>NC_066892.1:22261764-22582681 GCF_022985175.1 Labeo rohita
CCCCTCCCCTTTTCCCTCAACGAGGCTCCCCCCGGGGGGACGACTGGCAAAAGCGGCCCCGGGGCCCCAAAGCCCTTTCCCCCAGTGAGCCCCCTTTGAAAGCCCGGGCAAGATCAGGAGGAGAGGAGCGGGTTCTGGGGGCCCCATACTGGCCCACCCGGACCGGGCCAGAACTCATTTCCTCGGCCCCTCCCGGAAAAACCCCCGAGGAGACCTTTTTCCCCGGGGGATGGGAAAATTTGGCCCCCCCCCCCCCGGGGGAACCTGCACCTGGTTCCTGGACGGGACGCCGAGCCTTTTGGCCGTGAAAAAACTACCTCGTCCGGGCCCCCTCACAAGGAGTTTTCCCTGAGATGGGTCCGCGACTGGTGCCCCGCGGGAGGACCCACAGAGATGAAGCAGTGCTTTCTTCCTGCAAAAAAATTGGAGCGCGGCCCCCAACCTCAAAGTGCTTGCTGCCATTGCGCGGTGCAGTGGATAAAAACCCCCCTAGGTAACACCAACTCATTGAGGTTCCAGGGGGCGAAAAGGGGGTTTCCCCCGCTCCCCCATCCCTTTTGGGACCCCCCGCCCTCCAGGGCCTGGGGGAGGCCCCATTTGGCCACTTGCCAGTGAAAAATATCTGTCACTAAGAACCCTCCTGCCCGCATGGCCTCCAAAAAAGGGGGGGAAAAAGCTTTCTGTCGCGGCGGCCTGGGGGGGCCCCGGGCCCCCCCAGACCCCGGCCGGATGGCCCGGTTTCCCCACCCCCCTTTCCCGATCAGGTGGTGAACCTGAGCTCTGCCCCTGGGGAGGCAGACCCCCCCTGGCGCTGTGCCAGTTCGGCCTGGTATATGGGGACCCCCCCGGGCATTCAGACGCACCGACCCCTTTCGGTTTTTTTGGAGGTCAGCAAAAGGGGGAAAGCTGTCTCCAAACAGAGGGGCCCATTGGGGGGAGATGCCTCCCCGTCACCAAAAAACCCGGGGGGCCATGCCCCAGGGGGTTGTCCCCCCCACAGGGGTGTTTCCCCTCCCATTTGGGCCCTGGGGCCCTCAGCAGAAACAGAGCTGCGGGGGCCCAAAACCCCGCCAGGTTTACAACCCCGCGAGGGCGACCTCCCCGGCAAAATGACATCCAGGGGGGGGAGTCCCTGGTCGGGTTGTCGCCATTCCCCCGGGCCTGCGCTTTTTCCCGGGCCCTCCCGGGGAACCTGGGTCCTCCATGCCCCGCAGTCAGCCTAGGGGGAGTAGGCCTGTGCCCCGGTTGGGGCTCCTTGCCCCGGGGGGCAACATGCAGTATTTTTTTCCCCGGTCAGCCAGAAGGCCCATGCCCCTTAAAACCCCAAAAAAATGGATATATTGAATTTCTTGTGTTCCACATGTAGGCCCTGAATGAGAGATCGCTGCTCTGTGTCTGGAGGACTCCAGACACTGCGCGCGTCGCAGAGGCGGGCTGTCATACGATCGGTCCAGCTTCACGCTCGAGATCTTTCAGACTGGGACAGCCTGTCCCCTTCCCGGCTTCAGATGGTGGGAGGTGCCGGAGCACAAGTCCTCTGCCCGGCACAACAGATTCGGCGAGTGATATGAGAACCCAGTCGTTGAGATAGCTGAGAGGATCACTGCCTGCCGCAGGGGGAGGGCCAGGGCAGCCTCCGCCATTCTCGCAAAGACGCAGGAGCAATGGAAAGACCCTGTACTGATCACGCCGACTCCAGCAAACCAGGAGGTCTGCGTCGCAGGCAGACCAGGAGGCACGCCGCCCTTCAGGTCGATGGTCGCGAATCAATCCTGGGGGATCTAATGTGCTGCCAGCATGCGCTGCCGTGAGCATCTGAACGGCAGCTGGTGAACGGTCGAGCCCAGGGCTCGAAGATCCAGGATGGGTTCCAACTCACCGCTTGGGCAACATGAAAGTAAGGAAACCCCGATCTCATCTCGCTGGAGGGACAGGCCGACTGCCCTTTCGCCAGGACTGTAACCTTCCGCACGAGCTACGCGGCATGTGTGTCCAGAAGGGAAAGGACGCCTGTACCTGGGCGGACGCCTGGCGAACTGACGCATAGTCGAGACGTGCATCGGGCCTCAACCACGCTGGGGCTGGGAAGCTGAGGCCGGCTCCCAGCCTGCATCAAAGGATGCTGGATCGATGCGTGACGCAGTGGGGCAGCCTGGGGGAAGGGGACCATCCCAGAAGGAAAGAACGCCCTGGAGAAAGTCAGACTGCACTGAGCAGTGCTTTGGCCTCCTTCCTGAGCCGCTGGCACATCAGCTCTGTCTGAAACCGAGGAGACTTACGCTGCTCAGCAGGAACTCTCGGAGGTGAGAAAATATTTTTCTGCACCTTGTGGGTACGCGGCTTGCGACGGGTAGCTGCTGGAGACATAGTAGCTCCGTTCTTCTCCACTGGAGTGGGACCTGATGTTGTCGCCTCAAAGAGTTTACTCCTCTCCACCTCGGCTGCCTCCGCTGCCACGTGCCAAGCAGATTCTTTTGCGGGTGACCGCCCCTGAGAGCGGGCGGCGCCTCGCTGGCAGCTGACGTCGTCGTGGCATCTCAGCAGGGGACGGAGCTGGTTGTGGCTTGCGCCGCAGTGCCGGGCGACGCAGCAGTGGCGGAGGCTCACGGGATCGCACGGGCGGGGCAAGATGCAGCGCACCGCCCGCCTGCTTGAACCGGCCGAGAACGCTGGCGAATCCTCACGGTGTCGCTCGGGCAGGTCGCCTGGGAGATGGAGGCTGCCGGCAGCTGATTTGTCGACGCCTGCCATCTGGGCCAGGGTCAGCCATAGGTGTCGTGCCCCTGAACTACTATGGTGGACATCACCTGATCAGGACGCCGGTCACCTTTCGTATTCCCCGGAGGGTCGGCGGCGCTGAGCCCATTGCACTGGTCAGATTCGTGCAGGTGCCCAACACCTTGCCTGGTACACCTGTGGCAGGGCCATGGCGTGCAGCAGCTGCCAGCTGCGTGATAAAAGCTGCGCCCGCGAGAGCGGACGGTAACTTACATGCCTGGAGGGAGATGAGTCGATCCCCGGTGGCGGCGCCGGCTGCGGCAGGCAAGGACAGCGCCACTTCGCCCTGGAAACCGGCTCATAACCTCGGGCTGCACCACCATCGAGAGAGGCGAGGAGACGTGAGAAGAGCGTGGCCCGCCAGTCCTCGCCCAGCTCTCATGTACCTCCGGGAGCGCACCGCAGCGCGTGGTGCCGCTGAGCCTCCCAGAAACCACCATCCAGCCCAGGGACACGCTTGGCACCTCCAGACCGGAGCTCTTGGCGTGCTTCGGAGGAGCGAGTCGGCTGTCTCAGCATCCGCCCACGGAGCGGCACCGCGGAGGGGCCGATCCGCCGGAGTCGCCTGGCTCTCCTCTGGATGCAGCATGACGCCCTGGGAGCGCCAAAGGAGACACCCAGCCTGCTGTATGGGGAGGTGTATTACCCTGAGCCCTGACAGCCAGAAGAATGACGTATTTGTACTGTCATTTGAATGTCTCTGCTGCAGTTTTGAAAATTGACGTGCCTCGTCTGCTGAAAGACGACAAGGTAGAGTCAAGCCATGAATGAGCGGCGCTTTAACGTGCCATGGATGCTTATCCATGTGTCATTCCATGAATGCTCAGCGTGCCTGCCCAGGCACGGAGACAGCGAGTCATCCGCCCATTGAAGCGAAATGCAGCCAGCACTCGGAAAGACGCAGCCATACTGGAAGATGCCTCGAGCAGCCGCAGAGTTCACTCTTGTGCCTTTGCAATCGCCCAGGGAGAAATCGCAGCACCGCACCAGATGGGGCGCGGCTGAGTGCGGGTGATGCCATGAGTGGCGTGATTGTATGCTGCCGAACGCCTTTAGTGTTTTGCAGCCCGGCAGCATGCCAGCAGAGAGAAGTGAAATCAGGAATTTTTTTAAGTTAGAGATGAGGCAGGTGTCTGAATGAGCGTTAGACGCCGCCCTCTTATACTCGTGATGGGAGAGCCTGCATGCAATACCACTGCCAGGCCATGAATCACCATTGGCCTTGAATATGCTTGAGATGATTGACCTCGCTTGAGTCTAGACCGCCGTAGTGAAACTGAGCCGAAGGGGAACTCCAAATATCATCAGCAACACAGCACTGCGCATTACTCAGAAGTATTTATATTTTAGTATGGGTAGAGGCTGAACTTTAAGGCAAGGGTATTTTAAGAAATAATCCAGTGGCCTGCCATCATTTGCTCATCCTCAAAGTTGTTCCAGTCTATAGAGTGACTTTAAGTTCAGTCAGTTTAACTAGGTCTTCTGAAGAAATGACAACTGCTTTCTATAATAAAACAATTTAATTCAGGCTTTTTGCTGACATAAATATTAATCAACACACATACAGAAGCACATCAAATATGGTAGTTCGTAAGAACAAATTTATTGGTGTTTCCAGCTTCAGGCATGTACACTTGAGCCTCTGCTTACCATATTGGAAATGTCCTTCTATTTATGTGCTTGATCAATGTTTATACAGTATAAATAAAAGTCTGCTACCTGTTGGCATAGGGGCTTATTGCGTCCGCCAGAAGACTTGATTAAATTCACCATTTAGTATAGTGGATTTATTTTACAATCTTCTGGAATAACTGTTTGGTCAGTCAAGTTTTGGTGGAATAGATTAAGTGGAGGAACAAACATTCACAATCTCACAATCATTTTCATTTAAACCCAAGACTACTGTTGGTTTTGAAATGACATGAAGAGTAAATTATGACAGAATGAACAGCATTCTCCACCTTTGAATAACTCTTTTGAGGTACAACTTGAACAAGGCACCGGTGTGGTTCACATTATTCACGGTGTGTTTTTAATTCACTACTTGCTGCTGTGCATGTGCACTTGGATAGGTTAAATGATACAAATTTCTTACAAATTGTGGAAGCTGTCCTCAGTAAAATGTGTAGCACACAGTACCAAATTGAGGTGGTTATAATGCTGTTACTGAGTGAAAATTGATTTTTCGTAGTCACTTTTTCCTGATGCTGTCCGCTAAACTGCTTTGTTTGTCCTTGAATGTAGTACACTCTTTAAATAGACGCCGTGTGACAATCATCTGATATTGAAAGGTGCGAACAGTTGACTGCTAGTGACTTTAGCCTAAAAACACAGAAAATAGTTATAAGTGACAGTTATTCTGGTTTTTATCTACTGCAATTTGAAGTTTTCAGTTTAGTTTTATATATTTAAATTTATAAATTGACTACAGAAAATCAATTTTCACTCAGTATAACAGTTTATAAAACAGCAAAAATTGAAAAGGTAATATACAACATACAACCACACAAACATTTTAAAGTATTATTTTGTATTTAACAGAAAGTTTAATTAATGAATTGTATAAAATTACGAAATTTAAAATTAATGGGAAACTCCCCTGAGCTGCAGTTTTATTTCTTTGATTGTTTTTTAAGGGTTAGTTCACTCTAAAATGAGAATTCTGTCATAATTTACTCTCATGTCATTTCAAAACCACAAGACTTTCTTTGAAATACAAATGAAAATGATTTAATGAAACCTGAGAGATTTCTGTTCCTCCACTGAAAGTCTATTCCACCAAAACTTTGACTGATCAAACAGTTTATAAAGAGATTGTAAAATAAATCCATATACTATAAATGGAGTGATTTAATCCAAGTCTTCTGACGAGACGCAATCGCTGTATATGCTGAACAGATTTAACTTAGACTTTTATTTATACTGTATATAAACATTGATCAAGCACATAAATAGAGGACATTTCCAATATGGTAAGCAGAAGCTCAAGTGTACATGCCTGAAGCACAAGAACCAATGAGGTTTGTTCTTACGAGTCAAGCAAGTATGGTTGAGCTTCCATTTACCATATTTGATGTGCTCTGTATGTGTGTTGATTAATATTTATGTCAATAAAAGCCTGAATTAAACCTTCAGTCGTTTCACTACGACGTTACATATGGGAACTCGCTTGAGAGTCCAATCATCTCCAAGCCTTATTCAAAAGGCCAATGAACATTCATGAACATTGGCGAGTGGTATTTGCATGCCGAGCCACTCCCCCGTATATACGGGTATATAAGAGGGCGGCGTGCAACCACTCATTCAGACTTTTGCTTTTGGAGCCTCGTCTCTAAGCTAAAAAAAAAAAAAAAAAAAAAAAAGAAAAAGAGTTCCTGAGTTTCCACTCTCTCTGCTGGCGTGCTGCCGAACTTCTAAAAGAGCTTTTACTAAAAGAGCGTTCGGCAGCCGCCAGCATAATCCTGCGGGCTGCCGTTTTCACGGCATCAACGCCTCCCGCACTCCAGCGAGCGCCCCGTCTGAGTGCACGGTTGTGCCGCGGTTCCTCCCTGGGCGGACCGGGATTTTAAAAAGAGTGAATTTCTCACGGCTGTCGAGGGCATCTTCCCGGTATGTCTCTCCGGCCGTGCGCTTCCGGGTGCGGCAGTTTCCTCGCTTCTGTGGACGGACATGATCGCTGTCTCACGTGCCTGGGCCGAGAGCACGCTGAGGCAGCATTCATGGATGGTACATGCGTACATTGCGAACGTATGTCCATGGCCGCGTTAAAGTCCCGCCGCTCATTCATGAGCCGGCTCCCCTGGTCGTCTTCCCGCGGTAAGTCGTTGAGCCGTCAAGGTTTTTCGGCTGCCGCGGCGAGGCACTTGGGGGACATTCAAGTGACAGTACAGAATGCTCCGTCGGCCCCTAAAGCCCCGCGGACTTCTGTGTCACGGCGCGGTCCCGTTGAGCTGCCAGAGCAGTACACCTCCCCGTACAGCGGGCTGGGTGTCTCCTTTGGCGCTCCCCAGGACGTCGAGATGTCTGCTGCAACATCAGAGGGAGAGCCAGGCGGTGAGGCTGACGACTCGGCGGATCGGTACCCCTCCGCGGTTGCCGCTCCGTCTGAGACGGATGCTGAACTGTCGGCTATGCTCCTCCGAGCCGCCAAGGAGATCGGTCTGGAGGTGCCCAAAACACCTCCGGCCGATCCCTCTAGGCTGGATGATTGGTTTCTGGGGAGGGCTCCCGCGGCGCCGCCGCGCTCTCCCCCGGTACCTTTCTTCCCGGAGGTGCATGAGGAGCTGGTGAGGACTTGGCGAGCCCCGCACTCTTCTCGTCCACGTCCCAGCTCCTCTCCCCTCACCTCTCTCGATGGCGGTGCAGCCCGGGGTTATGAGGCGGTCCCTCAGGTCGAGCGCGCTGTCGCGGTGCACCTATGCCCGCGCGGCGCCGCCACCTGGCGGGATCGGCCTCATCTCCCCTCCAGGGCGTGTAAGTTCTCGTCCGCTCTCGCGGGCCGGGCTTATCACGCCGCTGGACACGCTGCCACCGCCTTGCACGCCATGGCCACCTTACAGGTGTACCAGGCCAAGGTGTTGAAACACCTGCACGAGAAAGATCCTGACCAGGGTGCAATGGAGGAACTCCGCGCCGCCACCGACTTCGCCCTCCGGGCTACGAAGGTGACGGCGCGTTCCCTTGGTCAGGTGATGTCCACCATAGTGGTCCAGGAGCGACACCTATGGCTGACCCTGGCCCAGATGGCAGACGTCGACAAATCAGTTTCTCGACGCTCCTATCTCCCAGGGCGGCCTATTCGGCGACACCGTCGAGGACTTCGCCCAGCAGTTCTCGGCGGTTCAAAAGCAGACGGAGGCGATTAAACACATCTTGCCCCGCCGTGACATTCCATCCACGTCCGTGGGGCCCCCACCTCCGCCTGCTCGTCGCCGAGGGCGCCCCCCCGCGGCCACAAAGAAACAACCAGCTCCGTCCCCTGCTGAGGTGCACGACGCCAGATTGGCAGCCCGACGTCGAGCTGCCCGCGGGAGAGGGGCGCCGCCCGCGTCTCAGGGACCGGTCACCCGCAAAAAGATCTGCGAAGCGTCCCTGACGCGGGCAACCCGGAGGTGGAGAGAATCGCTCTTTGGGGACGACAACATCAACGTCCCCACTCCCGGTGGAGGGCCGGGAGCTGCTGTGTGCTCAGACGCTGCCGTCGGCCCACGGGTCGGCGGTACCCACAAGGTCACAGAAAGAGCCAATTTTCTCACCTCCGGGGTTCAGGCCCCGAGTTCCCTCTTTGAGCAGCGCCCAAGAAGTGTCTCCTCGGACTCGGACTCGGAGCCTGATGTCGCCAGCGCGGGAACCAGGGAAGAAGGTAAGCACTGCTCAGTGCAGTCTGACTTTTCTCCAGGACGTTCTTCCTTCTGGGATCAGTCCCCTTCCCCTTCCCCCCCAGGCTGCCCCACTGCGGTCACGTCGGTCAACGTCCCTTTGATACCCCTGGCGACCAGGCTGGGAGCCTGGCTTCAGCTTCCCAGCCCCTCGCGGTGGTTGATTCGGACGGTACGTCTCGGCTATGCGATTCAGTTCGCCAGGCGTCCGCCCAGGTACAGAGGCGTCCTTTCCACTTCTGTCCATTCGGACACACATGCCGCTGTGCTTCGTGCGGAGGTTGCAGTCCTACTGGCGAAGGACGCAATCGAGCCTGTCCCTCCAGCCGAGATGAAGTCAGGGTTTTACAGTCCTTACTTCATCGTGCCCAAAAAGAGCGGTGGGTTAAGACCCATCCTGGATCTTCGAGCCCTGAATCGGTCCGTTCTCAGGCTGCCGTTCAAGATGCTCACGACGAAGCGCATGCTAACATGCATTCGTCCCCAGGATTGGTTCGCAGCCATCGACCTGAAGGACGCGTACTTTCACGTCTCGATCCTGCCTCGACACAGACCCTTCCTACGGTTTGCTTTCGAGGGTCGAGCGTATCAGTACAAAGTGCTTCCATTTGGCCTCTTCCTCTCTCCCCGCGTCTTTACGAAAGTCGCGGAGGCTGCCCTGTCCCCTCTTTGGCAGACGGGCATTCGCATCCTCAACTATCTCAACGACTGGGTTCTCATAGCTCACTCGCGAGATCTGTTGTGCGAACAGAGGGACTTGGTGCTCCGGCACCTCAGCCATCTGGGCCTTCAGGTCAACCGAGAGAAGAACAAACTGTCCCCAGTGCAGAGGATCTCTTTTCTCGGCGTGGAGCTGGACTCGGTCAGTATGACAGCCCGCCTCACCAACGAGCGCGCGCAGTCAGTGCTGAAGTGTCTGGAGTCACTCAGACACAAAACAGCGGTCCCTCTCATTTCAGGGCCTACATGTGGAACACAAGAAATTCAATATATCCATAGATTTTAAGGATATATGAGGGAAACATCGGCCTTCTGGCTGACCGTGGAAAAATACTGAAACATGTTGCCACAACCTGCTGGGCAAAGGAGACCCAACCGGAGCACAGACAAACACTACTCCGCACTAGGCCTGACTGCGGGGCATGGAGGACCCAGGTTCGCCGGAGGGAACAACTGAGGGAAATAGCGCACGGATCTATTAGGAATGGCGCAGCAAGCCGACACCAGCCGGACTCACGCTCGCCTGTGATGTCTATGTTAAGACACGGGAGGATACGGCCTCTACGCGAAGGTTGTAGAACCTGGCGAAGGTATTAGGTGTCGCCCAACCCGCAGCTCTACAGATATCTGCTAGTGAGGCGCCATGAGCCAACGCATAGGATGAGGCAACACTCCATGTGGAGTGGGCACAAACACCTAAGGGGCATGGCTCTCCCTGGTTTTGGTACGACAGGGAGATGGCATCTACCACCCAATGGGCCAACCTCTGTTTGGAGACAGCATTCCCTTTTTGCTGACCTCCAAAGCAGACGAAGAGCTGCTCGGTGCGTCTGAAGTGCCGAGTGCGGTCCACGTATATACGCAGGGCGCGAACTGGACACAGCAGCGCAGAGGCTGGGTCTGCCTCCTCCAGGGGCAGAGCTTGCAGGTTCACCACCTGATCGCGGAAAGGCGTGGTGGGAACCTTGGGCACATAACCAGGCCGGGGTCTCAGGATGATGTGAGAATCGCCGGGCCCGAATTCTAGGCACGCTTCGTCGACAGAGAAAGCTTGTAGGTCCCCTACCCTCTTGATGGAGGCCAGTGCGGTCAGGAGCGCTGTCTTCAGTGACAGATATTTTAGCTCAGCTGACGCAAGTGGCTCAAATGGGGCCTCCCGCAGACCCTGGAGGGCGACGGAGAGGTCCCAAGAGGGTATGGGGTGCGGCCTGGGGGGATTAACCCTTCTCGCACCCCTCAGGAACCTCACAATGAGTTGGTGCTTACCTAGGGATGTTCCATCCACTGCATCGTGGTACGCTGCAATGGCAGCAACGTACACTTTGAGAGTTGAAGGAGACAGCCTGCGCTCCAACTATTCCTGCAGGAAGGAAAGCACTACTGCAATCGTACATCTCTGTGGGTCCTCCCCGCGAGAGGAACACCAGTCGACGAACAGACCCCATCTCAGCGCATAAGCCTGCCTTGTGGAGGGGGCTCTGGACTGAGTGATAGTTTCTATCACGGCCTGTGGAAGGCCGGAGAGGTCCGATGCGTCCCGTCCAGGAACCAGACGTGCAGGTTCCACAGGTCGGGGCGCAGGTGCCAAATTGTGCCCATCCCCTGAGAAAGAAGGTCTCTCCTCAAGGGGATTTTCCAGGGAGGGGCTGCAGCGAGGGAAATGAGTTCTGGAAACCAGGTCCGGGTGGGCCAGTATGGCGCAACCAGCAGAACCTGCTCCTCATCCTCTCTGATCTTGCACAGTGTCTGTGCAAGGAGGCTCACTGGGGGAAAGGCGTACTTGGGCCCCGGAGGCCAGCTGTGTGCCAGTGCGTCCCTGCCGAGGCTGTTGGGAGCCTCGTTGAGGGAGTAGAACCGCTGGCAGTGGGAGGATTCGGGGGAAGCAAACAGATCTATCTGGGCCTCCCCGAAATGGCTCCAAATCAGCTGGACTGTCTCGGGGTGGAGTCGCCATTCTCCAGGATGGGTGGACTGCCGTGAGAGCTGGTCGGTTGCACGGTTGAGTTCTCCTGGAATGTGAACGGCACGTAGCGATTTCAGCCACGTTTGACTCCATAGGAGCAGATGGCGGGCGAGTTGTGACATGCGACGGGAGCGTAGACCACCCTGACGGTTGATGTAGGCTACAGTCGCCGTGCTGTCGGTGCGAACAAGCACGTGCTTGTGACGCAACGTCGGTCGGAAGCGACGAAGGGCCAGAAGCACAGCCAACAACTCTAGGCAATTGATATGCCATTGCAGTCGAGGTCCTGTCCAGGAGCCCGATGCTGCTTGCCCGTTGCATACAGCACCCCAACCCGTGGAAGAGGCATCCGTGTATACCACAAGATGCCTGGAGACTTGTCCCAGGGGGACTCCGGCCTGAAGGAAGGCCGGGTCTGACCACGGGCTGAACAGGCGGCGACACTGCGGGGAAACGCCAATCCGGAGTGTGCCACGGTGCCATGCCCATCTCGGGACTCGATCGTGTAACCACGAAGCAGGCCGAGCGGCGTCACTGCGGCTGCCATATGCCCCAGGAGCCTCTGAAATGTTTTGAGAGAGACCGCTGTTTTGTGTCTGAATGACTCCAGACACTTCAGCACTGACTGCGCGCGCGCGCGCTCGTTGGTGAGGCGGGCTGTCATACTGACCGAGTCCAGCTCCACACCGAGAAAAGAGATCCTCTGCACTGGGGAGAGTTTGCTCTTCTCTCGGTTGACCTGAAGGCCCAGATGGCTGAGGTGCCGGAGCACCAAGTCCCTCTGTTCGCACAACAGTGAGCAATGAGAAGCCAGTCGTCGAGATAGTTGAGGATGCGAATGCCCGTCTGCCAAAGAGGGGACAGGGCAGCCTCCGCGACTTTCGTAAAGACACGGGGAGAGAGGGAGAGGCCAAATGGAAGCACTTTGTACTGATACGCTCGACCCTCGAAAGCAAACCGTAGGAAGGGTCTGTGTCGAGGCAGGATCGAGACGTGAAAGTACGCGTCCTTCAGGTCGATGGCTGCGAACCAATCCTGGGGACGAATGCATGTTAGCATGCGCTTCGTCGTGAGCATCTTGAACGGCAGCCTGAGAAGGGACCGATTCAGAGCTCGAAGATCCAGGATGGGTCTTAACCCACCGCTCTTTTTGGGCACGATGAAGTAAGGACTGTAAAACCCTGACTTCATCTCGGCTGGAGGGACAGGCTCGATTGCGTCCTTCGCCAGTAGGACTGCAACCTCCGCACGAAGCACAGCGGCATGTGTGTCCAAATGGACAGAAGTGGAAAGGACGCCTCTGTACCTGGGCGGACGCCTGGCGAACTGAATCGCATAGCCGAGACGTACCGTCCGAATCAACCACCGCGAGGGGCTGGGAAGCTGAAGCCAGGCTCCCAGCCTGGTCGCCAGGGGTATCAAAGGGACGTTGACCGACGTGACCGCAGTGGGGCAGCCTGGGGGGGGAAGGGGAAGGGGACTGATCCCAGAAGGAAGAACGTCCTGGAGAAAAGTCAGACTGCACTGAGCAGTGCTTACCTTCTTCCCTGGTTCCCGCGCTGGCAACATCAGGCTCCGAGTCCGAGTCCGAGGAGACACTTCTTGGGCGCTGCTCAAAGAGGGAACTCGGGGCCTGAACCCCGGAGGTGAGAAAATTGGCTCTTTCTGTGACCTTGTGGGTACCGCCGACCCGTAGGCCGACGGCAGCGTCTGAGCACACAGCAGCTCCCGGCCCTCCACCGGGAGTGGGGACGTTGATGTTGTCGTCCCCCAAAGAGCGATTCTCTCCACCTCCGGGTTGGGTCAGGGACGCTTCGCAGATCTTTGCGGGTGACCGGTCCCTGAGGCGGGCGGCGCCCCCTCCCGCGGGCAGCTCGACGTCGGGCTGCCAATCTGGTGTCATGCATCTCAGCAGGGGACGGAGCTGGTTGTTTCTTTGCGGCCGCGGGGGGGCGCCCTCGGCGACGAGCAGGCCGAGGTGGGGGCCCCGCGGACGTGGACGGAATGTCACGGCGGGGCAAGATGTGTTTAATCGCCTCCGTCTGCTTTTGAACCGCCGAGAACTGCTGGGCGAAGTCCTCGACGGTGTCGCCGAATAGGCCGCCCTGGGAGATAGGAGCGTCGAGAAACTGATTTGTCGACGTCTGCCATCTGGGCCAGGGTCAGCCATAGGTGTCGCTCCTGAACCACTATGGTGGACATCACCTGACCAAGGGAACGCGCCGTCACCTTCGTAGCCCGGAGGGTGAAGTCGGTGGCGGCGCGGAGTTCCTCCATTGCACCCTGGTCAGGATCTTTCTCGTGCAGGTGTTTCAACACCTTGGCCTGGTACACCTGTAAGGTGGCCATGGCGTGCAAGGCGGTGGCAGCCTGTCCAGCGGCGTGATAAGTTCGGCCCGCGAGAGCGGACGAGAACTTACATGCCTTGGAGGGGAGATGAGGCCGATCCCGCCAGGTGGCGGCGCCGCGCGGGCATAGGTGCACCGCGACAGCGCGCTCAACCTGGAACCGCCTCATAACCCCGGGCTGCACCGCCATCGAGAGAGGCGAGGGAGACGTGGGCGAGAAGAGTGCGGGGCTCGCCAAGTCCTCACCAGCTCCTCATGCACCTCCGGGAAGAAAGGCACTGGGGGAGAGCGCGGCAGCGCCGCGGGGAGCCCTCCCCAGAAACCAATCATCCAGCCTAGAGGGATCGGCCGGAGGTGTTTTGGGCACCTCCAGACCGATCTCCTTGGCGGCTCGGAGGAGCATAGCCGACAGTTCAGCATCCGTCTCAGACGGGGCGGCAACCACAGAGGGGTACCGATCCGCCGAGCCGTCAGCCTCACCGCCTGGCTCTTCCTCTGATGTTGCAGCAGACATCTCGACGTCCTGAGGAGCGCCAAAGGAGACACCCAGCCCGCTGTACGGGGAGGTGTACTGCTCTGGCAGCTCAACGGGACCGCACAGTGACACAGAAGTCCGTGGGGCTTTAGGGGCCGACGGAACATTGATGCCGACGAAATGAAAAACGGCAGCCCTCTCGGCCCAGGCACGTGAGACAGTGATCATGTCCGTCCACAGAAGCGAGGAAACTACCGCACCCGGAAGTGCACGGCCGGCTGCCAAATGCTCTTTCAGAAGCAAGCTCTTTTAGTTGTTTGGCAGCACATCAGCAGAGAGAGTGGAAACTCTGGAACTCTTTTTTTGTTGTTGTTGTTGTTGCTATGGCTCAGGAAGACGAGGCTCCAAAAGCAAAAGTCTGAATGAGTGGTTGCACTCCGCCATGTTATATACCTGTATGTACGGGGGAGTGGCTCGGCATGCAAATACCACTCGCCAATGTTCATGAATGTTCATTGGCCTTTTGAATAAGGCTTGGAGATGATTGGACTCTCAAGCGAGTTCCCATATGTAACGTCGTAGTGAAACGACTGAAGGGGAACTATGAATAACTACTACTGCTAGATAAAACAACCATGTATGTAACTTTTGATTCAGAACCGTAAATATAGCATGTATGACATAAAGTCCCAGTCACCCCTTTATCATTAGTTCTGTGTTATGGAACCAAAGCCTTTTCAAAGACCTCTTTTCCAACCTGCGGTGATTTGCCCTCAGTCAGTGTGGGCAATGAGGTAAAAACCGTGACATTTTATGTATCATATGTTAATTTGGATAATAGTGTATCAGATCCTCTATTAAATTCTTTCTGTTCAGCATTTATGAGTCAGAACTCAGGACAGCTGACTGAAGCCACATTGACCCAGATTAGCATCTGGATATGAAATATTTAACCTTTAAAATAATCCTGCAGCTAGAATCATTGACAAACGACCTCTGTTCCTCTTCCTGTGTCTGCTTATAATCACTGTTCTCTATGTTTGATTGCCTATGTCTCATATGCCATGAGGTCAACTGAAAACAGAGAAAAAAATATACTAGTAATAATAATAATAATAATAATAATAATAATAATAATAATACATTATATGATTATTATTATAATAACAATTATTATTATTATTATTATTATGGGCTAGATCATTCACATCTGTTGACATGCATATCAAAGGGATAGTTCAACAAAACAATGAATATTATGTCTCACCCTCATGTTGTTCTAAACCCGTAAGACCTTTGTTTATTTTCAGAACACAAATTAAGATATTTGTGATGAAATACAAGAGCTTCCTGACCCTCCATAGACACAAAGAAGACAAAAATAATGACTTTCTTCAGCAATTCTTGTCTTCCACATTAGCATCCTCCGTCATTATTGAGAATATTATGACCGTGAGAATACCTGCTGCTGACATAGAACATGCATGCGCTGCACCTTGTTTATGAGCAGAAACATGTGACGTGGAAGAGAAGTTGTTGTTGTTTTTTTTCTTTGTGCACAAAAAGTATTCTTGTACCTTTGTTTCTGTGTCTGGGAACATTTCAGTTACATTGCTCTCTATAGGGTCAGAAAGCTCTCCGATTTAATCAAAAACATCTTAATTTGTGTTCTGATGAGGAACAAAGGTCTTAATGGTTTGGAACAACATGAGGCTGAATAATTAATGACAGAATTTTCATTTTTGGGTGAACTATCCCTCTAAAGTTCTTTTGGCTATTGTTCATAGCAACCTTAATGCTGAGAATTTTACAGTTATCTTGCACAGTGTCCTAACCAGGTGTGATGTGATAATTGTTCTTTCATATTAAATTAGTTTGAATTAGTTGAATTCATTTGAACATTTGTATGGTGTATTATTTACAGGTGATGCATGATTCTGACAGTAAAGAGTTTCAGACATCAGAGATACATGAGGAACATGAGAAGATGAAGAGTGTGATGCATCTCAGAGAGAGGAAGAGGAGAAAACCTGCTTGGCGTGAGTATCAACACCAACTGAGCCAAAAATAGATGTAGATTAAAATTATCTGTTATGTGGTCATGATGCTGCAAGTTGTTTTTTGTTTGTAAAAATTATCATTGTTTGTGTAAATGTGTGTTACAGGATCACACAGAGTTGAGCCTCTTGGAGGAAGTGCATATGACTCAAGCAGTGGATTAAAAGAGCCCAGCTCATAACCTCAAGTAACCATACCATATAAATAATCATAATAATAATAATATTTAATAGAAAATGCCTTGCAAAACCAAAGGATGCTTTACAATTAGGGCTGTCGGTCGATTAAAATGTTGAATCTAATTAATTGCATGATGTGTCAGTTAATTGATCTAATTTATCGCAAAATAAATTTGACTGTGAAAACACCCACAAAAGATTGTTTAAAGCTATTTTTTGTGTTGATAACGTATCAAGTAGACAGTACAAATTGTAGCTTTATAAAGAAACAGCTTTGTTACCAACAGTCTTTAAAGAAAGGTTTGAAACAACATTTACAGACAGCATTTACTTTTATTTATTTATTTTATTTTTAATGAAATGAACTCTAAATAAAAAACTAAATCTGCCAGCATGTGGCGGTAAATGTCTTTATGAGTCATTCACTCATTCGATTCGTTCAAATGGCTGATTCATTCAGGAATGAAGTAAATGTCTCTCTTTATAAATGGGCCTTTGAATCATTGATTCATACGATTCATTCAAAATGTGGATTAATTCAGAAACTAAACACCACTGTGTTGGTCAGAGACACACAGCAATTCTGCTATGGCTTCAAAGGTAATATGTTCTACAAAACTGAGAAAAAAAAAAAAAAACAATAATAATATTAGTATAATATAGTGTTTAAAATATAACAGTATCAACTTCTTATTTACTGAACTGTTGTATAAAATCAAATTTAAGCTTGTGATAGATCGGGACAAAATCAGCACTCATATTGCTCTTGTTGCCCATGTGATATTGTGTGATATGTGAGATATACAGTAAATATGAGACAAAACATATAGAGGGGCATTTTTTGCACCAATATCTGCATTTATGAAGTTGTTGCCCTACATCATATTTGTCAGCAGTCAACTGTATAAAAATATAAAATGACATACAGGTCTGGGGACGGGACCAGCACGTTAACTGTGTTAAAATATTTTAATTCCATTATTATTATTATTATTATTATTATTATTATCATTAACTAATTAATTAAGTTAACGTGATAAACTGAAATGTCTATTTGCAATACATTTGCATATATACACCTTTGATTCTCTACTTGGTTTGATAGTTTGTATTTAATGCAGTGACATTTAGACATTTTAAGTGTGACTTAATCTCCAAATGTATATATATTTTTAGAAAGCTATACCTACTGTATATATGTCTATATATACATTATAGCAAAAACATGGTAGCAGAACTCCAAAAAGACTCCAATCAAAGTTGCATTACCATGGATTTGTGTGAAAATTTCAATGCAGCTTTAGTTACAGTAATAAAAAGAAACAAAAAATTATATTGTGACTTTCATGGTTTCTAGCATTTGGTGTCAAATCTCCTTGGACAGAAGTAGAAAAGCAATACCAGAATGTTAAAGAAAAGTACAATACATAAATGCAAGGCAGTTCATCACCAAGGAAACAATGTAAAGTAACAGTTCTATGAAGACATGAATGCGGGTCGTTTGGTCTTCATTGCTGCTTCAACACCATGAAAAATGACGATTCTAAAAGTCACTTATCAAGACACAGTGATAAAATATCAATATTGGGGCCACATTAAGCAGGATAATATTCTGTCTGCCTTGATTTGTATTGAGTATGTGTCTGCTGCCCAGTGCTTGACGTAATGAACTCGCCCACAAATCAGGCCTTAATGGGGCCCTACTTATATATACTGCTTAATTAAAGGTTGTGGGCTTATTAACATGTGTCAGCGGTGGCGGTCGGGCGAGATTGAATCTGTTCGTACAGAGCCAGGTTGTAAAGGTTTTATAGATAACCTATCATTATTAAACCCCATTGCTTAATATCAGATCTTAATAACCTGTCATTTTCATTGATGATGATTTTCTTTATGGGCGGCCATTATGGCCCAAAGTTGCGGCTGTTTGGGGAAAAGCTGTTTGGGACTCTCGGCACCTCAGCGCTTATGACTCTTGTGTGCTCATTGAACTTTCTGTCTTTTATGCGACGAGAGAGCATCAGTGAGTAGTGACCAGAGGGCTTTTAGCTCAGAACAGCCCAGCTGAGATGAGCCTTCATCTGTTTCTCTCTGTGTACAGTTCAAGAGAGCTTCTTCCCTGACCAGCATCAGAAACACAAATTCAGCCCATCAAACGCTTTCATATGCATCATGCATTCTTGTATTTTATTAGAACTGATAGTAGATGGCATATGTATAACATAACGAACTACATTTTTATGTTTTTTTTTGTTTTGTTTTTTTTTGTAAGTACTCTACACATATGTTTTATATTCTCATAAAAACGAGAATAATAAAAATACTACATGGAATTACTTTTAAATTTAAAAAAGTCATACTACAAGACAAGTACATTTATCAATAGTTTAATCAGAAATCAGATTTACCTAAAGATAAATACACATATATTATATGTACTCAAGGGCATGTAGTTTAGTTGCTATTCATGTGGTCATTATTTTTGTATAACTATAATAACTTAATAATTAGTCAGGCTTAATATGCTAAATTTATAGCCCTAATAAATACAAAAATATGTAGTATAGATTGCATACTAAATGAAGCACAAAAATGTTACAATTATACATAACTGTATATAATAAAAAGTAGTTTCCAAATCAGTATGTAAGAATTATTTCTGAAGGATCATGTGACATTGAAGACTGGAAGAATGGCTAATAATCTAGCATCACAGAAATGAATGAATGAACAATTTTAATATTTAATGCTATTTAATTATTTATTTTTAATGTTATTTGTGACTGCATTTTTGATAAAAAACAAAAAAAAAATACTGACCACTTCTATAATGATGAAAAAAGTTTAGTAGGTTTTCTTTGTGTTTTATTCTATTGAGCACATTAAACTGAACTTCTCCTGAGTTCAGCTGATCATTGAAGGTGAAGTTCCCTAGATAGAAAATATACCAGCACTTCAAATATTTGATTGCTAATGACAAATACTATTTCACATTGATTTAAAATTCAGATGGATCCCTAGCAGCAGTTATTTCTGTGAAAGATGCCAGCGGGTTCTCTCTGTGTTGTCTCTGCTGTGTATTTGCTGATTTCAGTGAAAAGAAAAGTCGAACCGTGATATAAGAACTGCAACTTTTTGAAGTATGCTCTTGCATCTACACAGTCCTGCTGCTAGTTAGAGAGAAACATGAAAAGAAAACACTTTGTGTAATTCTACATTTACGTATAGCCTGCTGGTATTGAATTTAGAGAGACGGTGATGGGTTCAGTGCGTATGATAGAGGCCATTCTGCAGGCTGACTCTGCTCAATTAAATTAAACTCCACAAAGGCTTTGCAAAAAAAAAAAAAAAAATTTGACTTTAGGAGCTCTTTGTACCTTCTCTTAAAGACTAATACATGTCAGCTGAAGAGCATTAAATGGGAATAAGATTAATACAAATGTGTATGCAGGCATTCTTGAGAGATGCATTTTTCATGTGAAGAAAATATCATGTTAATATTTGTCCAGTAAGGTGGTTGTGTTGAGCTCTCAATGAGGTCTGCAACACAAACAGGAAAAGCTAAACTCTTGTGTCATGTCACACTATGAGCATCTGGATGTATCATGTGGATTTTGCTCATTTATTTCCTGTTTTATTTATTTATTTTTGGAGTGGCAGAGGCAGATGTCCTGTTCAATGAGAAAGAAAAAATATTTGCAAGGAGAGGAAAGAAAAAATATATGAATATGCAAATCTTGTCACATCGTGGAACTTGTAGTGACAAGGAACGTTCTCTCGTATTCATTAAGCAGAGGTCAATGCTTAATGTAGGCCGCTCTCTTACAACTACTTTCCTGCCATTAAAACTGAACTGCAGTGTGGCATAGTGAAGGCAGAGACCCACAACCTTACACACACACACACACAGAGAGAGAGAGAGAGAGAGAGAGAGCTCAAGTAAGAGCAAATGCTCCAGTGCATCAGAATAAACCTGATGGAGGTAAATCTATCCCTTGCAGGCTTTTCAAAAAAAAAAAAAAAAGAACGCTCAATGCTTGTCCTACTGCTGTTTTACTTGTCCCTTCAAAACGTTCTCTCTCTGGCAGCAACGTGTCTTTGTGGCACTGATCATTAGGTAAAACCGTCTTCTCTTCAAATAATCCTGCGCGTGAATGCTAAAAATGTAATGAACTTCACGCTCCATTGTATCTGACATTGCTTAATTAATGGGTGCATTTAAAGTACATAGGCTCTGGTAATTGATTTATATGCATGATTTGCACATACAGCTGTTGGTTCCTGTAGGAAAGTCATCACTCAAAGTGTGCACGCTTTACTGATGGACTAGAGGTGCTGCTAGCGCATCCTCTGCAGTGCACATTTATTATCATACTTTCATTAACGCTAATACCAGCAATAAAAACAAAAGACACTACAGAAACATAACTATCTTTCAAAAGAATGCACAGATTTTTTTTTTTTTTTTTTTTTTTTTTTGTGCTTCCACAAAAAAATGAGATGAGAAAATAGCAGCACTAAATAAATAAATAAAAATGCATTGTGACAGTGACATCAGCAGATAAAGATACAAAGGGAGGCTGCATCTCTTTTGCCTTCCTATGAGTTGTGTTCTCATTGAGGTCCTGTACACATTTATGCATTTGACAGATGCTTTCATCCAAAGCTACTAGCACTGTATTCAAGGACTAGCTACTAGCACTTTGTTAGTTCATGCATTCAGTGGGATTCAAACCCATGACCTTGGTGTTGCTAGCACTAGGCTCTACTTTTGTGAGAGTGACAACAAAATAGTCATGTGAGTGCATCCACTGATCTGTGATTGGATGCAGTTTGGGAAACGTTACTTTTAAAAGTTACATTTGTTACTTTTTATGAAAAGCAATATGCTACATTACTTTTGCATTACTCGGTAGGGCTTGCTTGTTTGTTTTTAATATATAAAGTTCTATTTTTGGCAAATGTAAAAGCCCTTTCACACTAAAAGCCTCAGGCTAAAAAAAAGTAAATTCACATCTGTGTACAGTAGAACGCAGAAAGTTCAGCAATACAACAATTCAACAATAAGTTCAACTTCAGCGATACAGAAAAAAAAAAAAAAAAAGGTTAGTTTATCTTGAGTAATTTTGGGTTATATTAGTATGGTTGAATTGGATCATCAAAGGTCAGCAGCAAAGATATTGGCTAATAAAATTGGGATTCAATAAATAAAGGATATGTGCATTATTTAACATGTTTAATTATACAGGTTTGCGTCATATTTGAATATTTGAGTTACTTTTTACATAATTACATAATAATAATAATTATTATTAGCAACTGCAAATTTATCTACATATTGATAAATCTTTGATGCGACTTGATTTAAATAATTATCATGTACCTTTTATGCACGCAGTTCAAATTGGGTCAAATGTTCAAATACAGTTGGCATTTAGACTTTTTTTCTTTCTTTTTTTTTTTGGAAAACAAAAATTCTATTCTAATTTAAAATAAAAAGTATTTCTAACATTTCTTCCCAATGCATTTTATGTTGTCTAAATAAAGCATTGTTCAGTGATGTGATGCTATAATTATTGAAGGACTGGGCTGTGTGTGTGAGTGTTTTCTTCTGAGATTTGGAGGTCGGTGGCCTCTAACCATTATTTGGAGCTTGGGCAGATCCTCAACGGAGCTCCGATCAATCTTTTACCTGGGGAACGAGTGCTGCGTATTTCTATCACCATTCTATTGATTTTTCCATGTGCAGAGCCCTTATGTGTGAGAGAGAGAGGTGTTTTCATGTGGACACCACAGAGGAAACGCAGCCTCCAGCACACACTCATTTATTTATGCTTGCAGACACCCGTCGGCACAGACGCCAGCAAAATGCACACATCGGCATATTTAGCAGATTTTTAGATCTCTCATGTACAGGTCTACAAGACCTGTCGTATGAACACATGCTTTTTAATTCAGAAACATGCTGAACACAATGAGCGCTTCTTTACATTCGCTTCACTTCCCACAGATTCACTTGTGCATAGAGATGATTTTGTGTTACATCAGTGCTCTTTAGTGTTTATTACTGTGATCAATATGAGAGTCATGATCCAGTCTGGTGATGTATCATCATGGCTTCCAACAGGGCACTTTCTCTTTGCGCATGCCAACTTGATTCATGACAGGAAATTGTTGGCTCACTCAGAAAATGGAAATGTATGACTTTATTTCATTATTTTCTTTATTTAAGGATATGTTTAGCAGAATGTACACGCTGTTTACAATTAAATTGACACCAGGGGTCAAGTTCTAAAACAAACTATAAGCACAAGAAAACCCAATAAAAGCATGGATATAGTAGTCTATATGAATTAGGTGCTATGGACATTTATTTATTTATTTATTTTAATTTAGTGTTAAACCTAAATTTAAGTCATCATTCACTGAAAATCCTTGTCAAACACCAAAGGTGTCAAATATGAAAACATGGTCTGAAAAAGTTTTCAATTCATTTGTTACTGTAGATCTTTAGACCTATTTGATGTAATTCCATCATTTTAGCACTGTAAAAATGTGTTTAGTACACAGCAAGTGATTGTGTGCAAGCAGAAAGACGTACAGTACCAAAGCACAGTGGAATCCATCAACAGCCAATAATCAGTCTCTCTCTCTCTCTCTGTGACTAGTGCTACAGCTGCAGTTGCGATCAATACTGCATTACATAGAGCTGCCAGTATATACAATACTCATCAAACTGATTATTTTTGATGCTAAACTGGCAGTTTCATTTGCTGTGGAACAAAAAGCCACTGCGGTAACCGCTGTTCAATTAGCCAGCCAAGACAGCAGGGGTGCAAATAAGACAAATGGCTATTTATTTGGCTGAACTAATATGTTGCCTTCAACAGACATAAGGAATGAAATGTCATAGTTGCACTCTGCTTAAAAGATGACTTGTTTTATTGAATATTGAAATTTTATGAATATATTTCCAAAGGCTTTGGGAAAAAAAAAAAAAAAAAAAGCAATGACACAGTAGGGATTATTCACTTTGTAATGTGCATCTATTGCATGTGTTGAGATTTTTTAGCAGACACATACTTGACCATTGACTCATAGTGAATGTACACTGTAATAAATCATGCTTTATTTGGTAATATTAAAATTAAACACTTTTATTAAAGAAAAAAACTCATTTGACTGAATTTTAAGGGTCAGATCTTAAGGTAACAATTGCTTTTTTTTAACACAAGTCAATTTTATGGTGGAACCCAAAAATATGCTGAATATGTGTGAGATTTTTTAAACTTAAAGACTAGCTATCCTTAATGGCCAGTAGTCCCAGTCTCATCAGATGAATCCAGCCATTCAAATGATTAAAAAGTCATTTTCTTAACTGTCCTCCCAGGACCTTTTCTCCGTATTTCTTTTCTTTTTTTTTTTTTTTTTTTTTTTTTTAAAGAAAACATTAAATTGCTTCAATCAAGCATGGCTGTCTCCTGCGCGTAGTGTAATTTGTAGCTCCGTTTGCATGCGGTGCGGTTATTTGTCATTGTTTTCCTGTAGCACATTTCCCAAATGCTACGATCAGCCTTTAATACTCTAAATTGCCGCTCTGTTACTAATGGTGATGTGGACAGATGTGGATTTGCACTATAGTACAGCATGTGTGTTTGCAGAGCTAAATTAATGACTAAAAACAGAGCAGAAGAAAGCATATGCCATGTGCAACACAGTACGATGAACAAAATTAATTAGGTAAACTGCGGCTCTCTCACTCGCAAAACCTACTGAATCACAGCTCAAGAAATACAGCCCGGTTCCCATGACATTGGCTTTCGATTACAGTAAAGGCAGAGAAAGACAATATATATAGAGAGTTTTGTCTGGATGTTTTCTGATTCACAGCGTGCTGAGAATTATTCTCTTGTTGCAGGCTCACACAACACAATATCTGACAAAAATCTAATGAAAAGCCAGTGGAGTATATTTCTCCTGCACTATTACTCTCCCCCACCAAATGACCTTTCATGCTTTGTAGTCCAGGGTAGCGGGGTCGGCTCCTTATATAATCAATATTCTATTATGATAGTGTGTTAAGCGTGTGGAGGTTTACAACTTCACTGTAATAGCGTCCTTATATCATCTCCTGGCAGTCTGTATTGTTGTGTTTGTGCTGGGACTGAGGTGATAGAACCCGTCTTGACTGTTTGCTAAAGAAGATGCCTTTCCACCAGTAAACATGACTGGGAATTCTGACTGGAATAAAATAATACAGGGTGATCTCCTTTGTATTCAAATGTCAAGTGTACAAATGTATTTTTATACATTAATACAACGTGACAACACATAGCGTCAACACTGACTGCATCTACAACTTAAACCATATCTTCAGATCTTTAGAGATGTACAAGCCTTTGTGTACAGTACATACCACCAGAGGTCACTGAGTTCAGTATTCACATGCAAACTCGTATCAGGCGTTAATCAGTTAGTGGCAGAGAAACCAGAATTTTAGTCATAAAAAGATGGCACCAATAAAGGTGAGATCATCACATTCTTTGTATGGCTGAATTTAATTATCATTAAAGCTTTAAATATATTTTTCAATGTCAGTGTTTGGAAATCTCACAGAACACTATCTAAAACATAAAATCAAATTAGGCAAACAATGTTTTTTTCTTCTTCTTTGAATATGTTTAACTTGATTTTTGTGCTGATCTGCAGCTGTGGCTGTTTCAGAGTGTTGCATGCTGGGTGATTTAACATTGCTAGTGAGGCAGAGAGCTCAGAAAAGGTTACAGCTACGCAGAGTCATTAAAGATTCATTTCATTATGCCTCTCCCTTTCTCCGATAATTAACTTCTGTGAGTATTTCACCCACGTAAACGTTGTTGGCTCTCTGTCACTGCAGCGTTTGAATGTCATTTCCACAGTTAGGTTGAAAGAAATGTTTTATTTATAACACAGAGAGGGTTAACGCTAGACTTTGCCACGGACAACTAAAATGTAGAAGAGAATGCACATCGTTGTAATTATTCAACATTTCTGGCTTATTTCTGTTGTCAGATTTGTGCCATTATTTGTATTTTGTCTGTGGCATTATGGCTTAATGCTGCTGGGTTTTACATTTTCCTTTGCTCATTTTGTTTTGTTATGCCCCCTTGGGTCATCATAGTCTAGGAATTTTTTTGTCGTACATTTATTTTGATGAAATGACTGAGTTGTCAATTAGTATTAATTCAAGCAGATGCAGTAAGGAATGATTGTGAGAGTTGCGTGTTGTGCTTGTTAGCTGCGTCTGTAGGTGCACAATCTCACGGTAAACATCCGTCATGATGTAACATAGAGCAACCGGGATCTGTATTCCTCGGCGCTGGCATCTCTCCAACACATCCTATAAATGAGGTAATCGTCCTTGACTATAAAATTTGCATTTTCAAGACTTAATTGCTATCATTACATTTTTTCGTAATTCTATTAATTTAACAGAATGGGGTACTGGGTTTTATGGTTATAATTTGCATTAAAACAATGCACTCCAAAAATAGAGCCATCGCTGATATTGGATTGAGCAAGAGCACTGAAGGGGCGACAGGGACAGACGGGGCTTCCGGGATTGCAATGAATATGTTGAAGTGTGTTGGCGTACAATGCATGCACAAGACACACACACACACACAAAACATTTAATCCGTCTACTTTGTGGATGTTGAAGCATGCAGCTGTATAAAAGCATCATGAAAATGGGCCAGGCCTCATCACATTGTGTAAACTAAGTCAAGCTTGTGTCTTAATGGAGGCTGTCGTGGTTTAATGCTGCAAATATGTGTGTGATGTCAGCGTCACTTTGTTCCTCTGCTTCTAAATAGACAGAATGAGAAGGACATGTATATTCTGTCATCAAAATAACCTTTTTAAGATTTTTTGTGTACTTCTGAGCTTTAGATAAAGAGAATAAAAGGGGAGGGGAGGGGAGGGGAGGGGGGAGAGGTTGGTCAGTAACTATGTGCCTTAGTGCATCCTTTCAGGACCAAAAGCATTCTGATGTGGCCATCATCTCCACATTGTGTGACAGAGTGGCTTTGCACTATAAGACAAAAAAAAAATGTGTGTGCTTAATTGTATTGAATGTGGACTTGTAGTGTACTTCAAATCACTTAAGTATACTTAAAGAGTACACATACCACATTTAAGTACACACTGCAAAATTACACTAATAATGCAATACGTTTTCTTTAAAGTACATCTTAAATCATTGTTCTAATAATATTAAAAACAATACAGTACACATTTACAAATTACATTTTGTAATAATAATAAAATAAGTTTTCTTTAAAGTACATTTTAAATCAGTTTCAATAATATTGTCATGCTTTCTGTCGTTTTAAAGAAGTACCCTTATTTTAATGTGTTGAACACTAAAGCACATGCAAAGTGCTTGATTATAATTTTAACTGCAGCGTGTTACATTACATTTAAAGGTAATATATTTTAAATGTACTAGACTGCCACTTTGTCATTACAAATGTGTAATTACATATATTTATCTAAATACGTGACATGCAAGTTACATGCTTAAGTTATAATAAATAAATTATAAATTAATCTAATCGCAAAATAAATTTGACTGTGAAAATACCCACAAAAGATTATTTAAAGCTATTTTTGTGTTAAATGAAAAAGTATCAAGTAGACATAACAAATTGTAGCTTTACAAAGAAACAGCTTTGTTACCAACAGTCTTCAAAATACTTTCGACATGAGGGTGAGTAAATGATGACAGATCTGCCAGCAGGTGGCGGTAAATGTCTTTATGAGTTATTCGATTTGATTTGATTCGTTCAAATGCACAATATCAACTTCTTATTTACTGAACTGTTGTATAAAATTATATTTAAGCTTGTGATAGATCGGGACAAAATCAGCAGTTGTGTCATACTGTTCTTGCTGCCCGTGTGATACCGTGTGATTTGCACCAATATCTTGAATCTTAGTGCATAACTGCATTTATGGAGTTGTTGCCCTGTATCATATTTGTCAACAGTCAACTGTATGAAATATAAGATGACTACAGTTCTGGGGCGGGGTCAGTGCTTTAACGGCATTAAACTATTTTAATCACGTTATTTTTTCATAACTAATTAGGTTAACGCGTTAAAATAACAGCCCTACTTAATATATGTAAGTAATTACATTTAATGTATATACATTTATACATACAATACACATTCATTTAATTGTAAATAAAATGCAATTAGGGGCCGAAAACATGACATTTTATGTTCACACTTACAATAAGCATATTTTTTAGTGTCTTTTTTTTTTTAATTGTGCAAATTTCAATGCATTCAACCACTTGCTAAAATACTTAATGCTGTATAATAAAAATGAATACATGTAATAATGCTCTAATAAGCATTGTTAACACTATTACTTTGTAATAAAGCTATTATATACATCCTGTAAATAACAAATAAATAGAAGTTATATCATGCTTTTTAAACTCCCAAGGCAGTGTAAAAGGCATTTGTTTCCCTGTGATGCCTGAGTCTGTATGCACTGAGCCTACATCTTTGTCTCTGTGTGTGGGCTTCCTTTAGCACGGCTCCTTCTAGTAACCTGACAGTCATGGACACACAGCAGGTTGTCCAGTCAAGAAGTGTTTTAGAGTTGAGTGTGTCCGCGTAGGTAGAGCTGATGTGTCTGTGTACGTGTATTTTTGTACCTTGAGCAGGACCGATGGGCCACACTGTTAGCATGTCAGAGAGCATCAGGTCAGCTTTACACGGCCGCCGTGTGTGGAGGTGAATACGCGATCAGAACTCTAAAACACGCTAAGTGAGCTGTCAGCTAGCTGCAGCCAGCACCGTCCATCATAAAGCTCCCAACAGAGCTCAGGTTATGACAGATTCAAGACACTGTCATGTTCAGAGATAAGACACCACACGCAGGTTCACTGGATAGTGGTCTGATTCATGCTGTGTTGAATAACTCAGACTTGCACAAGCTTTAAGAAATGCCCATGCTCAGTTTGGAGTTTGACACATTATTTTACCCAACAGGGTTGGAGCTACTATAGACATTCAGGACATGTCCCACACAAAATCAAAATTTCATGTGAAATGTGAAATGTGAAAAATAAAATTTCACATTTAGGTCCCCAAAATCAAGAATATTTATTTACATCCTTGCTATTAAATGATAGAGAATATTAATGCAGTAGATCTAATAAACATGAGCAGCATAGAACTTTAATTCTGTCCTGCTAAAGTCTGGTTTTAGCAGTGCTACAGAAAAGCATAATCTGCTCAGAACTGCAGCTGAATATCACAGTTGTTCTGTACCTCACTGCTTATTATGAAGCTAATATTTGTTGTTGTATTAGACTGGAATTCAGTGTCATTAACCAAATGTGTTTTTTGTGTATTAAAATAAAATAAAATAAAATAAAATAAAATAAAATAAAACAAGTGGCTGCAAGACATTATAAGACCAGACAGATCCTATATAGCATTTTCAAAGAATGGTTCTTTATAAAAGAAGAACAAATAGTCCTATTTAGTACCACAAAGAGTTCTGCTATTGCTACAAGCCAAAGAACCCTAATCTGGTACGGTTTAGATTTTTTTCAATTTTTTTTTCTTTCTTAGAAATGCATATTTAGTGATTTATTTTATTACATACATACACGTACATATGTGTACATACAGTATGTACATATAACCTTCTGGGGTCTGAGGGGGTACTGGAAAAGTTTTGACATGTTTTGACTTTTTTTTTTTTTCAGTATCTTAAAAACATATTAATGGCTAAAGTCTGATTGCACTTTAATTAGCACAAATTGGGCTACAATGATATGTGAGCAGTATGAATGTACATGTTTGTGTTTTTCAGCAATTTGCTGAGTTTCAGTTCATTTTTGTGATGCATTTCTAAATGAAGATCACAGAGACTGAGACGGCAGAAAACATGCCATGTTTGTTTTCTTTATTTTACAAAAGCACACAGTTGTGTTGTTATTATGAGTGTAAAAATAAAAGTAGACCCTTTACAGATTGGATTGATGTATTGATCTTATCTGTACAATCAGTAATTCCTTTAGGGGTTATCGTATTGTATTAAAAATATATAAAATGTATTTATTGTTTTATGTTGAGATGTTATCCCAAACTCCCAAGCAAATTATAATAACTAAAATCCTAACATACTCTGCTACTAATGTGTCCAATAAAAGCTTTGAAACATTTTACTGAATTTTACTGATAACTTATTATTAGTGAATATCTCTGTTGCATAATGCATTTTTATTGCTTAGGAACATTTATTAAAAACAATCTTTATTGTCCTTTTTGTACTCATCCATGTTCATTGCTCACATCACCAGCATTATTGCAAAAATTAGCTGCAGTCACAAAGTATGTGAACAGAATATAGTAGTAATAACAACAGTAATAATGATTTTTTTTTTCTTGAAGCTGTTGGTCTCAAAGATGCAGCTGAGCATCTCATCCTGCCAGTAATCATCATGGGTGATGATATCTGAGAGAAGACAGCGGCCAAGTCCAGGGATAAAGCGTCTGTACACAGGAGAGTTTGTTACCATAACTGGCAAATGCAGCGTTGTGACTATCTCACCATCTGTTGCACATGCCTTGGCTGAGGAATGATCATGTGTAGTTGGTCCATTTCAGCGAGGAAGGAAGTCCTGAGGCATTCATGCTTTTAAAAGGAAGTGCACATGGAGCGTGCTTCGGCTTGGTCAAATGGGCACAAGTCTCTCTAAAAGAGCTGCTGTCTCTAAATGAACCCAAGACAGTCACTGTAAAAGAATTTCTGTCCCAATGAGGGACAAATGGTACAGGTAGCATGTCCTCAGGTGGTTTTCACCTGGTTGTTTGGAAATAAATATAGGGTGGTAGCAGAGTCTTTTCTGTAACTTAAAAAATGGTCAGTCTGTTTTTTTACACAGGGATTTTGCATAACTCTTTATTATCACTCCATAAATCAGAAAATACTGTCAACAGTACATACATTTTGACCATATATATATGGTTGGTCTTAAATGGTTTGCTCATTGTGTTCTAAACTGCCGACTACTTTTCCCTATTGGCAGAGATCACAGCCAAAACACTGACCTAAAATCATCCAATTTGATCAGTAAAACAAGATAAATTTTTATGTTATGTGTAGGTAATTTTTACTTTAGATGTTATCTGCAACACAAAATCTATTTCTTTTTGTACATTATTATGGAGAAAATATTAAACATGAGCATATATCTGGTATTAGTATCAGAAATTGATTCGAATATACAATGAATAATACAATACAAGCCTGTTATTATATTCCTCTATGATGTATTGAGATGAAAAGCTGAAAAGCTGGAAATAATGCGTCATGTTTATAAGTCCTTACCATATGTAGTCAGTGTTATTTATCTGAATGAGTTATTATGTGAATATTTTTTAATATCATGTCCTGATAAGCCACATCTATTTCAGACTCTCCAAGATCGCGCAAATATGGTGTTTTACTCGCATTACCATTTCCATTTGGGTCAGTGTGACCACCATTTGCCTCACGCAGTACAACACATCTCCTTTGCGTAGAGTTGATCAGGTTGTTGATTGTGGCCTGTGGAATGTTGGTCCACTCCTCTTCAATGGCTGTGCGAAGTTGCTGGATATTGGCAGGAACTGGAACATGCTGTCGTATACGCCGATCCAGAGCATCCCAAACATGCTCAATGGGTAACATGTCCGGTGAGTATGCTGGCCATGCAAGAACTGGGATGTTTTCAGCTTCCAGGAATTGGGTCCAGATCCTTGCAACATGGGGCCGTGCATTTTCATGCTGCAACATGAGGTGATGGTCACAACAATGGGCCTCAGGATCTCGTCATGGTATCTCTGTGCATTCAAAATGCCATCAATAAAATGCACCTGTGTTTGTTGTCCATAACATACGCCTGCCCATACCATAACCCCACCGCCACCATGGGCCACTCGATCCACAACGCTGACATGAGCAAACCACTCACCCACACAACGCCATACGCGCTGTCTGCCATCTGTCCTGTACAGTGAAAACCAGGATTCATCCGTGAAGAGAACACCTCTCCAAAGTGCCAGACACCATCAAATGTGAGCATTTGCCCACTTAAGTCGGTTACAACGACGAACTGCAGTCAGGTCGAGACCCCGATGAGGACGATGAGCATGCAGATGAGCTTCCCTGAGACAGTTTTTGACAGTTTGTGCAGAAAATCTTGTCCGGGTGGCTGGTCTCAAATAATCTTGGAGGTGAAGATGCTGGATGTGGAGGTCCTGGGCTGGTGTGGTTACACGTGGTCTGCGGTTTTTAGGCCGGTTGGATGTACTGCCAAATTCTCTGAAACGCCTTTGGAGACGGCTTATGGTAGAGAAATTAACTTTTAATTCACGGGCAACAGTTCTGGTGGACATTCCTGCAGTCAGCATGCCAATTGCACGCTCCCTCAAAACTTGCAACATCTTTGGCATTGTGCTGTGTGATAAAACTGCACATTTTAGAGTGGCCTTTTATTGTGGCCAGCCTAAGGCACACCTATGCAATAATCATGCTGTCTAATCAGCATCTTGATATGCCATTCCTGTGAGGTAGATGGATTATTTTAGAAAAGGAGAAGTGCTCACTAACACAGATTTAGACAGATTTGTTAACAATATTTGAGAGAAATAGGCCTTTTGTGTACATACAGAAAGTCTTAGATCTTTGAGTTCAGCTCATGAAAAATGGGGGCAAAAACAAAAGTGTTGCGTTTATAATTTTGGTCAGTGTATATATGTTAAATTAATAAATAATTTAACCACCATTTAAATTAAACATTGTTGAAACATGCAGTTACAGCACTGTACAAATAAAAACACTATAACAAATTACATTAACAGTTAATAACTGTGCAAGGCGAATTAAGGTGTATGTGTATACACAGCATATATCTTTATTCAGATTTCAGAATGAGCACTTTGTCATTTGTAGTACATGTTTAGCATCCAATGTTTATCATGTTCATCTGATGTACGTACGCGACTGTAATGTATAAGAATGTAACTTTTCAATAAGCAGGGGAAATTCCAGACATTAAACAAATTACATGCTTAGGACGTTTGCGTTGTAAGAATGTACAGGGATATATTTAAGATATAAGTACGCTATGGTTAAAATCATACGATTTCCTATTAATTCAACAGAATGTATGGGAATACTAGGGAATACCAATATGGAGGTGTGGTAGCTTCACTTTGATCAAAAGTACAGAAAAACAAAAACAAACCAACAAAAAAACCATTAATATTTCAAAATGTTATTGCAATATAAAACAAAGTTTTATTATTATTATTATTATTATTATTATTATTATTATTATATACTTTAAAATATAATTGGTAACACTTTATTTTGATACTTTAGACATTCTACTAACAGTAAGTAACTTTGCAACTGCATGTCAACTAGTCATTAGAGTATTAATAGACTGTCTGCGTAATATCTTCTAACACTCTTCTAAACTTTGCAAGTATATGTCAACTTATTCTACTAACCCTAAACCTAACCTAACAGTCTGCTCTGAGAGTTAGTAGACATGCAGTTGCAAATTAATGAAAAATGGTTGACTTGTAGTTAAGCAGAATGTCTAGAATAACTATCAAAATAAAGTGTAACCATAATTGATTCCTGTGATGTAAAATATACTTTATTTCTGTGATGCAAAGCTGAATTTTCATCAGCTGTTACTCCAGTCTTAAGTGTCACATGATCCTTCAGAAATCATTTTAATATGCCCATTTATTATTGGAATTATCAATGTTGGAAACAGTTGTCCTGCCAAATATTTTTTGGAACCTGTGATTCTTTTTTTTTTCTTTTCTTTTCTTTTCTTTTCTTTTCTTTTCTTTTCTTTTCTTTTCTTTTCTTTTTTTTTTTTTTTTTTTTTTTTTTTAGGATTCTTTGATGTACAAAAAGTTAAAAGTTAAAAAGTACAGAATTATTTATGTCTATGCTATCACTTTTTATTAATTTAACACATCCTTGGTGAATGAAAGTAATAATTTATTTTAAAAAAAGAAAGAATAAAAATTTACTGACCTGAAACTTTTGAAAGTATCACAGGTTCCAAAAAAATATTAAGCAGCACAAGTGTTTTCAACACTGATAATTCTAATAATAAATCAGCATATTAGAATGATTTCTGAAGGATCATGTGACACTTTAGACTGGAGTAACAGCTGATGAAAATTCAGCTTTGCGTCACAGGATAAATTATATTGTAATAACATTTTGCAATATTACTTTTTTTCTGTATTTGTAATCAAATAAATGCAGCCTTGATGAGTATAAAAGTTACAAACATTACAAGTCTTACCGATCCCAAAATTTTGAGTGGCAGTGTGTTTATTTTTTATATATATATTATTTTTTTTTTTTTTTTTATTGAAATTAAATAAATGCACTTAAATGTGCACAGACACTTAAATTTGTATTTTGGATGTTTTCTTTCCCCTAGTTTGAAAGAAGATATGTTATGGAAACAAAATAGGCCAAATTCTCAAAACTGACCAGTGGGGGGAAAAAAAAAATGTTCCTATGTTTTTTTTTTTTTTTTTTTTTTTTTTAATTCACTTGCTTAGTGAAGTAGCATAACACCAATTGTGGCAAAGCTTAAAATGTAGCTTGCAAAATCAAGCCTTTGCTGCGGAGCCTTAGAATCCTTTAATATCTCTGTGGTGTCAGCTGCAATTAAGAGAGAACCTCTCACAGAACAGGCTTCATTGAAGACAAGTGACCATAACCAGGCTGACAAGATGTTCACAGATCTAAAGTTAAACCCTCCAGTGCCAGCGCTCAGTCTGGCCTCAATCAGGATGCCTGAGGATTTCATTGGATTTCACAAACGTCTCTCAGATACACAGGAAACGTTCCCTCAGTGCGTCGTCTCAAACGCACAGAGTTCTCCTCCCCCAGAGGAGCGTCTGCCTTGTGCTGTGGCATCTTTCAGCCTGAGTGACCATACAGACTGATCAAAGTGGCATAATTGGCTAATTCAGAGTCCAGCGGGGTGGAAATGACCCCTGAGTCCTAGAGGCTTTCCAGACACATTAGCACACACAAACAGCCGTCCAAACACACACTGCATTTGTACATTCATTCTAGCCGCTCCAGGTTTTGCTGTACACACACATGTGCAGTGTTCCCACAGGTGCAGCAGTATAGTGGCAGGTTTCAGTGAGCGATAATGCGTTCAGGGACTGCGTGTTAACACACTATTTGCATTAGGGCAGTGTGGGTCCCCAGCTGGGCGCAGTGAGAGAATTTTACCTGTGCGTTTGGCATAATCCCAGATTTACCCTGGCAGGTGAGACTGGTTAATGCAGGCATATGTATGTGTGTGTGATTGTGTGTGTGTGTGTGCTCAGGCAGTGTAGAACTGAATCCAGGCTGTTTTTGCACTGACACAGATTGGTTCATTCATATATAAAGAGTACAAGCAGGACATCTTATATCCTTATCCTTGTAGAATATTTCATACACAATGTAATTCAAAGTGCTAGTGCTTTAAATGGATTTAATAAAGAAACAAAAATGAGACGGTTTTAAATAATAATAGATTATAGGCTAATTTACTGTTTAAATGTGCCTCTGACAAGCCGTATCAATAGATTTTTTTTTCCCCCAAAGTAGACCACAAAGAATTGATCAAAAATAATAGAACTTACATTTAGATTGATTAAGAATTATTTATTATTATTATTATGTTTTGTTATCTTCATATAAAAATGTAATAACATTTTTACTTCTGAAATAGTTTTGTTTCTGCGGACATCACAGAGGCTGTGGAGGAATGGGGAAAATAATATTAACCAATAACAAAGCGTGCTCTTCACAATCAAATCAAGTCCTGAAGGATAAAATCAAATCCTGCCTTATATTGTTTCCAACTGAATAGTTGATTTAAATGCATTGCAAATTCTGTTTTACATTGTCTGTTGCATTAATGCATATATTTTAACATCCACTCTTCATTATACAACCAAAACATTAAATAAAATATATGGAGCATTGCCCAGACTGTTTTATATGTCTACAGGTGTATTTTTGTGTGCATAGAAAGACATTTTTGTGTTGTTGTCTGATTCACTTCTGGTTCCCCAGAGATATCATTCAAATCCAGTATGTCCCATATTCTTAGTGTTCACTACTACAAATGATGACAAAAAAAAGTCTTACACAAATTGAGCTTGTGTAGCCAAACCTCAGTCACTCAAATGTTTATAAATGCCAATATTAGCCATCATGTTGAAGTTTGTTGTCATTTTCTGACAGTAATACGTGTTGGTTGTTATTTATGGAAGCACTCCACTTTGGCATAAACACATGCGACTATCATCCCTACAGTAATGCACTTAAAAATGAGTAATGCGCAGATTACCGCACAGCACACACGCATCAGGAAGAGCCAAATGGCAAAACAGATGAATCATATGCATGAGAAAATATCTTCATTACTTGTTAAAATTCATAAAATGTTCTTGAAACTTGTTCCACGCTCTAAAGATGTTTAAATGTACAGCCTAGCTGATATAACCTATGAGGAAGTTGTCTTCAAAGTTGTCTTGTCACAATAAGTGTTCATGTGTATTAATTCAATATATCCTGCTGTAAATAATTTGAAGCATGTCTAATTACACTGCTTAGGTCAAAGAAATAGACACACAGACACACACTGACTCATTTGTCTAGGGTATTCACATGTTGTCCAATTAAAAAAAAAAGGTAGAAGAAAAACAGAAATTACGATGTAGACTTCCTCTGAACATGTGTGTGTGTGTGTGTGTGTGTGTGGGCCCTGCATTGCCCTCAGCCACTCAGTAAGGACTCCCGATAAGGAGAATTAGTCAAAACTTGGGAGCTGCCAGTGTGTGCCAATTAAACTTTAATCTGGGGCTGAAACAGGCACAAATAAATTAAAGCCTTGTGCGAGGCAATGTGCTCTCCCCTGATAATACCGGATTGAAGCGTCTGCCGGCTGCTCCTTGCTTAGTGCTGTCACCATCTTATATGGGAAAAAACCATGGCAAGCCAGTCGGAGAGCAGAGCAAAGCGACTTGTAAAGTTTGCCATGTGTACACACTCGCACAAACTCTAGACCTGCAGCATGTTTCGCCGTGTGTTTGGCTGGCTGTTGACCTGTGCATGCTGTAGGCTAGCTTTGCCGCACTGTGAATGCTGGACCTCGTTTTGCAATGTTAATCACCTCTGAATGCTGCCGTTTATCTACGCAGCTACTTATGGGGAGCGGAAAGCATTTTAAATATGACAGTGAGAAAAAAAAAATAATTAAAGAATAATAATAACATTATACCTCAATTAAAAAAACACAACAGTAGTAACTGTAACAATTGTAATGATAATAACAAAACAATCACAAACACACACACACACACACACACACACACACACACAAAAAAAGCATTTCTATATTTCCAGTGCAGATATACACAGTTGAAGCGACTGTAAAATCTGCACATGTAATGTTTTTGCCATAAATATGACACAACATGCTTTTATAAAATACAATATTTTTTTGCAGCATTTGGATAAGTTTTGGAGCGTTTTTACAATAAGTGTCTTATTTTTATTAAGTTTAAGGTTGCATTTCATATTGTTCATATTGTATAGCAAAACACTTCTGCTGCTATTGAGGTGGGATATGGGTAAGGTTAGAGTGGTATGGGTAGGTTTTAAGGGTGGGCTAAGGTGTAAGTGATGGGTCAACAGTGTAATTATAAGTGTAATTATAGAAATTAATTACAGATGTAATTACAGGTATTTTTAAAAATGTAAGTACAATGTAAAACATGTATGCAGGTATACACAGTTAAAGCAACTGTAAAATCTGTACATGTAATGTTTTTGCCATAAATATGACACAACATGCTCTCATAAAATACAACATTTTTTTGCAGCATTTGGATAAGTTTTTGAGCGTTTTTACAGTAAGTATCTTATTTTCATTAAGGTTGCATTACAGCAAAAACAGTAATATTGTACAATTTAAAAAAGCTATTTTCAATTTTAATATATTTTACATTCATTTATTTTTATTATTATTATTATTATTAGGGTCCCACTTTATATTAGGTGGCCTTAACTACTATGTACTTACATCAAAAAAATAAAAAATTAAATAAAAAATATTATAAGTGTAATTACAGAAATTAATTACAGATATAATTACACGCAGGTATTTTTTTTAAATTCTAAGTACAATGTAAAACATGTATGTGCACAATAAGTGCATTGTACAAAATGATTAATTTATATGTAAGCACATAGTAGTTAAGGCCACCTAATATAAAGTGGGACCGAAAATAAATAAATAAATAAATAAATAAATAAATGCTATCATCAGATGATCAACTTTTTTTGGTTATTTTGAGTTTTTCTCTCTTCTTGTCTCCCCACAATGACTGCCGTTTGACACACATCACAATAGTAGGTAAAACCATGGCCGTACTGGATCAGTTACATGGCCTAAGTTGCCTTCTGATAGCTGCATGTTTTAACCATGAAGTAAACAATCCGGCAAAATATCATTCTCAGTGCAGACAGTGCAAGCGAGGTCGTTTTCAGAATATAAATCAGAGGCCACAAGTCTTATGGGAAAGCGTTTTGTGCTGATACGCCCTGCTGAGATTGAAACATTTTCCATTAATATTTTTAAACAAATTAATTTTCTTATCTCATACTGCCTGCATGACCTGTGGTCGGGTGTTTAATTTCAAAGTAATTTACCTCCAATATGAGACTACTTTTTCTATATGATATTAATGTCATGGTGTGTACTGATGAGAGAAAGGTGCATTTTAGAACAGAGGTTGTGCACTTGTCTACCAGTCCCTAAACTATAACAACTAATACTAATAAAAAATAATAACAATCGGATGCATATTGTATTCACAGATTGGAAAATATCACGGCTCAACTAGATCGTACAATTATCGCGCATGTGCGTAAAATAATATAATTAATTCTACGTCTGTGGCGTGAGGCCTCGGGCTGCGACACTTCATGAATAAAACACATATCCCCGAAAAGAGTCGGAGCTAGTGATGCCTGTTTGTCTTTGGCCACTATCAAAGTGAACATGCAATATTGTAATAATCTATAGTTGATGAATTCAGGGCCGACTCGCCTTAGCTAAGTTCAGCTAATTTTCAGACATGGGTTGCCTCCGTAATTGAGTTTCCAATAACATTATGATTATTCCAACCCACATGATAATTGAATTCGAGCTTTGCGTTTTTCACTCTGTACTATTGCAATATTGTAGATGGGTTTCATGAAGGCGCCAAAATCTCCATGCAAATGTATTGTAATCACACATCCCGGGCTGCTTAACTTGATTTCTTATGTTATTGCACGCATTTAGCTCATAACAAATGATGTGCAGCTCTATGGTTATGAGAATGAAGTAAATTATTTTAACTTCTTATTTTTGAGAGGAATTCAGACACAGTCAAGGCAAGCAAGCCAGGCTTCAGCAAACTTTAAATGAATATTTTCCAGCGTTTTTCTCAGAGACCTCATATTATAGAGATGATGAAATGTAAAGAGTACATTAAGCGGTTTTAAATGAATTGTATTGATAATCGTCTCCAATTTCTCTGTGCCCTTCGATCTTGCTCTTTCGCATATCTGCGTGTTTTACAGTTCGTTCGCGTCTCTGAGATGTTTCCTAATTCAGCGTGCTGGCCCCAATCCTCATCTGTTGCATTATGCAATGCATACAGAATGCGTTGCTGTGAATGCCAATATAATTTTCATCTGAGCACCAGACCCCCAACTGAGGGAAAGAGAGAAAGCACATACTACACAATATACAGGATTCTGTGGCTCCCTTCCCGTTTGGAATTCTCCACCATCTTTTCTCAACATTTGACTGTTTGAATTTTTCAAGCCGCCAAAGAACAAAGCTACCGAGAACAGGCAGTGAGGCCCCAAACGGAGCAGACTGCCTTGCTCTGGAAGCAGATACAGGCAGAATATTTGAATGAGAAGTGAAGCTTTTGTCTGTCGCGGGTCGCTGGGAGCTGAGGGCACATAGACAGAGAGACAGAAACGCGTATGTCTGCCAGTGGGGTGAGGGAAGACAGACACTCTGCTGTCAGAAATTTTAGACTGGCACAGACTCACTTTCTGGACGTGATTTTAAAGGTGGCCAGAGAGAACAGGCCTACATGCAAGGTCTGCATGGTCATGCTATCACATATACTCACAGTCATGAAAAAAACATTAGAATTTAAGGGGTACACTACACTTTTCATTTCACTGACTTTCATTCACACGCCTACCAGTGTGGAGACAAGAAAAACGCAAACACAATAGAATTTTACTGCAATTTTCCAAAATTCAAGTTTGGTAAACTCTAAACTGTGAAGTGAAGAAATTTGACCGACAGAACACTGGTGTGAACTCTTATCTCAATTAAAAGACTGCAAACTGTAAGTCTTCAGTATTATAGCATTGCAGTAAAGTGAAGTAGACTGCATTTTTTTTTTTTTTTTTTTTTTTTTCCATTTTGGATGAATCATATGTTAAATTAAATGTTAACAAGAAAACAGAGTGTGACATCATATAATGACCGTAGCAGTGTTCATAGAAATTTTTCTGTGATCAAAGTCAACAGTAACTGTCATTTGAGTTGGTAATTTTGCATAAGTTTATGAAATTTGATCTGATTTTGTGGGGAAAAAACAAAAAGTAAGAATGAAGGTCCAGTTCTAAACATAACCTTTCAGATATATAGGCAGATACAAAGAGTGCACAAATGAGATCATACAAATTCATACAAATTTGCTAAAACATAAAATATTCAAGTGACTGCAGTGCAAGCATGTATGTATGTGTGTGTGTATATATATATATATATATATATATATAAAGAGTTCAGATGCAAAACCAGCTAAAACCCGTCTCAGTCAAAAATGAGATAATGATACTGAGTGAATGCACAAATCCCATGATATTTGCTGGTTTTCCATGACTGCAGTAGATAATATTTGTTGTGTACATTAATTGATGGCCGTGGAATGTATTGCAGCCGCGTTAGATTAGGAGAAAGAAAGGTTGCCACAACTTTCAACAAAACATGACATAGGAATGAGAACTCAGCCTCATTTGCATACGCTGACATTTTGAAGAAAATATTTCAACGTTGGTGGAGATGTGTAATGAAATCCTGCCAGCAGCCCGTTATGGAATAATATTACCATAAAGGTAACCTATCCATATTCTCCACTCTCGTTTTGTCCTCTCCTGCCATGTTCACTCTCTCTCTCTAGGATTATTTTTCTTCCGTTTCCTCTGATTTGTCTTGCCCGTGCTGAGCTAGGCTTCTCTATCTGACTCTTTGCAGGCTAATTGTGCGCCGCAGTGGAGAATTTGTTAGTGGTGACACCTTGCAACCCAGTGGGAATGCATCTCATTATCGGCCAACGTCCAAGAACATCAGACATTATTAGCTGTCATTAATCTGCAATATATATGGAGGCAGAACGAAAGAAGGAGGGGGCGGGGCATGAAGGGCATCACAAGACACAAAAGAAGAGGAAGTACTGAGGGTCAGGAAGGGAGAACTCTTTGAGGTGAAAGGTTAATGTCTGTAAAGCTCCTGTTTAAGATAATGATCAATGAAAAATATAATGGAAAAACAATATATGTATGTATATATATGTATATATACTTTCTTTATATTTATACAGCAAGTGTATTGAACACATTAATTTACAATCATCTGAAGAAACTAAAGTGTTAAAAATTAATTTGACAATGTAAATCAATTCTTTAATTCACCATCCATTGCAGTGACTGAATAAAATCCTACCTTTAAATGTGAAAGACTTATTTTCAGTGTAATAAAATTAGAACCAAAAAATCTCTTTATAATAATGTAATATCTTTACATTATTATTTATTTATTTATTTATTTTTTTTAAGTGATTAATGGTAAATGTGATCATTTGAATCAGAATTTCTTGCTATTAATGTGCATTTTCTTTTTATTTGCAACATTTTCTTTTTTAGCATTTTTTAAATTAAAGACCCTAATTAAAACATTTAAATATTTTACTTTGACATCAAACTTTAATGTAAACATAATCATGCAACTGTATTTAAAAACAATTAACTTTTATCAGCTTGTTTTTGTGTCATTTTACAATTATGTGACCTTTTGCATCTTAATATATTTAACGAGTGAAATACTTTTTGTGATTACAGATTAATACTTCACATTGTTATAAGAAAATTCACATTCATGCGCATTCTAGGTTTTTAAACTTATTTCACAATTTGAAACAATCTGAAGGAGGTTTTGTTGGATTGTATTCTGTTTTCTTTTGATTTTTACATGTATGTATGTATTTTGACTCAAAATCCAGTTGAAATAAACCGTCTTTGACAAGCTTAAAGTAGATTTGGTGAACGTGCAGCCATGGCGTGTTTGCGCGCGTCGCGGACCTCTCATATTTAGCGCTACCAACAGTGTATTTAATTTGATTCAGCATCTTTTGGCTGTTTTTCCTGTACAGCCACGCCTGAAGATGGGTATATGCAAACGTGATGGGATTACAGCTTCTAAGAAGATTTTCATGGAGGAAGGGTTCAACATGGCCCACTTGCCTTGGCAAATAAAATACAGGCCGCTAAAACACAGAAGAACTTCTCCCCACCCCCCTCCTCAGTCTTTCTCACTCGCACATTTGCTTTCATTAGAATAGTTTAGGTGAAAAGAAGCGTCCGTCTCCTGTGGATTTTCTCTGCTCTTTGAGCCAGGTCTGCTCTATGGCCCTAATGACTCAAAGTTCCCCTATAAAACGTCTACAGCGCAGCTCCCTGCAAATTGAGTTTCCTCTTTGAGCCAATTGAGTGTGGTTTATGTAAGCTGCGGGGAGCGCCTTTGAACCCTGCTTCCAACGCCGCCAGCTTGGGGTCACAGGAAAAGATGGAGGCCACTGTCGCAGACGCCCAAATTCATGCCACATTGAGGAAAACGGCTCCTCGGAGGGATGAAGAAAAAAGCATGCGGATTCCCATTCAGAGTTTAAGGAGCATGGAGCAGGTGTTTGCTTCCTTTATTGGTAGTAAATGAGTTTGTAAATGAGATTTCATGACATTAAACTCTCAAATGTTTAGATTATACCAACTTTAAAGCCACAGCTAGACAATCCTTTACTCTTTTTGCTTGCTGCCTTAGAATCTAGTGAATCTTTATGGAGCTCTGTTCACATTTCACAATGCCTTTACTGCACGTTTGATAAGCCCTTAAAAATAGTTTGGCTGTTAAAATGTGCGTAAAATACAAAACAGCACATAGCATTCATTGATACCCTTTGATTCTGAATATGCACCTGGTACATCTCGTAATGCTAGCTGGTGACTTCACCCACTGCAATACAGAGCCTTATGAAAGACAATCAAAATTAAAATCAAAGAATTCAACAAAAGTGCACTTTAAAAAGCTGTGAGGCTATTTCCCAAATGGAGCAAGTACAAAGCAAAAATGCTGAGTTTCATTGTTGCAATGTACTAAAACCCACGGTGTGTTTATTCTTGTAGTTGTGACTTTTTATTTTATAACTGTGACTTTTTATTTTTGTCAGCCAAGTCACTTTTGCAATATGCAAAGTTCAAACTGCAAGAAGCGAAACATAATTATTTACCTTTTTTTTGACCATTATTTAGACATATAAAATCACAAAAATTAGATATAAAGTCAAAAATTTAATACAATGTTGCAAAGACATTGTAACATAAGATAACTTAAGATTTTTTTTTTCCCTTTCTTAAACATTCCCACAAAAACGATGTGTGGGGGACTTGAGGGGGTCTCCAAAGCGGCTGGTGCCTCGAGGCCTTGTAGGACCATAATCCGTCCTTGTGTGCAACCTAATGTAGTCAGTGAGCTTTGGTCATAATAATTAATAATATTTTTGACTTGAATAAAGCAAGTTTATTTAGATGTTGCCCAATGAAGGACCATTTTTTTTAGCTTACCTGACAAAATGTTGTTAATGGAAAAAAACGGCCCAGTACAATGCAACGCATATTTAATACAGGGCAACGTTCCCACCTCTGCAGATCGGCTTTCTATAAGTATCACTCTAAAGGTTTTTGGGGAGCCTTGTCTCATGCTCTTTTGTTTCTTGGGCCCTGTAAGGAAGGGTGTTAATGCCAGTGGAATACGTTTGATCACAGGGGCTGGCGGCGGCCCGTGGTGGGTGATATGGCATGGCATTGGGCTCAACAGGATTGTAGTGTTAAAGGCGTGAAAACACACACTCCTTCTCCTGTAATGAAAGCCGCTAAAGGTCTCAGCACAAATCCACCCACCCCAGCCCCGCAATTATGCACACGCACTGCCATAAATCTAATGTGCTTTCATGAACTGCAAGAGCACAGTACATAAAAAACGTGTTGCGGATTTGCATACAAACATACTTATTCCAAATCCCTCTCAGAAGTTGTAAATGATTGTCTCTTCCTGAAATACATTTCACCAAATTGTATTTAGGCATGTTTATGAATCCTATTATGCCGTGGGTTTGATCATATTTTGTGGACAGCAATGGCTTCCCCATCGCCTCTGAAAGGGGGGAAACAGAAAGAGAGAGCGAGAGAGGGAGAGAGAAAATGGGCCCGGAGCAATAGATTCTGTCATTTGTTTCAGGCAGACTGTGATTTCTGCCCGCCGTTTGACGGCAGGTCCTCCGTTGCTCTCTATGCTGGAGATGGATCCGCTGTGGTATCCTCCAGAAGGATAATTCAATAAAGCCTGTCACATGCTGTGATTGGACATAGTAATACTCCTGCTACTAACGCTAATGTTCATTTCAGCAGGTGAACGCCGGGCATAATCTGTTAGCGGCGCTCTTGTCAACTGTTTGAGTTACATCTGTTATTAGACGTTTACAGGGCATCTGCATAATCGCGAAAGTGAACGCCGCATTTGTTTGGTGAATTGTTCATACTGAGTATTTAATAGAGTGCAACAGTATGGTTCCTGAAGTAACAATCTCATGCAAAATCTCCACTGAGAAATTGATTTTTAGTGTAAACCGTTCAAGGAAGATGTTTAGACAAAAGACATTGGTCCACTGGTAAAGTACTAGATTACTAGATCCACCAATTTTCTTTTTTTTTTTTTTTTCTTTTTTTTTTTTTTAAGTACTGTTGCGCTCCACACTTACTTGTTTACTTGTACTACATTTACATATGGGGGAAAATATCTACATATTTTCTGATATAAAGTCTAAATTTATACAATTAAATAATTAAATAATTGTTAAAACTTAACAATTATTGTGTGACTCCTGAAATACAAAAGTATATACATATTATCTTTTCCTGTGTTTAATGTTTCAGTGGTATAAAGAGGTTCTTTACCTTGATCTTCTACAGCTGTGGTCCATGTGCTCTTGCACAGTCCACATTAATTGAGAGGACAAGCTGTTGAGTGCAGAGGTCATAAACATTTCTAGAGTTATAAAACTTTCATTAAGTTCTCACGATATCTTGCCACCTCGTGACCTCTCCTGCTCTTTTTTTCTCTGAAGAGCTCAGGAGAAAGAACTGGGGGCTTATTGCATTGGTGAACAAGCCCCGTCTTTGTGGTGCGCAGTCTTTTTCAAACTGTCTCGGCCTCTTGACTCGTCCTAAGCCAGAGATCAGTGCTTAGAAAGTGGCAAAACAAAAGGCTGCTTTAATGAGATTGTACAACAGAGTGAACAAGATGGGGGGAGTCCTGCAAATAACCAAACTCAGACCACTCCTTTCCCAAAAGGCCTTTTCACAATCCTCTCTAAGCCTGCTTGTATGAATACGGAAAATTATCAAAGGACTATCATTGCTCCAAAAGACTCGCTCTTAAAAAGGGAAGATGTGGAGAGGGATCAGTCTGCTGTTATTCGCTTACAAAGGCTTGAAATGCAAACGAATTCCTGAAGAATTGCCCAACATTGCTGACATTCTACTGAATGGGCTCTCTATTTAAAACCATTTTGTCTCAGAGCGAGACTTAAGATGGTCGAAATCATGACGATTGAATACAGTTTAGCTAAAACGAGCCTTCTTGTTTGTAGTTCTGTTGAGGAATCTTGTTTCAATGTGCTTGGAGATCCTCTTGCTGAAGATGCTATAGAGAAATGTTTTAAAAATGGACTGGTTAACTTTACAATATAAATATAAAATACTCAAACAAATGACATGCAGAGGGAGACTGTCAAGTGTTTGCGCCAACAGTCTCTCAATAATGTTGGCTCAAGATACAAAAGCGAACAGATCTCATTCATGGGCCCTTGCATTTCAGCAGGGCCTCTGTGGAACTGTGGTGCTTGACCCCTAATCCAAAACGCCATTTAAAGAGAAGGGGGGAGGACTAAAAACATCTCAGGCTTTTTCTGATAACCATCACACTCTAACCCCATTATCAGGCCCGGGTCCTCACACCCCGGACCTGTCCCCTCGGGCCAGTGGCCTACCTCTCACCCGAGCGCTTTTCAGCCTGACGAATGACACCCCGGAATAGCGGGATGAGTCTGCCGTGACCTTCTGCTGCCCTGAACTCGCTAATGCTAACTATGTTATGACCATGTGCCCACCCCACACCAAATGACCAAAATGACTTCTGCTTTTAGCTTTACAGTTATTGTTCATATTTTTTCCAAAGAGAAAATGGGTAGCAAGAGGAAGTTCACTTGTCCACTGTTGGTGTCTAATTGCTGACCCTTACAAACAATTTCACCTAACTTTGGGTAAGTGTTTCAGGGTTTTTTAAGGTATGTGGACAATGTGAAATTCAGGAAAGTTTAAAGGCTCTGTCATGCTGCTTACAGCTGTCTTTTATGTTCTTTAAATTGCTTCCAGGTAAGATCAGTTATGTTTTCAAGAGAAGGAAATTTCACCAAGGACTAAAAGATCATTGATAAGTACACTGTAAAGTGAACAATAACAAGAAATTAGCAAGATGTAAATATGTCTTTGAAGGCAACCATGAACATTAATTCAGGGCTCAGCAAAATGAACCACAGTGTGTCTTTACTAGTCCTTTTTAAGAGCTGAGCATCAAAGTTACACCTTTACTATTCCTGCAGAACAAATTTATGCTTTGAAGCAAAGTTCACCCAAACTTACATTTTATTTACTTATGACATTCCAAACCCATATGATGTTCATTTTTCCCCATTAAACACAAATGGAGAATCTTGATAGGTTGTTGCCATAAATGAATTGCCAGGTGTCAAGCAATAAATAAATAAATAAAAGAACACTATGACAGCATCATGAAAGTATATGTGAAATACTTGATATATTACAGTGTAAAATAATGGATGACAGTAATTGTGTGATCTACGTTCATGTTACTGTATCCTGTTTTTGGAACTGGTATAGTCATTCTTAAGTACTCACATTGTAAAGAGCTACTTGAAGAGAGAAAAATAATAAACAACAAAATACAAGTCTGGATCAACATGAAGGATATCAGATACTCCCCTAAATTGAGTAACTGAGTGAATGTGCATTAACAGGCTAAGACATCATTAACACAATCCTTTCTCTCAAAGGGTATAGACAATAGATTTTGACAACAGAATTTGACAGCGCTCTCCAAACAGATCCAGAAAGAAGATTAGCGTCTCCTATCATACACCCTCCTATGCATAGTTACACCAGTCTATCATTATTCATTGAAGTATATATTTGTTTTGATCATTTTTAATCTGAAAAGCGATGCTGAATTAACCGTTTGAATTAATCATGGGAATTAACGCTTTAATTCGTCCATTCAGCCCACGTCTTTACGTCCAGCTGCACTGGGCTGCTTAACAGCAGTGGTGGAAGCATATGCTTGTGTTACGGGGGGGTGGAGGCCGAGTCTCCACGGAGAACTCCCACAAAAGAGACACAATATCAGCCCTCAGACGCGTGCAATGACTTAAACGCTCCATTGTATTAAATATGAATGGGACTCCATTGTCCGACCCCGTGCGAGTGGGGAGGCAGTGTTGTCGATTAGCCACATGATTAAGCAGATGACACGGAGGGGCTGTAAAGGTAAATAAAGGCCGCCTTCTGTCACTTCCTGTGCTGGGACACATGGCTGCGGCCTCCCGAAGACCTGCCAGAACGCCCTTGCCAGCGCGTTAGAATACAGCTGAGAGCTGACGGACAAAGGAGGGGTGAGCGGTTTGATTAAAAAAGCATGAATAACATAGTCATGGTCTATGTCAGGTGTTAAGTATCTCATTGAGCCATTTGCATGTCAAAGGATGCGTTTTTTTTTTTCCACTTGTTTTGTGTGTGTGTCGTGTGTGTGTCACTCTAGTTACATGCCAGTGTGTGCGTTACACCTCCTATGAAGAGGGCACCCTCTCATTGACAGCTGTTACGGCACGGCATCGTTTGTCAAAACAGATTTTATTAACACATTAACACCAAAACAAAATGAATGACTTTTCATAAAACCATATCATTTGAATCATTGACCTCTGCCACTATTTGAATTGCTAACGCATGAGAAAAGACAGAAAATGCTTATTGATGTTTTTTTTTTTTAATTCATTTCTTAAAAAAAAAAAAAAACTATTTAAGGATGCAAAATTAATCCTCTGCGCATTCAGTTTCAGTCACATTACACGTTCTTTATTAGTATGAAATATGTGCATACATTGATATATGTCCCTGATTTAAATTCTGAAAAATCGCTGTTGCTTGCAATGTAAAATATTTTGCATGGGGTTTCAGTCACTCTGCATTGTTGCAATGTCGCATGTTTTTGTTCTCCATGTTTGTTATCCAGAGCCTTCCTAGTCAGTGTTCTGTAACAGTGCTGGAAGTATCGTCATTCTAGTTTAATGATGATTTGAAACTAACCTTAGCGTGCTCTTGCCACTTTCTTCCACCCGCTCCATTGTGGGACATTCAGGTAACTAATCTGCCTTTAAATATGTCTCCAAGGGAACGCAACTAATTAGCACTGAAATTTACTGCCTTCACTTTTATTGACTTGTCCTACTTCTCCGATAATTAACTAATGAGGGAACTAATGAGCTATGTCATTCACTCATGCTGTTCAATTAAAGTACAGAATCAATTATTGAAAATAGGTTTGCATTTTTGCCACCTCTTGTGTGGACGATGCCGGGAAGTTTCAAAATTAAAAGAAAAGACTGTACAAAGAAAGTTTAGGCTATTTCACACCAATTCACCTTCAAATGTGCTATATTATTCTGTCTAAAAGCACCAAGACAACAGCATGTAGTACAAAATGTATGATTCACAATTACTTTGCAACACTAAATTATGTTACATTTTTTTGTTGTTGTTTTTTTGTTTTTGCCTGAACTCAATTCATTTGTGAGCAGTGGAATGGAATTACACAATGGAATTACGCAATTGGAAATTGATTTTCTTTATTAAAGAAACATTAAAAAAAAAATAATAATAAAAAACCCCAGAAAATCTGTAATGTGAAAAACAAACAAACATATTTTTACACTTTCATTTAAATTTCTACACACACACACACACACACACACACACACACACACATATATATATATATATATATATTATTATTATTATTATTATTATTATTATTATTATTATTATTATTTATTTATTTATTTATTTTTTACCAAGAATGTACTCTGTTAAACTAAATTTATCCCTACACTGTAAATAACAACAACATCTAAATATTTGATTAAAAAAGTTGAATAAAGTTTCACAGTTTTTTATTAACACCTTTTAATTAGGTAGACTGAGGATGCAGCAAATACTGATTTTTTAATCTATAGCCAAAATTGTTTTCTGAACACTATTGGTTGTAAAACACAATCAGTGGATTGCTTCCAAATGATAATTAACATTTTGGCAATATGAAAAGTAATATTTTGGTTATTATCAATTATAACAGATATTTCAAATGTCATTTCAGAGCTCTCTGTCGTCTCTGTAGTTCAGTATGACGGCCAGTGATCTCTCTAAGTAAACAATGCATTAGTTTGCTAATCTGGAGCTTTGTAAAAAGACTAGCTTCATTAAAGAAAATTAATTACGCTAATTCACTGCCAGCTTCATTCACAGATAATCAACTTTCTCATCATTGTAATTCACACTGCTATCAGACAGCATGACTGCACTCATATCAGCGTCAGTTTCTAGAACAAGTAATGCTATTATAAAGTTATTATTGTATTAAAATTGTATTCTTATGATAAATTATTATATTAATGTCTAATAGCTTTTTTTTGTTGTAATGTAACTAGATTCAGTCTGGAACAGAATGAAAAAAGAAATACAGCTCTTACTGAGCTGTACTTGTCTACAACATTTCTGATTTTTTCACATTTTGCATGCAAAGGCATGCAAATAGTAATAAAGAATTTGCTTAAACATCACAAGTTTGTGATCAAAAGAAATATATATATATATACATTTGAAGTAATTTCTTGAAGTTTCAGCACTGGCATAGTTACAGTACACTATACAATGGAATTGTGTTTTGTAAAGGAAGATGTTTTAAGAAAAGAGGAATCTCTTCTCCAACATCCGAAGCCAAAGCAACATAAAACCCTTCTCAGATAATTAAGGCATTAAACATGCCTATATTTTCGCTTAATTAATAATTAATTTAATGAGAGGATGAGGCTGTAAAAATCACTAATTAAAACGCTGGAGCGGTGCAGAATGCATAGACTAATGGCGAAGGGGAAAATTATGCAAAAAGACTGGAAAGAAATCCCACCACCATCACCAGCAACCTTCCCCAGCCTCCTCCGTGTTTGGGCTGTATCAATATTCTAATAATACCCAGCATGCCAGAGGTCCTGGCTGGTGTGCCAAGCAGCATTGAGTGGATGTGACAGGCTTGCAGAAAGATGCAAAAGCCAAGGACATAAAATTCATCCCGACAGCAACCTTGGAGATCATCCCAGGCTAGAGTCTGCTGCTCTAAATTAGACGAATAAACTCTAAAGAGCATAATGGAGTCGACTCTGTGTCAGTGCTGTGACAGGCTGCTGCATTTACACAACAGGCTGAGCGTGACCAAACGTAATACTACCAGAAACATCACTGTACTAACCGCCACTACGGTTTTATTTACTATTATTATTGTGCTATCATTTAGTTCAGAATCACTGATGCAATGGAATTTTGACACAAGCATGAAGTCTTTATCAGAGTTTTCTTGCTTTGCAGGTTTGCTTACTTACAAAATACAGATTTAAGACCTTAAATTATGCACTATTTTTTTACTTATATTTAACTGTAGCTATAAATTTAACCTGAAATATTGTTTCCCCATCAGTATTTCAGATTATATGCATTATTTTCGTAATATGATGTAATAGCTGAGTAAAATTAACACATTCAGTGAAAGAAAATAGATTTGTGATGTCAGCCAAAATGGATAATCAGTTCAGAGGGGAATACATTTTTGAAGCCTTTTTTTCACCCCATATATATAGCCTAATCTATCAATAAATCATTCTCAATAAGGAACATGCATACTGAAATAAATGTTATTTACTTACATACTTACATTACAGTATATTAAATATTATATCCTAATCTACAATGTCTGATTTTAAAAAACGAAAAAAAAAGTATAAAACCATAACAGCATCACTGATTAAGGTTATTGCCATTCTGTTCTAATATAAAGCAGCTTACACATTTTATCAAATGTGAGGAGAGCGGCATTAGGCTGTGTAGTTGTAACAGTTCTAAACATGCTTATAAATACCCAAACAAATGTATCAAACCAAAACTATTAAGATAGTGACAAGAGAATCCACATTGCACATCCAACACAGTCACACTGCGATACTCAGCAAAACCTCTGTGGCACCAGAGATCAGCATTAATAAAAGCTCAGTCTCAGCATATGTCACCTCACTTCATAACACCTTCCCAGACAACCATCCAATGAGAGTGCACACTCTACCTCACAAACCCAGAGCACTCATGACATTGGAGCCAAGGTCACACCGTACCCTTAAGGATTAAAGTGTGGAATGACCACTCAAATAAACCAATCAAGTCTCTACGTCTAAAACCTTCCACTGGCACAATGGCAATCTCTGACCGATGGTAGTACAAAAACAATCTGTTATATGTTAAGTGATAGCTTAAGTTAACTGGCATCTGCAACCATGTTACCTGTGTGTACATTTTTAAAATTTCATTAGAATCATTAACCAAAGATTTTACTAATATATTTAATGTTAATATTTATTAGATTTTTATTGATAGAAAACAAAATCACATAAATAATTTAGGAGCTGCAATATCTGTATTGTACGCCGAATATCCAAGTGCTCATATTTTCTGGTTTGTTATGTATATAATTGTCTTCCCATTTGTATTTGTGCACATTACTGCTGTATGAGAGCGATTAGCATCTCACGGTTTGCACCCTATGGGACTGTTAGCTACTTATACGTGTCATCTTTATAATACTAGACAGTCGTTCTAGGCCCTATGCCAGCGAATCTCAACCGTTCAAATAATGAGCTAATCAGCAGAATGGATCATTAATCAGAGTTTACTTGTTTGTTACTGTATTTCACCTCTTTTAGCCTGTTGAGCTATTTGTGCGCTAATCACTTAAATAGTATGCCAATTACGAATGGATTCGAACATCTATCTCACTGTCTATCTATCACCTTTTCATGCTGCAATATTCTTCAATTAGAGCATTTTTGTACCCTACTTCATCAAGGGCTAAAGTAATCAAGATTAATCTCGCTAGCTGACACGCGCTGTTTGCTAAGGCACACACACTACAATTGCTCAGGGCAAGCATCATTAGGAAATGCAATAAAATTAGGCAAACTGATTATATTTCAAAACTCAGAAGCAAAATAAAACACAATTTGGGGCCGCCAATTAGGGGAGTTGTTCTCATTGAGCGCCAGCCATTATGTGGCATTATTGTTATGCCTGGGCGCCGCTGCGGGCTGACGGGAGGGGTTTGGCACATCCTGGCGGCCTAAAGTCACCACTCTTTCACTGCCAGTGTATGACACTGATCTGAGTATTAGGCACTATAGAGATCTCTTTGTTTGATCCAAGTACGTTTCCGGTGTTGTTGTACTTAATATGCCAGACAAAACTGAAACATTTTGTTTGCTTTTGTCATAAATACTAATATTTGTATTGCAGTAATATTACAATTATATTACAGTGGCATTCACTTGACAGCTATGTATTTTATATTCAGAAAATATTTTAAATTCAGTAATTTACAAATTGCCTCAAGCACCACTGAATAAAAGTACTCTGACAAGACTGATTGAATATTATTTTCATTTAAAAAGACAGCAAGTTTGTGCAATTAAATGCCAACTGTTTTAACTGTTTCTGCTGTAATTAAAGCGACAGTTCACCCAAAAATGAAATTCTGTCATCATTTAGTTGCCAGTAGTCATTGACTTCCATAGTATGAATAGAAAAAAATTAAAATAAAAACGAAAATACTATGGAAGTCAATGGGTACTGGCAACTGTTTGGTTACCAGCATTCTTCAAAATATCTTCTTCCATGTCCAATAAAAGAAAGAATCTCATACAGGCTTGGGACAACTTGAGGGCGAGTACCCAAGGGTGAATACCCAACACTAACATTAATACTTAAACCCAATTATTTTTCTACCTATATGCAGTAAGGATTAACAGCATTTCAATACTGCAGTTTTTAAAATATTTGAACATTTGTGTCCCTGGACCACAAAACCAGTCTTAATTAGCACTAACCAAAAATATATTGTATTGGTCATTATTATCGATTTGTCTTTTATGCCAAAAATTATTAGGATATGAAGTAAAGATCATGTTCCATGTGGATATTTTGTAAATTTCCTACCTTAAATATAGTAAAACTTAATTTTTGATTAGTTATATGCATTGTAAAAAACTTAATTTGGGCAAATTTAAAGGTGATTTTCTCAGTATTTTGATTTTTCAATTATTGATTTTTGGTTTTGTGGTCCAGGGTCACATTTGAAGTGGAAAAACAGCTGATTTTCAATTCCATTCAAGATAGGTACTTCAGAAAGGCAAAGTTTTAAAGACATTTTCAGAGTTTCAAAAAAAAAGAAAGAAAGAAAGAAAGAAAGAAAGAAAGAAAGAAAGAAGGACAAGCTAACAAACAAACAAGCAAATAAGCTACATACATAAATGCAGTTGAAATAAAACAGTAGCTATATGGGACAAATCACTGTACCAACATTAACAAAAACTGTACAGCCACAAGACTTTTTATAAATGTTAACGTGAGACTAGAACTTATCATTGAAATATTTTCAAACAATCAATCAATCAATAGTATCCAATATAACTTCTTTCTTAGACATCAATAACTTTAACAGTCTACTTTTAAAATCTTGTAGATTGCCCAGTGTACTTCCACTATAAGAAAGCCTCTGTAGCCATGTTGTTTGCATTAAAAATAAATAAATAAATAAAATAAAAATAAATAAATAAATAAATAAATAGTTCTAAATTGTTATGTATTTTCAACATTGTACAATAAATGCTGCCATTATTGCTTTATTACACCCAGAACATTCCTTACTATGGGTATGCCCACTTGAGCAATCACTCTGTATTGCCTGTGAAAATGTAATCAATGATTCATAAAATATACAAACGGACATGAGACCCTGAAATCTTTTACCTTTTCCAAAGCTCCCACCCTCTGACCTCTGCCCTTCGACCATGGCCTTATGAATAATAAATGCCATAATTACAGCCTGTGTCAAGTGTAATTTTATCAGTTTCTATCTTCTCTTTGGATCGTTACAAAATGTTGACTGAGTAATCGTGGCTGATTTGTCCCTTGTCCTACACCCCCTCCCGCTCGCCCCCTTCTCACGCTTATTTCATCATTCTGTATACACATAGACCTCCAGTGAAGGGAGAATAGTTAACAAACTCCGGGGATGATTGATGGGCTAATTTCCAGCCCTGAATAAGGCAGTTTTCTAAGTCTGTTGATTCTCCATTTATTAGCTAATAGAAGCATTTATCAAAAAAGTCGCATTTTTTGCTTAAGCAATAATTGCATTTTTAAATCCTCATTAAGGCTTCCATGCATACATAATCCAATTGAATAAATGCAGAATTGAAATGAAGGATTAATACTGTGCCTTTCCTTTGGTAAACGGAAGGTTCGAGTGCTTAAGTATGCGCGATATATAGGCACATTCCAAGGCTTACATCCTGTTTAAGGATTTGGAAACTGTTAGTGCGCTCCTGTAGGCTACACCAGGCAGTTTACACTTTGGTTTTTAAATTTAAAAACGGGCTGTAGCGGATGCAGTTATGACAAAACATTCACTATATTCTACAAATATCCATTTCTAGTGCTCATGTCGGCCAGGTGTGTGTGTAATGCGTGTTGTAATGTTAGCCTTTAGCCCGATCAAACAGGAGTCAAGTCTTGTTACCTGGCAACCGTCCCAGTGGCCAGCTCACGCTCCAGAGCGGAGCCAGTTTTAATCAGACAGCAAATTTGCAGTGCAGAAAACAGACAAGCACTCAAGCTAATCTTGTTAGCACGATGAGGCCGTTTTCAGATATCACTGCAAATCAAATCATCCCGCAGGCTTTGAGCTCGGGGTCTTCGTGGTGGCAAACGTGTGTGTATCTGCGCATGACAGGGAATATGGATTATTTGTTGTACCTGAGCAAGGAAACTGCAGATAGGTTAATGATGCATGCCGGTTAGCGAGCATACCAGCATATTACATCTGCATTATGTGGTATGTACAGTGCACACAATAGGTGCATTTCTTTATGCATGAAATACCTGGATAGCCTGCTACTTCATGTTCAGTATATGGCAGGCCACACTGAGCTGGATTTTGAATTTAACAAATGAATCAGTAGCATGGTTATTATTGTTAACTAAAACTAAACCTATAAATATAGCATTAACTTAACTTAAAATGACAAAAACACACAACAGAATGAGTAAAACTTATCTAAAATCAAGATATAAAAATGAAATCTAATTCAAAACATTAACAAAATCTATAACGGTACATCAGTGATACAAAATAACATTGATCAGTCATATAATCTGCATTTTTTAAACATTATTTTTTTTTTTACTTATTAGTTCAGAATATTTACACAAAATTAGAAAAGACAAAATAATCATTTCTATTTCCAAGATTTATCAAATAACTAGAAAAGTTTCCAGTATGTACAGTGCAGTATGTAGTAAGCTAGTATTTCATATACAAAGGCAATTGTCCCAATGTGCAGAAACATCAGCTGCAGAAGGAATAGTGTTTGAGTTAAGAGGAAGATTTGTGTGACTGAATACATTCAACAAGGTGGCTTGATAAAAAAAAAAGAAAAGAAAAGAAAAGAAAAGAAAAGAAAAGAAAAGAAAAGAAAAGAAAAGAAAAGAAAAGAAAAAGAAATCTAATGACCATTTTGAACTCCCTACAGCTCATCTTCCTCTCCTCCGTCTGTTCTTTTCTGGCTCTTTATAGTAGAACCCCTCGTTTCTCTCACTAAACCCTTACTGCCCCCTTCCCCCACTTTTTTGGTCATAAGCTCAGTTCAATTTTGAAGCATCGGTCTCCCTGTAGAGCGTCTCTCTCGCCCTGAGCCATACGGAGCGCTGAGACTCAATCCACAGGCCCCTGGAGAACCGTGCGAGGAGAACAAAAGGAACCTGCAAACTGTGAAACTTACAGAGATGTACTTTGATAGCCTGAGATACCTACTGGAGCGCTGATCCAGAACCCAGTGAGATTTGACAGAATCAAGGCCTCACTATAGAGAAACAGAGAGAAAGAGAGTGAAGTGGGTCAAGCCCAAATTCAACTCACTAAAATTCAGGGAAAACTCCTCTAAAGATAATATCACATTCACATTACTTCCATTGCCACTATAAAAGTACCAAACCACGGTGATACAATGGTATTCTCTCAAGCACCATGCAAACACCACAGTACATGCATGTCATATACAACATGGAATTAAGGTCAATTATCTATTTCTTAAAAAAGAAGAAGACTTGCATTTTAGACTTATAACATTACACTGCAGCTGACCCAGGTTAGCAAGTCTGAATTAGTTCAGGTTAGCAAAATGCAAAACTAGTAAACTACTTTATTACTTCAAACATATGTGTTTAAGTAATGTTTAAGATATGTATTGTATACATCAAAAAAAGAAAAATGTATAACGAAACATGAACATTACAGTACATTAATAGAACCATGAATACATTTCAAATAACTTTCAAATGCATTTGCTATACAACACAAGACTTCATTTGTAATTACTCTCAGACATCCTTATTTGTCACACATTACCATCCAATACCATCCCTATATTATGGTACCACCTCTGTATTTTTGAGTTAAGGAGGATGAGACCCAGATGAATAAAAAGAGAATGACACAATGTATTTCACAGACAAACACACTCAGGGGAATCCCTCTACTCTATAGGTGTTGTAAATATAGAGATGATGACGACTGCTCTATATGAAGATGTAGTTTTCAGCTCTGTTACTGCCAACACTAGCATGCTTTCATTCCAGCATCACCATTAAAACAATCGTACTCTAATTGAGCTGCAATAAAATCACTTGCCTTATCTTAAATGCTTCATTACGATTGCAAATACAAACGGATTGGCTGCTGTTCTTAGCCCTGTTATTTGACTCTTTATTTGATGTTGTTATTGCCCGCCACCGTTGTTGGAATTAACCCACTATCACATTGTATCGTTTGTGTGCCCATTTTAGAATATTTATTCTAGAACCTTAAGAGGCACCATCAACCTCTAGAAGCAGTTAAAAAGATTTTATTCCATACTTGATGGGCTCAATAAACCGGTAACAACTGTATTACATCATAACCCCCCTATTAACAATACACATATATACTATTATTACATTTCATTGAACATTCATAGTTCACAATATCGTTGAGGCGTGAATGGTTTTTAGGCCTTTCCTCCATTGGACTGACCTGGGCCAGGGTTCATCACTTGGGCCAGTGGTGGCATAGGACTCAATTGTGGGGGGGGATACATCCGATCATGTTAGATCTTCAACAATGGTGAAGCAGAACAGGATACTATATGTAACTACATTAACTGACTTAAATAGGTATAGTGCAGTTTTCAGTTTTAGTTAGGCCAGAGTAACTTGGCTGTTGTAAGTATGAGTAAAAGAGAATGTGATTCATTTATTGACATCTCATATATATATATATATATATATATATATATATATATTTATGTATAATTAAAAAAAAAAAAAAATGCAACATTAATTATAAGGCAGAGAGAAAAAGCAAAGGCCTTTAGTAGCTTTAACGGACTCTACGCAGTATGCACACTAGGTTCCTATGTATTTTCACTGACATCTCAGTGCTACATCTTCACATGGCTTCATTCATAGATGCATTGCAGATAGTGTCATGATATTTAGACATTATTAACGTCAATCATTATTAACTTCTTTTTATTTTATTATTATTATTATTTTTTTTTTACCTTTTTTCATGCATTTTTAAGTGACAGGACATTGGGTGGAGAAGGCGGAGCAGGCTCAGTAAAGGTCCCCAGGTTGGGATTCGAACCCAGGTCAGCCAGAAACGCAGTTGTGCTATATGTCAGTGCGCTAACCACTAGGCTATATCATAGGCTTAATCATTATTAATTTGATTCACAGTATTTAAATGTTCATTGGAGCAAATGACAACATCCATTTTATACAAAGGAACAGCTTGACATTGGACATTTTCTCATCTTGTGTTCCACAGAAGAAAGCAAGTCATACAGGTTTTGAATAAATGATGGTAAATGATTATTTATTTTTTATTTTTTTTATTTTTTTTGAGTGAACTATTCCTTTAATTGCCAGAGACTTTCCATCGAGGTGACTGATTGGAGTAATAAAACACATACAGTACTATGAGGAATATATTGCATGCATGAATAAGATTCATTACTGAAGAATGAATTTTACACCATGTCTCTCACACTTTCCGCCTGTTATGTGCTCAGAGCGCTCATGTCCTTAAACAGCTAACAAAAGTGTGTGAATATACAATGCAATAGAAGCTCTCTCTTCACCTGTGACACCACCATTCCTGATGTATGAATCCAAATGGGATTATACACAGTATGTCTGCCCTCTCCTGGACACAGACACCACCCACCCACTCCCACATACACGTCTCTAATATACTCACTGGCTTGTTAACATTTAAATATTATTTCTTAAAATGTAAGCCCAGCTTAATGCCTACTGAAAAGTGAAGAACTCTGTGGCGCTACCCAACTGTTTGAGCAAACGTGCTATTATTTCTCAACCTCACTGGACAAAGTAATCCGGAACTCAATTTTGTCCAAATTTGACTGGACTAAATTGCTTTTTAGCTATTGGCTACAATAATTTACTTAGCAGACCAGGTGATGTCAGCTGAAAATTATACAGGAGCGTGTTTTTAATGTCTGATATAATAGCTACTGCTCAGCTTGTGTAAAACTAATGACAATACAGTTCACAACAGGGCAACAAACCGTTCTTCCTTTAATTTAGCAGAAAATTTGGCTGGATGTTTTACTTATTATCAAGCATACATTACATTTACTGTACTGAAATTGGAAAGTTGTGAAATATAATTTAAGCTAAACATTTCACATAGCAAATATCTAATTAAACAAGACTGGTATTAATAGCATCTCAGTTTTGTCTTATTAATACACTGAGGTGTGAAACATAATGACAGTTATTTACTACAGCTCTGTGAGTGACAGCAGTGTGTTGTCCTCATTAGAGGAAGTAAATGGACTGCAGTGATAAGCCAACACTCATAATATTGTCCATTTATTCAAACACAGGGAGGGAGAAGGCTTTTAAGGATTGTTTTGTTTGTTAACCGCATTGGTATTCTTTTGTCAAAAGGCTATTGGATGATATTCATGAACTGAAGAGTGTCCCAGAGGGCTTAGGGGCTCCCATAATGCCTGTGGGTGAACTGAGCAGGTGCACAACTGAGAGAAAATAGACTGGACACCAACATGACAGTAACCCAGAGGATTTTTTTCCCCCTTCCCTTTTCTTTTATTGCACTGAGGTTGCTCTTTCAGAGCTGTAGACAATTCACAAAGTATCAGCTTCATCTCATACATCTAAAATTCCTTATATAAAAATAGGCATAAATGAGTCAATTGTTGACACAGTAAAAAAAATAGCTCTACAAATTTCAATAGCTTAATTTGGTCTTAACTTGATAAGAATTGTTTGTTCTTATTGAGATTTGCAGACTGTTTGAGACATTGAGAGAAACACTGGAGGATAAACATGGTGAGCATTATTAAACTTTAAGTTTCTATTTGATCTATTCTGTCTAAGAAAAACAATCAAGATATTGCAGAGATTTCAAGTGTGACTGCAAGGAAAGTAGTGTGTGTTTACACATGACCTCTTAAAATCACATCACACTCACTGAGACGCATAGGTATATCACCTCAGTATGAGTGAAGGTGCATGTGTGTGTGTGTGTGTGTGTGTGTGAGAGAGAGAGAGTGTTAGCCTAGTCCCTTGGGCCATAAAGGTAATCCCTCTGCTCTACACTCATCAGCAGGTGTGTGTGTGTGTGTGTGTGTCTTCAGGCATGGCTGTTGGCTGCTCTTCCTCCATGGACTCCAGAGGGACGCTGGGGAATGGCCTCTGCTGGGCAAAATGGCTCCAGGAAACACAGATTCTCCTTCTCTCACACAAAAAAACAGCATATATTTCCATTCCATATATGCTCTCACCTGTTAATGACTGAAAAAGGGGGGAAATGTCATCTGTGGTGATTTTTGCAGTGTATCAGTTTTCACAGGGCCCTGAGAATGTGGGTGAGGCCTGTCAACACTCTCTCATCTGTCACACACAGGTCATATGACCCTGCCTGTCACATGACCTGTGAATCTTCCTGCCGGAAGAAAAAAGATTACAGTTTTCATCTATTGTTCGCACCTTGATCCTATGTTTCCCTAATCAGCTCCACACACAGAACCTGCTGGAATATGCCAGTGTTCTTTGCAGAACGCCTAATGACACATGCAAATGGGTGATGGCATTTGATGATGTCTTTACTTATGCTTTTTCTGTTATTTTGGCCAAGAAAGCTCTGAGTTCCAGTTCTCTAATTTATTTGGCCAAGAGGCATTCAGAAAGAACTAATATTTCATATAACAGCACTGGAACATTACGCTGGTATGTTTTCGCCAAATGGAATTTTAATAATTCTAACTAAACTATTTTCATTACAGCTAAATAAATTTATTGATTGATTGATTCATGTATTTATAAATATGTAAAATACACACTGGGTTATTTTGCTGGGTTATTTTTTAACCCAAATGCTGGGTTCAGCCCATTGGGTACTTTTATTGGGTTATTTTTTTACCCAGGTGTTGGGTTATTTTGTTATTTATTTTTTTTTTAACCCAAATGCTGGGTTCAACTTGTCGGTCATTTTATTGGGTTATTTTATATATATATCCAGGTGCTGGGTAGTTTTTTCTGTAACTAAGTTGCTGGGTCATTTTTAATGCTGTTTTTTTTTTTTTTTCTACCTAACCGCTGGGTTGAGCCTGTTGAGCCTGTCTCTGCTCAGCTGCTGTGTTATAGTCAGAGCACGGACTCTTTGAGTCCTGCAACGATACAGGATACATTTTATTTCATTTATTAAGTCTTTACTGTAAATTGTATTATTTTACGCAATGCAACATAAGGACGAGATGTCAGTCCACTGCGTCAGCAGTGGTTGTTTGGCAGGATAGAAACGCCTTTTGCCTTGCATAAAATAAATGGATTTTATTTGTTATTGTACTGAGTTTAATCTTAAAATATGTTCTCTAATGTCAGTACTGTATGTTTATGGGCAGTTTTTCGAGTCAGTCATGGCATCTTTCAGCTACGAGTGAAATGCGAGGCCACGGTCTGAAGTTCGCAGTTAACCCGGCAAACAGCAGCCCTTCACCGGCTCAGATTTCGGCGACACACCGGCATGAGAATTAGCGCAATTTCGGTAAAAAGCAACGTTTGAATACACTAAAATGAATATTCTACTTTTAAATGTATTCTACAATCTAAAATGCTTGTTCAGCAAGTTTAAATGTATGTAATATTGTAAACTATGCTGTATTGACCCAAATAAATTCAATTTGCCTTGTGTTCTTGATTAATAATAAATGTTCATCTTTTTATTATTGCTGTTGCCTCTAGTAATTCTGTGTGTGTGTGTGTTTTATAAGTTCCAGTCCATTTTAAACCAGCAATATAATAATTTTTAAACAATAGTTGACTAAAATTAAATAACCCAGCATGTTTGGTAAAAACACTTAACCCAACCAGCTGGGTCAAAATAACCCAGCATGTGTTCTGTCCAATATTTACCCAGCGCTGGGTTGCCAAATAACCCAAGTTGGATTGTTTTTAACCCTGCATTTTTTACAGTGCAGATTATTTATTTTACTTATGACATTGCTCAGACAAGGGTAAAGCAGCTTTATTATTAAAGTAATTGTTATTGTTATACAGTTAATGTACAACTTCCTGGACTATAAGTCTAGTTTTGTCCACCAGTAGCTTTCAATCCAAACCCACAGTAACATCTCTCTCTCCATTAATGGACGGCATTCAACAAGGCCTCAGATCCAATCTGATATACATAACTATTGGTCAGATGGTTATCACTGAGCAAATGTTTTTCAGTTGTAGCCAAATAATGGAGCTGAACAAACGAAAGATAACCCTCAAAAGGAACACAAACACTTGGGGGTGATTTTTGGTAATTTAGTAAATTGGTGCTTGCGGAGGGCTTTGAATGAAGGCCTTTGTCCAGCCTCAACCAGGATCACAAGTGTTATTGATGCTAATAATATACTTGAGCAAACAGAGCTCTACGGCAGGTTAATCGGGTGATATGAGCCCCTGCTCACGGTGTTTACCGAAGGATCATGGGAGTCGAGCAGGGGTTCATCATAATAACCCTGGATCAGAGAAAAATCCTAGGCATTTGCTCCGCTGGCCTATGAGAGAGTCCACTGTCAGTCATGTGATTCTATGATGAAGTACCTTCAGCAGTCTTATAATCAACAACGATGAAGTGCCAGATTTGAGACATTCATTATGTGAGAATATCTCCATATCATATTCATGTGTGAGCGTGATGCTTTCGAGATGGTGCTCTCATGGTATAGTGTGCTACATGAAATTAGGTTGAATCACTGCACTCGTGATCGGCCAACCACACAAAAGAGCACATCTTTTTAGCCCTGCGTCTAATTGTTTCACTTGTGACCACAGAGACTAACTGTCTGCTTCTGTCCATCACCTTTTGGTCTTCTCATTTTTCTTACTCTGTTGCCGAAAACAAAGAACAGGAGCTGGAGTAATGATTGTGCTGACTGAACATGTGTTATGTCTTACAGCTTTCTCTCATTACCATCACACACACACGCACACACAATAAGCATAAACACATGCATTTGCTCTAAACAACAGCGGCATCTGCAGCCTCCACAATGCTGAAGATAAACTGGCAATTCAGGCCTGTTTAATCCGATAGCAGCCATTATGTTGGCAGATCAGAACTTGTGAAAATTGTAATTTTATTGAGTAGCTAAGCATGTGCTGCAACCAAAGCTGTGATTGAAAGCAAGCTGAGGATGCAAGTGGTACACAGAAAACAATGCCTGCAGCATGCGAACACACACACACATTTTACCTCAACAGTGCAGCATCATACTTTAGTGTAATCAAAACAATAGTAGCAATTATACACCATCATATAATATTTCAGCCTTGTTCCAGTAAATTTTTAATTCTTACACCTTCTTGAAAAGATAATTAAGTATAGCTCATGTCGTTACATATGAATTGGCATGTATGATTAAAAGGTTGCCATATTTGTTTATGCATTAGATAGATACATAGATAGATTACAAATAATACAAATACATTAGTAAATCCAGTGTATATGTGAGTGTGTTTGTGTGGTAGAGTGAGAGAGACAGAGGGAGAGATTAGAGGTAATACATATTGTTGGATGTCTCACCTCGCCATCATTGAGGGATATTTGGGGATTACGATTACAGAGTGTCACAACCCGACTGGATCTTCTGCCCCGGGCTTCAGTACACAAAGAAACACAGAAACATATCCCACAATCCTCTCTGCTCTCTCACCAGCCCACAGTGATGCTGTCAGCACAACCCTGCTTCAAAACTAGCTGTGCTGGTGGAAAAAAGAATAAAGTTTGAATTTTTGGATTTAAACACAGCCTCTCTGGAGAATGTGAGCATGCTGGAAGATAATCAGGAAAAAATAAACTTTTTGACAAAGACGATTACTGCAGTAGTTCAGTTATTTTACACTACTTTTTTATTTTTACTTTATCGCTATTTTTGTGTCAATCTACGTCAGGAGTTGAAGGAGACTCGTACTCAGCTGAACTCTGGACAGACTTCAGACTGCAGACAGACTGCTTTGATTTAATAAGAAAACTCCTGAAACACAAGCACATTGTGGCCTGATGTTTATGTGAAGTACAGCAGTCTTTGCTTCTGTGTGTGTGTGCTGAGGGACTGGGGCCTTTGTAGGGGCCTGAGTGGATACTGTAAGAGTGTGTGTGTATGTTCAGTTCTCTGTGTGTGTTTGTTGAGGGGAGGGTGATGAATATTAAGGGTCTATTGTAATGAAAATCCTGCTGGCCTTTGGAGAGAGAGGCTTTAAAGCTGTAGCCGTAGGGACTTCCATCTGCCATACCGTCAGCCCTCAAACACACTCACACACTCACTTTCACACACTCTCACACACACATCGTCAACGCTCTTTCCTTCAAACACACACAAATACTCAAAAATCAGCCCAGCTCTCACACTCTGCCTTTTGAACACATGTAAACTCCTTTACACTCAAACACAGTCCCTATTACTGTCAACACACACATTTAGAAACAGTTGGAAAGGTTGTGTTTTGATGGAAGGCCCTTTGTGTGTGAGTAAGTGTGTGTGTGTGTGTGTGTATGTGGTCGTGATAGTGACAGTTTGATTATGTGCATAAAAAATATGGCAAAATATGGCAATATCAAAAATAAATAAATAAAAACCTTGTACATATTTTAGACAATCATGAAACTAAATACATACATGCACTCTAAAAAATGCTGGGTTAAAAACAACCCAACTTGGGTTATTTGGCAACCCATGCAGGGTAAGTATTGGACAGAACACATACTGGGTTATTTTGACTTATTTTGAAATGTTAATTTATTTGGGTGAATACAGCGTAGTTTACAATATAACATACATTTAAACTTGTTTAACAAGCATTTTAGACATTAAAAATTTAACATTTAAAAGTTGAATTTAATTTTCGTGTATTCAGTCGTTCTCTGTAATCACTTTTTACCAAAATAGCGCTAATTCTCATACCGGTGTGCCGCTGAAATCTGAGCCAGTGAAGGGCTGCTGTTCGCCGGGTTAACTGCAAACTTCAGACCATGGCCTTGTGTTTCACTCGTACTTGAAAGATGCCATGACTGACTCCAAAAATTGCCCATAAACAAACAGTACTGACATTAGAGAACATATTTTAAGATTAAACTCAATAATGAAACAAAAAAAAATCCATTTATTTTATGCAAGGCAAAAGGCGTTTCCATCCTGCGAAACAACCGCTGCTGACGCAGCTGACATCTCGTCCTTATGTTGCATTGCGTAAAATAATACAATTTACTGCATAGTAAAGACTTTATAAATTAAATAAAATGTATGTATACCTTTATTTCGCTGAAGAAGTGCTAACTGGCGGCACTGAGAACCGCTCTCTGTGCTGCTAAAGAAAATGAAGCCTATTTCAGAATCATTAAATTTTTTTCTATTTTAATTTTCATCATGATTAAACATATGTTTATTTTTAATAATGCTGTGTGGTTGCTTGCTTTATGAAATTCTCAGATCAGCATCTGTAGCTCTTCACAAAAGAAAAAAGAAGAGACACCTAAGGGCACAAACACAAACACAGCATAAACCTTCATCCCACCACCACTATCTTCATCATCATCAAGATCCCAGTCGTCTCAACAGCCGCCTGCCCTGTAACACTCTCTATAACAACTGCACAACATTCTCTAATACATTGTTATTCACCACCATTCTTATTCCAGTCTATTCCACTGCCACTTTCTTTTGCATCCACCATATTTATGTACTTTTATCCTCACTCAAGGTTTATTAGGTGTATTTTTGTGTAAAATGAAGTCATGAGAGGCGCAGCTCATCCATCACACCCGTCTTTTCTGTAGATGGCTGAGGCTCACTACATTACCTGTTGTGATGTGGTCAGGATGGTCCTGCACTGCTGCCGCTGATGCCGTAGAATCGCTCATCCCTGCAGAATCCTTGTTCGCTCTAGAGAGATCTCTGCTGTTCTCCCCTTAATGCTCCTTCACCAGACGTCTTTCGAGCTGGACCTGTGGCCCGTGTGCAGTGCATGCTGGGACCGGGGAGATGGAGTGTGTCCATTGTGTAATGTGGCATTATGGGAAGTATGTCTGTAATGTGGCGTTAGAAGGACCCTCGGCAGAGTATAACTATAACCCGATCGTGCAGACACACTGGGGTGCTGATGGTTGCGCCTTCTACTGTGACGCATCTACCCAGTGCTCATGATATGTGTTCATATAAAGAGTTTAATAGTGAGCTAAAACTTCAGCATATTTTGTTCTGGACTGCTAAGAAGAGAAACGTGTCAGAATACTGCTTTGTGTATAGTGTACATTTTAAATAATTTATTGTATTACATATATTATTGTAAGTAACATTATTACAATATTATAATTTACAATATACAATATTATAATAATACAATATTATATTACTATTACTTAAATAATATTACTTACTTTAACAGGTTGTGTATTTTTTTTTAAATCTAACCTGTGACTTTATATTGTTAGTGACATGCTATAATAGTTGACCTACAATTTTAAAAATTGTAAAAATTGAGTTTTCTATTTAACGTATAGTGCTGCATAAAAAGCGGTTAACAATTCTTTAGCAGACATTAGCTATGTTTCCATCACCCTGTTTTTATGCACATTTTGAAGTATCACATCAGAAACAAGTGATGGAAACACCAAAATTTAAAAAAAATTAATTCTTTTTAATGCGAATAATGGGAGATGGAAACGCATTTTGCGAATTAATTCCCTCAAATGCACCAAAAAAGTCATGTGTCTGCATTATGGGATGGGATAACTAGACTAACTAGCAGACTGATCTCATTGCACCGCATCTGAAATGTTGTTATGGTCATTCTAAAATGCCTGAGCAAAGTATGCAGTCAAAATATTTTTTATATAATTGCCTCAAAGAATTGTCTTACAAGTCTGTATTCCCAAACAGCTGGCATCCACCACCGAAAGCAATAACCAATGACCACATGTATTGTGTTTCTTCTGCACTCTCTGAATCGCAAGTAATTTACTATGTGAAAATTATTATATTCTCCTACTTCTGTTTTTCTCCTATCCACCTTCTCCTACTTTTCTTAGTGATATTTAGTGCCAATTTATCAGGAAATAATGATTTTGTTCTCTTTGAATTGTTGGATGGAAACAGTGCTTGTTTGCAAATGTTTTAAGCAATATTCCAATGTTGCGCACAAAGTAAATTCACAACCTTGGATGGAAACCCGGCTATTTGTGTCTTTTTCATTGCTGTTAAGAAGTTTAGGGTCAGTAAAAAAAAAATACAAAAATAAATAACATTTTAAATCATTAATTTTTAATCATTTTTCATTTTAATAAATTTGGAGTCTCCTTGCTGAATAAAAGTATTCATTACTAAAAAAAAAAGTCTTACTACAGCAGTAGTGCATGTTGTTGTTGCATTAAAAACTGTCATTGAAAGCCATATAGTTTTGCAAATGCTGTTTTTACAGTCACTCAAAGCTGTGGATTTCAAAGTATTAAAATTCTTTCTTTCTTTCTTTCTTTCTTTCTTTCTTTCTTTCTTTTTTCTTTTTCTTTCTTCTTTCTTTCCTTTTATAGAAACATTTTTATATATTTTAATATTTATGCAATATTAACACATCTGGTGTTACACAGTAATGCAATATGGTAAAATAAGACTTGTTTTAGAGAATATTTGGTTTATCTTAAAGGTTCTTTCTTCCTTTCTTTCTTTTTATAGAAACATTTTTATACATGTTTATATATTTTAATATTTATGCAAAAGTAACACATCTGGTGTTACACAGTAATGCAGTAGGGTAAAATAAGACTTGTTTTAGAGACTATTTGGTTTATCTTAAGGGTTCTTTCTTTCTTTCTTTCTTTCTTTCTTTCTTTCTTTCTTTCTTTCTTTCTTTCAGCATAAACCTCACCCTAATTTTATTAGATCTATGCTTAAACAAGAAAAAAACCCCAATTGAATTAGAAGAAGAAGAAAAAGAAGAAAAAAAATCTCTGAACACAATGCATTTTTTTCTTCTTCTCCTTCTTTTTTTTTTCTTTTTAGGCCTATTTTTCATGTTTTAATATGATTTTGATATCAACAGTTATTAAGATTGATTGATTTTTGGCAGTGTGTCTCTTTTTTATCCTCCACTCCCCTCTCGTTTCCATCTTTTGTCTGTCTTCAGATCAGAAGTGTTGAGCTTTGACACAAGCCTGCAGGAGTACTGACCCATACAGTCATTAGAGGAGGAATCGCCCCTCTTGCCCTGTGTCTGATCCTCCATCACCGGATAGGATCAAATAAGAGGCAGTTGTGTTTACTTCCTCATCCATCTAATTTCTGTAGCGATGGCCGCGGCCGCCTCATCTCCTTACCACTGCTTAAGCTGCACGGATTCAGAGTCCAGCCTGCGGGCAAACACTCTCAGCACAGCTACACCTAAACGGATTAACCCTCCATACACACACACACGCACACACACATCAGCACAGGTGGAGGCTTCATTACCCAGAGTGTGTTAGATGCAACTTCAGACTTAATGCATCATCAAAAAAGTCCAGAAAAAAATAACATTCCAGCAATACATGAAGGGACGTGTTTATGGGTATTAGCTCAAAGCTTACCACAGCACTAGCTCAAATAGGATTCCTATATTGGGATACAAACCGACAGATCTCATTTAAAGAGGTATTGCCCTCTGGTATCGGTTCAGTATGTAACATTTAGGCCAGTGGTTGATGCATTATGCAACAAAGAAAACTCCTTGGGCATTTAAAGTAGGGTGTTTAGGAAAAGAGGTGCTCGTGTGAAATATGTGGTGAGAGATCAAATGTCCACATTTATTAAATGAAGGAACGCTGTTTTTTTATATAGCCTAATAAAACGCAACACTTTGCCATGATCTGAAAAGAAATATTAATCAAAATACAGCACAATTACCAGATAAAATATATGTATTAATTCATATGAAACATTTAACAAGAGCAAAGTCCTTTTTATCTGAAACACCAATCTTATTTGATAATAATAATAATAATAATAATAATAATAATAATAAAATATTTGTTGTTGTTGTTGTTGCTGATGTTGTTTCTTGGAGCTGGATTAAAATGAAATAATAATCATGAGATTAATCATAATTAACTACTTTAAACTGTTGCTCTACAAAAAAAAGTAATAATAATAATAATAATAATAATAATAATAATAATAATAATGATGATGATGATGAGATGATGATAATAATAATAATAATACATTTTGCTGTTGTTGCTGATGATGTTGTTTCTTGGAGCTAGATTAAAACAAAATAATAATCATGAGATTAATCATAATTACTACTTACAACTATTACAACTATTTAAAACTGTTACTCTACAAAAAAGGCATATGACAAAAAAAGGTATTAGTAATAATAAAAATAAAAACAATGTCAACAACAACAACAACAATAATAATAATATTAATTATTATTATTATTATTATTAGTAGTAGTAGTAGTATTAGTATTATTAATATTATTATTAATATTAGTAGTAGTAGTAGTAGTAGTAACTCCAAAAAAAAATAATGAATGAATGAATAAATGAATATATAACTCAATATATAAATCACTAAAAAATGTTCCAAGTGAAAGTGTTAACCTGCTACTTGTTTGGAAATACGTACATGTCTACAACATTTGTCGTATTAAAGATATAAGTATAAATGAAAAATATTTTCATTGTGTAGTTGTGCTGACTGAGTAGTAATTATGTATATTAAACAAACAATAAATAAATAAATAAAACACTGAAACAACAGATAAATAAATAAATAAATAAAGTAACTCAAAGTTATGAGCAGAAGGTTCACAACAGATGATCACTAGCTCATTCACCCCCTGCAGACTGCATCAAACACTGCTTCCAGAAAATAACTTCCTAAACCTGGCTTGATTCAGTCACCGAGAACCTCCCAGAGCCCCTGTAGTGTGATTTTGGCGAGTCCAACTTCTGAACTGAATGCTGGTACTAAAGAGAAGCATGTTTAGGCTAGACTTGACCTGCTTTAACTAGATTGATCACCAATTACGCAAATTAACCTTAAAGTGCCGTCTGCCACAGGAAGTGTTTAACCAATCTATTTACGACCCCAACATACGGCAACATAATTAACTGTCACACATCAGCTGGGTTTAATGGCAATATTGGATTTCTGACATATTAAAAAGCTCATCATCTTGCCAATAATGCAAATAACTATTTAAAAGCTTCCCGCAGCTAATCTGGACAGCATAACCCATGAACACAGCATATCTCACTATGCCTGTTTTAACTGCTCTGTATTTCAGAAATTGATGCCCCGTGAATGTCAAATGTCCACACATGAAGGAAGACCCATGACCAATGTGAGATTCAGGCCAGTCCATGAAGCTGTCCTTTGCCCTGTAAAACCAGTATTGAGTTCTTATTGCATCCTATACATTCACTGAGCCTTGCCAACTTACTGATTACATGTCTATACATTAAGTTTTTCAGGAATTTACTGGGTTTTGCTGAATTGTATAGTAAAAATGTTCACCAAGGTAACTAGTCAAGTAGTGTATTTTTTCTTCAGACACTTTTATGAGCAGCTCAAAATGTATTGAACAAATCTGCTTGAATGAGTATACCAGCAATAACAGCGATTCTTTATATACAGTATGTAATTGGTTATTGTTTTTAACACTGTCACCCAATTACTTAAAATACAGGTTACATATGTTGTCAACTTTTGATATTGGCTTCAAGGATATTGATTTTTAATAGCTGTTTCCTGGGAACAAGGCTCAAAATGTGTAAGCTTTTTTGTTTTTTTTAGAAACCAAAGCCAGGGTCCAAAATGATTTTTTTTTTTTTTTTGCCACATCTGCCAATGGTGGGTGAACCAATAAGATATACTAGACATAAATGTTTCTCACTGGTCATACAAATATTGTGCATTATTGTAGTTTAAAAAATTTCTATTTTTGTTTCTTTGAAAACTGATTTACACTGCAGCATGTTACAGTCACTAGCTGTAAATTAAAGAATGAAGACACAATATGATTTGTTTTTCCTCATACTTTTAATTTGGAGGCCTAATATAAGTATTCTTTTACGCCACATGGAGTTCTAGTAGACTAAATAAATAAATAGGCAACCTAGATAAATTAATGATGCCAAATTTTCCACAGAGGTTAAATTCCTCAGAGGATACACCAGATGTCTTTAGTAGTTGTTGTGTGTACGGTTCACGTCGCTCACATCAATACAGTTTTATTATTATTATTATTTATTTATTTATTTTTAATTTAGTCAAAAACGTTTTTATGTTTTAGTGTGTTTAATGTAATAAATGTAAAATCAAAATACTGGCATCTGGAATGTGATGTGTTAATTTTGGACACAGTTGATTGCATAACAATAACATATTTAGAGCTATTCATGCAAAAGATAAATTAAATCTTCGAATTACTTTAAATTGGCTCACCCAGACAGCCAGCTAGATACACACACACACACACACACACACACACACACACACAAATCATTATTGTTAAGTCCAGACACGAGAGCCTTTATCAAGTAATCAGTGTTAGTCATTTAGCAATGCTAGCTCTGAGGTCCCCATTTTGGGAGTTTGAAGACCCCATGAGTAGTAGTCTGAAAGGTGTTTAGTTTCCATTCCCCTCCTTAACGACCATACTACAGTGAAACACCGTGATTTATTAGGTTATAAGAGAAGACATGACTGCTTGTATGGTGAGGGTGTACTGTGAGCGTAATAGAGGAAATGTTCAAACTTTCTTTCGTTAGTGTCAGCCACACTCCCCCCTTCATCCCATTCTCATTTTCTCTGTAAAGAAATGTTCCATACAAAGTCTATTTAACACGTAAAGTGATATAAGGTAGAAACGTGTGTGGTTTACAGGTTTAATTATTGTATTAGCTTTCCTTACACCCAGTGCTCTCGACTAAATGGCTCCAGTAATTGTGGACGGAGGGCAGGTGGGCTAGACAGCGTTTGCACAGGTATGAGAGAAATGTCTTCCCAGACTCACACCTGTTTAGCCTGAAGGGCCTGAACCACAGAGACCAATCAAAAAAGACAAGGATGATGGGAAAACGGGGAAAAAACGAGTTTGGCCTCTCTTCCAAAGGTGACCACAAAACATCAGTGCCAGTAAGTGATTGATCGCTGGAAAAAGAAATAAAAGAAAGGTATTTGGTTGCTTTGATAGCTATGGTTTACTTATTTTTCCTGAAAAGCCACATTTATTTTCGGAAAAAAAGACTAAATGAAATTATAAGGTTTTAGAAAGGCTGATTAGAATTACCACCAGTAGCACCACTAGGACTAGAACATGCATATCAACCTGATATGTTTTTATATGGATTATAATTGATAATCTGCTTTTTTTTTTTTTTTTTTTATGGGCGATCTTACACCCCATATAATTAAATTCTATTACATTATTAAATAACTAATAATGAATTAAAAGTAAAATAAAATATTAAATTAATGAAACAAACATTATTAAGTTATGTACGTACAATTGCCGTACAAAATGCAAAATATATTACAGTTTTCTCTTGGGAACCTGGACCTGGAAATTAGGGTACAATATAAGGCAAACCCTAAGAAAAAATTTGCTTTTCACTGCACCCAAAGTGTATATATGTACGTTTGTATTGAACATTTATGGAGCAACAGATTTTGTGTGAAAATAAATCATACAAGTTATTCATTTTGTTTTATTTTTATTTGTTTTATTATTATATGATATGATTAATATCATGTTTTTCAATATGATGGTTTCATTCTAAAAATGGTGGTTATTTCTAAGATAGACACCCAACATAATCAAGTCAGTCTTCTCTTAATTATCATGTTATTGTTATTATTATTATTATTATAATTATTGGGCTCCAACAGCATGGGTGCTTTTTACCCCAAATACCATACTTTTACATATTCTGTTGTTATTTAAAAACAGCTTAAACAATCTTAAACAAAACTGAAAATCATTAAGAAGACCTTTGTCTGAAGATATATTCAATTATTATTATTATTATTTTTTTGCGATTCTCATTTGCAACTTAAATCTACAACATTTTAAAAAACAGCAAATATTAGATCAAGCAAGCATAGAATGGACTGCTGCCTGCAATCGCGCCAAAGATCAGGCAAATTTGCATGTGTATCTTGAAAACTGGATGTTTTGGAAAGTGTTATGCCACATTTTTCTGCCATCTAGTGATTTAGAGGAAAATAATATCAAAGGTGCCTTTTACCCCGGGGCGCCTTTAGCCCTCTTGTACCCTATTATTATTATTATTATTATTATTATTTTGTTTCTTTGTAAGATGTCTTTAAGTAAACTTAGTTAGATTTTACCAGCTAATTAAGATAATTGACAGAAAACTTCTAATTCATTTGACTTTTTCAGTTTAATTAAATTTTTAATTTGTGATTTGTGTAACCACATGGACTGAACGGATATCCACAGGCAGCAGGTGATACACCACGTGAGGTAGTCAATCTATTGTACTATTTCTTGCTATTTTTTACAGTATGAAAGTCACAGGGAAATTCCACTTTGGAAATGGATCCTGTGAGTGTCAATCAGACCTTGGGTGTCATAGTTCTCTGGTATGTTTAAAGAATGTCACCATCGTACATGGCTTTTGTCACTGAGTGTAACTATACTCTGGTATAAACGTGCGGTAAACACTAGAATAGTGTAATGAATCCTGCTATTGCTCTGTGCGGAATGCTGTGCTGCGGTAAACCCCTGACATCAATATCTGCCTTTTAAATCTGCCAGCTAACTCTCAGCGGTGGTGTTCAGAGGTGTCACGTATCCCACCTGTTCCCTGCATCCTCCCAGTATCTATTGTCACTCGTTTAAGGTGTTATCTAAGCCGCTATTCTCTCCAGTAACACATACGCTGCTCACTTCTTTCCATTTGCCAGGACCACTCGTGTTTCAGGAGACAAGAGAAGAGATTTTGGGAGAGAAGGGAGATTTTGTTGGAACTAGCATGATGAGGAGATGTTTCATGTCTAGCGTGAGAAAACGGTTTGTCTTTCGCTTTTAGTCACCAGACCTGTATGTGTAAGAGTTAAATACTGTTGACTCACCAGCTTCCTGCAAACCTTGTTAACTGACTATTTGTTTGTCCAAAGGAATAAGAGCACTGTTAAAATAAAATGAAATAAAATGAAATAAAATTAAAAAAATTAAAATAAATAAATAAATATTTTTTTTTTTTAAGTTTTTAGTTTTTAGCTTTAAAAAAAATCATGGCTAAGTCATTGTTACTTGCTGTTGTGATTATTCATGAAATTTACTATCAAGTAAATCTTACACCTTTTCATGTTTTATTTATTTATTTATAATTAATTAATTAATTAATTAATAATTCATTCATTCATAATAATTACTCAGGAGTAAAAATTTGTCTCTGTCTAGTCCCGGCTCCATTACTGTTTCACCGTCCAGAATGGTGTATTTCTTGTGTTGTACTTATGCATATATTTCTTATAATGCCATAATTTCAGAATAAACAAAGTGATTGTGGTGTGGAGTCACCACTTGTGTCCCCTCAATACTTCAGTGTTTTATCACCCTTGTTTCCTCTTATTTTTTTCTTTTTGCAACCTTCCTTCTTTTTCTCAGAGCCTGAGAACAAATGGAACGATTAGGGAATCCTTCCCAGCTAATCACACTGTGCCGTGGCCACTTCCGCTTTGTTGATTACCACGGAAACCATTAGAGAGAAGAAAGTGGCGGGATGTTTGATGGTGTCCGGCGGCTCAGGGGAGGTCAGAGAGGGGTGTGTGTGATAGGCCATTTAGTCTTCCTGCTCCCATTACTCGAGCATTTCCTCTATCTCACAAACACACACACACACACACACACACACACACACATACACATCTAAGTCTGGACACTAATCATTACCATACCACAAACTATTACTATAGCAATACAGTGCTGGTACTGCACTCAGATTTGTGCACAGTGATCTTCAGCTAGACCAGGGATGCACAAGCTTCCCTGTCTACTGAACCTGTAACTGTAGTAATGCTCGAATTCTTACTATACATAAAATGAAAAATAAAAAATCATTTTAATTTTTATATTTGCAATCAATCAAGATGCTCCTCCACTGAAAGTCCAATCCACCAAAACTTGCTTCATAAAGTTCATAAAGAGATCATAAAAGTAATCCATATGAATCAATTGTTTTAATCCAAGTCTTCTAAAGAGATACTATTGCTGATAACACTTTATTTTGATGGTTCCCTTTAGATGTTCTGTTGACGATAAGTAACTTTGCAACTACAACTACCAGTCATTAGAGCCTGCTTAATATCTGCTAACACTTTATATTTTCTTCCAGCAGAGTATTAACTATTCTACTCATTGTAAGTAACTTTGAAAATACAAAGTCACAGCGCTTTTAATACATTTTCATTTTTATGAACCAATATCGATTCTTAAATCCCAATCGATCTTTTGGTCTATGCTGTTTTCAGTTGATGAACAAACATATTGGAAAAGTACATATTGTGCCTCCCTTCCAATAAATCACAATAGACTAAGCTTTGTGTTAATTTAGAAATTAAACAAAGTCTCAGATTTCAAATTCTGTCCATTTCATTGGGAAATTCAAGCAATAAATACCGTTTTGACGCTCTTTAATGTGGTGTGATAGGTTGTTGTAGCTTCTGAGTACTCCTGTGCTTAATCAAACGCATAGCAAAACATTGGTGACGGTTTCATTTTTGTTCTGGATCCAGTGATCTGCTGCCACACTGGAGCACACTCGCCACCAACTGGACAGGGTGGGAATTACAGTTAAAAGTTACAATAGATCACCCTCAATGTAATCTGTCAAAGTGACAGACGGCCTTCAGATTTTTCCATCACTGATAAAAAAAAAATCTTTCAGTGACGGACCATTTTCAGTTAATGCGACCTCCGGTGTGTTGTGAGCAACAGCATAGCAATGCCCTGGCAACCTCCCTAGCATCATGTGGCAAGTTTGCAGGGTCAAGATCCTCTCATACATTTTCATCAGAAAACAATTCTATAAAATTCTCAGAAACCACTTGCAGTTCCTCTTCTCACTTTCTTATTGTAGTCTGATGTCTCTATGCATTTTTCCAAAAACTTGCCCACAGTGTACGGCAAAGCCCATGGGTATGGTCCCAGATGGCCGCACTAGTGTTTCCTCTGTTTGGGGACGATGGGGTGTGATCTCAGTATAAGATGGGTGACATATGCCACCTCTCTCTGTTTAGGCAACCAGCAGAGAACCATAGCCAATAAATGAAGATGAAATACCACAATAACTCATACCTATGACAAGACCATGAACAAATGTGCTACAAGAACCCCAACTCATGTCAGTCAGTTGGCAATAACAGTTGATGATATTAACAAAGTTAATAGCATGCCTCTCCACAACTGATTTGTGATTTGAAGAATAGTTCATGTTTGTGTGTACATGTCTGCAGAACAAATGTGGCATAAGTTAAGTGCAAAGCCTTTGGAACTTTGGGAACAAGCAGTAGAAATAGTGATGCAAAGGTCACCGGTTCGATTCTCAGGGAACATAGAGCATGTCAATACTTTCATATGTATAATTTCATTTGTTTTTGTTTATCAAATTAAAAAAAAAAAAAGTGTACTAAACTTGGATTTTTTTTTTTTTTTTTTTTTTTTAAATAAGCAATATGTGTGATATAACGGATATGTGAGCAACGTAATGTCAGAGCTTAGATAACCTCAGAGTATAGACTCTGCAACAATCGCCAGGGAAATTCCTCAAACAGGAGTCATTACCCAGAAACCTGAGCAGCTCCTCATTGTAATGTGAGAGATGATTATAGCTCTGGAAAGCTCTTTAGCAGATCAAGCTACAGCTCCCCTTTGTAAAACCACATTCTTTCAGAAATATGTAAAAATACCAACAGCAAAGCATGGACAAATTACTGTTACACTCCAAATGTTGGAAAACCTGATCTGGATTAAGTGAAAACAGCCTCTTTGGTTTCAGAAACTGAATCCAGCTTTTGTTCTCTTGTGCTGTGGTTTAACGTTTGTTTATGCTGAAACAGTCTACTGTTCATCTGAGGGCTGCAAAGCACAACCGTGGAAGAGGAAGTGGACCTGATCTGCAGGTGTGAGGAAAATGGCACAAAACCACCTTTAAGCAAACTATGAGACTGATGAAATGATGAATAGATGTATGAATAGTATGACAGAAGTATGAGACTTATGCTGAGATCTAATAGAAGACACTTGCAAGATTACTTTTTTTTTTTTTTTTTTGTCTGGAGACACATCTGAGAAGCAGAGGTTCTCTATTTACTCTCGATTTAACAATTAATAATACAGAAGTCTCATGCATCTTCTTATTCTGCTATTTATTCCTTTTTGGCTCTTTTTATCCTTATTTAAATTTGAAAAGTGGGTCTCTTTTGTTAATCTGTGGCTGATTGTCTCTTATTGAGGAAGTGCCTCAAGATTCTAACAGGATCAAAACAGCATTTCAGGGAAAAAAACAAATAAAGCACATTGTGTTCTCGAGGCCATATCACCTCCTGGACGCTGGCAATTTTGCCCCGAATGGCCACGCTCTTCAGTTTTACGTAAATTGCAAATGAATCGCAATTTACAATTGTCAGTGGCCCATGGGATTCAAAACTTTTGCAAGGGTCAAAGCAGAGGTCAAATAAAGGAAACCCACCCAGCACGATGGTCTAATCCATGACTGTCAATGAACCAGACAGGAGGATGGAGGAAAGACAGAGAAACAGAGAGAGAGGTCTGTCGTGTAGACTAATTGCGATTAAGATAAGTAATTGTACAATAGTTTGATGGTGGTCTTTAATCACAGCCATTTTCTTCTTAAGTGTAATGTGCACCATGTGAGAGCTGGATGCTCAACGTCCCAGAATCAGGATATTTATGTTTGTTAGACTCATGTCCGGGGATTACACATTATACTAGATCGGCAACAATATTTCTTTATGGTAATGCTATATCTAGTTCATGTGAGCGAGAAGAGAGATGTTGTTGACCTCTAGGGGTGGTTCGATGGTCCAGCTCATTTAACATGAAGGATGAGCACACTGATTCTACATGTGCTCCACTACATCTCATCCTGTATATTTAGACTAATACTGTATGGAAACAAGTAAAGTTAAGTAAACTCACATACGTAGTCTTTCCCAGGTGGGGCTGCTTCTAATTGCTGGGCTGATGCAATGTAACTGCAAAACTCATTTCTTTTTCTCATTAAGGTTTTATTTATTTATTTTTTGTTTTTCTCTTTCATTTCGATAACATTATTATTATGGGATAATAAGAGGTCAGAAATGAGATAACTGTAAGTTCATATCTATGTATCTATCTATATCTATTTGTCTGTCTCTACAAAGGAAATCTATTTGAAGACATAAGAAAGATTTAATAAACAAACAGGCAACTGAACACATGCATGCACACAAGCACACACACAAAAAAATCAGTTTGTGACTAGTGAATTTCCATTTGAGTCATGTGAACTACATGACACTGGATATGAATTAGTTTTCTTAATATTATGATATAAGAGTCTTTGAGCATGCACAAGAGAATGCTCTAACTCAATTTAGTAGGGTTTTCACCTACCATAAACTACTAAAAAAAAAAAAAAAAAAAACCTACTGAAAACACGTTGCCTGTTGCGAAATGTAAATAAGCATTAAGGTTTAACAGCAGGGAATGTTGGTTTGAACTTCAAGAACATGTTCATTCATCAATGTCATCTGGTCCTCAGAAGTTCATATTTTAACTGTTAGTAAGTTGGACGAACCGTCAGTCAATGGCATATTTAGACATGTCAAATAATTAAAGAACAAGAATTTCTGTTCCAATGTGTTATCTGACATATACTTTACCTTACTTGTTTTGGGTCATATTGTGTCATATGTGTCAGGTCTGAGATTGCTCATGATGTACTGACAATTAAATAATGTGTCTGATTTCCTGCTGCTAAGAAACCAAAATAACTGATGCTGAACTGAACTAGTAAGCAATTTTGTCAATCTTTCATTTAGTGAGACTGAAACCATCAAATTCAATAAAACAATATGAGGCCAATTAATGCAATCCAAATTAATGCAAATTGCCCGTTGTATGGATTATTCTGATCGATTCCGGGCTTAGTTCTCTTTCAAATGTCCAAAAACAGAAGAATATTGTGCAACTTTGTATAACATTTTTTCCCTCCCTGGAGCTGTGTATATAGTGGCAATAGATCTGTTGATATTTGATCTGTGTTTATGTCCTGTGGGAGTCGAGGAGGTGGCAGGGACTTACCCTGTCTATTCTGTACACCACAGGGTCATCTCTCTCTTTTTCTCTCGCTATCGCTTTCCATTTGCATTTCTCATTCTACAGGCATGTCACAAACAAAAACTGGCTTGCAGCTACGAAACAACGGCCACACGTCAGACATCAACCATGCATCTTTTCCTGCATGAGACAAAAAGAGAAGCTTGTCCAGTAACAGAATAAAGGGGTAAAATAAGAAATCAAGCAGAACGCTGAGGTTTGCATGGCCCAAAGGGGTTTCTGTGTAGATGAGGACACACATGCCTGATTTATGACAGCATGCAGTCATCATATCAGCTTATTTACCACAACACGTCATCTCAACCTGCATCTGCCTATGTCTGCATGCTGCAAGTCACTAAACAGTTTTAAATATGTTTCAAAAATAATCACAATCTTTTTTTTATTCACTCTATTAATTCTTATATTTTCTTCCATTACAGAAGACAAGATTAGTGTTGGGTTAAGAGTGATTTTACTTTGCACTGCCTAAATAACTATATGCTAGGCCATGATTCTGGTCAGTTTGGTATTGATTAAAGATATATATATATATATATATATATATATATATATATATATTCAGTTTTCCAGGGGCACCCAAATTTTAGTCCACTTCCAGAACAACAATTTACAGATAATGTACGCACACCCTTGGCATCCAAGATGTTCATGTCTTTCTTTCTTCAGTTGTATTATGAAATTATGCTTTTTGAGGAAAACATTTCAGGATTTTTTCTCCATATAATGGACTGATGTGGTGCCCCGTGTTTGAACTTCCAAAATGCGGCTTCAAACGATCCCAAATGCAGCTGATTTTCATAAAAATAATACAATTTATATACTTTGTAAAACGCTCATCTTGTCTTACTCTTCCTGAGCTCTGTGTATTCTGACTCAAGACAGTTAGGGTATGTCGAAAAACTGTCATATTTTCTCCCTCAACTTCAAAATCGCCCTTCTTTTTGACTGAAGAAAGAAAGACATGAACATCTTGGACGACAAGGGGGTGAGTACATTATCTGTAAATTGTTGTTCTGGAAGTGGACTTCTCCTTTAAGTTAAATATTACTTATAAGTTAAAAACGTAACACTTTAGATTTGGAAACACATATTCACTATTAACTAGTTGCTTACTAGCATGCATTTTACTATCATATTGGTTGTTTATTATTACTTATTATTAACACGTTAATGCCTTATTCTGCATGCAAATATTCTAGATCCCTTAATCCTACCCAACAACATACCCGAATATAACTAGAACAACTACCTTACCATTAATAAGCAGTAATTAGGTGTTTATTAAAGGAAAATTCTTAGTTAATAGTGAATATGTGTTCCCTAATCTAATACATGTTAGAATTATTTTTTTTTCTACAGAAGCATATTTCTGCACTGTATTATCTCTTAACCTCAGAGTTCATGGTAGCTCCATTTAAGGTTTCTGTGTTATTGGGGAAAAAAAAATCAGTCTATTTTTAATTATCTATACATCCAGTGAGATCATTTAATTCAGAATATCAAATAACTAACAGAAGCAGGAAGAAGCCAGCCAGAGTTCAAAGGTCAGGTAAAGTCTGTCTGGATTAGTTTCATGTCAGGTCTCTACCTGTCTTTAGCTTCCCATCATTCTGTCCCATCATACACGTTACTGCGTGCCCGTGATGGACTTGTCGCATTCCATGGAAATCAAGTGACGGGAATTGCTTCTGCGCCATTCTCAAATCATCTCACACATGTCTCCTGTGCCACGCATAGCACAGAACACCCACAATCCAGTGCTATACGGTGGGTGGGGGGGTTAAGGGTGTCTCTAAAGAACATTATACCTCCTTACAGCCACATCATTGGGTTACAATGCTCACATGTTCGTCTAATAATTTGAGCATGCAGTGTATTCAGACGGCTTAGGTGTGTGCAACGAGGCGATTGGAGGCCTGCATTCAGGTCTCTACATGAATCTAAATCGATTAACGTAAGTTTTTTTTTTTTTTTTTTTGTCGTTTTGTTTTGTTTGTTTTTTTGGGGCATGGCAATTCCGCCCGAGATTTGCCACCATAAAGGGGCTTGAGCTTAGGCCCATGCTCCTTTCCAAACCTTCCAAGAACGTTGATAAGCAGATCCCCGAATGAAATCTCCTCGTCCCCGGCTGCGTCTGCCTCTAATCGTTTTATTTACAGTTACAATAAAAGACGAGTCTGTAATGGCTGGGTGACATAATAAGCGGCGCAGGAACAATCGGAAAACAGTCCTAAGCGCATTCCAATTTTCGCATTAGGCTAATCGTGGAGAGGAAGGAAATAAAGACATCAGTTGGATGAAACGAGCGTAATTGGAGAATAATGTAGTTAGTTTGCTCTAATCTTCTGCATAATATTAAAATGTTCTCAGTGCTCCCCAGCTGCAAGCAATCAGTCGCTCTGGAGGGGGAAGACAAGGAAAGAAAGCGAGAGAGCGAGACAGAGAGAGAGAGAGACTAGCTGCCTGCATGTAGGTGTCTGTTAGCAACATTGCTTTAGCATTTTGAGAGATCGGAGCACTTGTCTGTACACACTTGATGGGAGTAGCTAAGTAAAAGAAGCAACACTACTAAGTTCACTACATATTTCACTAGCATGACAGTAGCTCAGCTGTGTTCATAACAGTGTTGCTTTTCCAGTAACAGCCTATTTCTTTCAACAAGTAGCACTGTGTTGTGACAGAACACTACATCACATTTTTTTTTTTTTTTAATGTCACATTATATTGTGCACAGCTTTCAACTGAATGAGCTGAGGCAATAATCAAACACTCTAGAAAGTCTCCTAAATGCTTCTTAAATAGCATTGGGGGTATTCATTTAATGAGTCAGTTTGTTTAGGTGATTCACTGAACTGGTTCCAATAAATGATTGACTCATTCATTTGAATTAATTCTCACTTGTGTTCCTGGAACTGGGAAATACCATTCTTTATCACTTTATTTATAGTTAATCCTTTTTAAGGATGTTTTACCGGTTGTATTTAGCGTACAACCAAACTAATCTAATATATTAGATTTTTGTGCCATTCTGTTTTTAACATACTCATATAATCTGATCATTTAAAACTTATTTAATATTGTTAGTTTATATACAACTGGTTAGTAAAAGGCTAGATACACAGTAATTGAACTACTTTAAACTGTGAACTGCTTGTAGCTCTGAAAGAAGCTTCTCTAACACTAGAAGTTAAGCATTACAAAATCAATAAGGTAAATTCATGGTTTCAAGGTTGGAGTAAAAAAATGCAAAGATGTAAGCATTAGGTCATAACATAACGTTGTCTATTTCCAGTTCCTGTTTCTTGGGTAAGGCCTTGTTTCATCAACTGTCATTACTGATCAGCTGCAAACTAGTGAACACTTCCTTCTTTGGCATGTTTCGTAGCTTTATCATCACCTACTGTACTACTGACAAGCATCCAGCACAAAGAATGAAAGAAAAATGAATGAATCTTTCCTCTTTTTCTATCAAATTATTTTTTGAAGTTATGGCAGACTGCACCGTCTTGAGAGCATGCGTCGGCCAGTAGGAGAATTAAAGGCAGGTTATTTGTTCTCCCTGTGGCTTCTCTCATCTGTGATTTCAAGCCTTCCTTCGCTCTGAGGGTGTTTTTTACTCCCGTTATTGTGCAGGAAATTGTCATTAGTCAGTGGAACAAATAACGTGAAAACCGCCGTGGTTGCCTTTGCTCCGCATCAAAACACAACAATGAATTAATCAAATTAAAATTCCTTGTTATGCGATTTTGCTTTAATTTCCACAACCAAGCCCCTATTTAGTATTTGACAAAACCAAAATGGGGAAGTCACAGTTAAAGGCCTCAGTAACAGTGTTATATTAGGAAAGAATTATCAATCCTTTAAGCTAATTTGGATAACTTGGAAACCATAAAAGTAAGCTAGTGAAATGCAGTATTTGCTAAGCTTCTGCTGTTTTCACAGGTCTTTAACTGCAGCAGGCACTTAATGGACTTTGTTTTTGCTTATTGATTGACTGCCATTGAGACATTAAATCCAATTCAAATTATTATGACTCCACAAAAGCTACTTACAAATGGTTAAAGAACTGTAAAAGTGTTGTGCAGACGCAAGCAGGGTCTCTCAAAGGCCTGTTGTATTTTACTTTCTGTGATTCCTGAACTACATAAAAAAAATAGCCTGTAGGAATGATATTTTAGCACACACACACATGAATTTGTTTATCATTAATGAATATTATAAAACTGTGCAATTTTATTGTTGTAGGCAACTGTACTATTCATTGCTAGTAGATGTGTCAGTATCCAAATGAGTATGTGTGCGATCCACTGTCTTATACTGAATGGTACCCACTAAATGATGTCACTGCTTATTTACATGAAGGTCTTTGATGCTCACAATGTCTCAGATCTCCAGCTCTCTTTGGTAGCCTGGTAGTCTTTTGGTGCAAATCACTGGAAATTGTAAACATCATTCCAATAATCAAGAAAAGGTTTTCACAAAATAAATACATACAGTACATGCATAAATAAATTACAAATCATTTACACACCCTCTTGTCTTTCAAAACCATTATGGTTTTTATGGTAACACTTTATTTTAAGGACTAATTCTCACTATTAACTAGCATGCATATTACTAGCATACTGGTTGTTTATTAGTATTTATAAAGCACATTTTAATGGCTTATTCTTCATGACCATATTTTAGATCCCTTATTCCTACCCCATACCTAAACTCAACCATCTTACCTGCTATTACCAAGCCGCAAATTAGAAGTTTATTGAAGCAAAAGTCTTAGTTAATGGGATAGTTCACCCAAAAATGAAAATTCTGTCATTAATTACTTACCCCCATGTCGTTCCAAACCCGTAAGACCTTTGTTCATTTTTGAAACACACATTAAGATATTTTTGATGAAATCCAAGAGCTTTCTGACCTTGCATAGACAGCAATGCAAATACCATGTTTAAGGTCCAGAAAGTATGTAAGGACATTGTTAAGATATTCCATGTGACATAAGTGACATGGGAATACTTTTTTTGTGCGGAAAAGAAAAGAAAAATAATGACTTTATTCAGCATGTTCTTCTCTTCCCTGTCAGTTTTTGACGCACGTTCATGACAGTTCCACACATGTGTTCTGATGTAGAGCCAGTGTTATGACATAGAATCCGTAGGTGCTGCGCCTTCTTGGGAAGCAGAGGAATGCACAATGCAATAATTAATGACAGAATTTTCATTTCTAGGTAAACTACCCCTTTAATAGTTATTTAATAGTGAGAATTAGAACTTAAAGTGTGACCGTATTTATTTATTTATTTTCTGAAGAAGAAGACAAAAAGCTTTATTGTAACACTTTAGTATAGGGAACAATTCTCACTATTAACTAGTTACTTATTACCTTGCCTATTATTAACATATTGGCTGTTTATTAGTACTTATAAAGCACCTATTCTGCGTGACCATATTCCACATCCCTAATCCAACCCAATACCTGAACTTAACCCTCTTACTAACTATTAATAAGCAGCAAATTAGGAGTTTATTGAGGCAAAATCCGTAGTTAATGGTTTGTTAATAGCGAGAACTGGACCTTAAAATAAAGTGTGACCAGCTTTATTTGTAGCGTCCAAGATGCTATAAATACAAATGAATAGCATCCATGGCTGTCATTATTTTTAGTGAATAATAACTACATGTCAGCCTTTTCCCCACATAAATGTACTGTAAAGCGCAAGTAATATGGATTACAGTTAAGATTTGTATTTTTATGATGCTTGTATTTTCTCCTGATATTTTGGATCTGGTCCTCAGCAACTTTTTATTCTGTGGAAGCAATTCAGGCATACTGTTAAACTTCTCCTTTGTGTTCCACAAGAGTACATAAATGTCAACATCATCTACATTTCTGAGGAAACAATTTTTGTTCTCTAAACCCTGCAATACAGGCCAAAGTTGAAAATTTCCATGTTCTGGTCTAGTCCTGCTCTCTGTTTTAACGTTCTTCTCTCCTCTCTGTACGTAGTCTAGCAATGGAGGCGGCTGCCATATGCCCTCCCAAAGCCAAGCGCGGGCCCGAAGCACTGGTGTATTGCAGTCATTAGCCCCTCACGCCGTCAAGCTCCAAACTCATTTAGCCTCATGCTGGACCTTCATTATGATAGACTTGTATCAGATGGCATCTCTAGCTGGGCACAGGCTCAGGGCGAGAGGGGGAGAGTAGGGCCGCAGCCATGGCCCGCTCCTGCCCCAGCGGGTGGGTGGAGGGGGTGGTGAGAGAGAAGCAGATGTAGTGGTGGGGGTTTATGCTAGACCACCACAGAGGAAGAAAACATTGGAGACCTCCGAGACTCCTCGCACTTGCTTTGTTGCATTTGTTTTCGTTTTTGCTTTTCTGAGCTTTTTTGCATAAAAATCTGCTACTGACACTGCAACAACACACACACACAGTGATTGGCAAGGGAAAATCCTGCATATCTCAGTGGAAAACTAAAAAACAATGCACACATTTGCAAATGTTTCAGTCTAATCTAGTGGTTCTCAAAAGTTGTGATTTTGTTATGTTCAGGTGCCTTGTTGTCGGAAAGAATAGGAATCAAAGTGTTAAAAAGCCAAAATGTATTGCAAATATGTAATCAACAATGGATTTTAAATTAAATGTGGCATCCCATTTGACAACCATATAAATAATTATTGTTTATTCTACATCTAGGATGTAAGAAAACTAATAGAACTTAACAGTCATTAATACTTCTGTCCTTCGCCAGTTGTAAATATATTCATATCCAATTTCTGAATGAGAATCTCATATTTACAATAATTCCAATAGCATGTGAAGGCATCAAATTACAATATTTGGCTCGGCGTTTGTTCCTTAGTGTTAGGTTTGTAAATCACACCTCTCCCGTTTGAATTATTTCAATGTATAAATCTAAACATTTGATTCAAAGGTTTTTGTACAAACCTGGAAGAGTGTTGGGTCTCCACTTGATCAAAATCTGCATCCTGAAGCAAAACCAGCACTGCTCCGAATGATCCTCCATTTATCTCTCAATCCTAGCATACAAATACACAGGAAATACAAACAATTCAAACATTACAAAACAAATGGCTGCAACAAATTTGCCCCTGTTTGCTAACAGTCGTTTTACTCAGACTGTAATAAAAAGTCAATGAACCAGGGGGAGTCCATATATTCCCATAACAAAGGCAGGGGGAGCTGTCATTTCCCCATTCTCTGTCTTTTATGAAAACATCCTCTCGCTCAAGACGGCGGGGGGGCGGAAGGCCTCGCTCGACAGATCGAGCCGATAAAACGTGCACGCTCCCAAAGACAATGAGCGCTGAGCCACAGACTGTGACAAACGCCTGAACCTGCGTTTCGACGGTCTATCCGATAAGGAAAAACAACACGGGGAAAGGGGAAGCCACATGTTAGAGCAAATGAAAAGTGCATCACATTTTCCTTCCCCGCACGCCTGATCCTACATGCCGTTATCTCTTAGCACGCTGATATATTGCGATGCTTTTAAGACACCCAGCGAATGAGAACGGGTCTCCGCAGCCCCGGGAGAGATGCCTCGCTCTCGCCGATCGGCTGTCGCTATTGGATTTCTGACTTTTAACTGGGTTAACCTACTTTACTGTGAATACAAATTCAATTGCCACCACAGCTGTTTTATTTGGCGTGCGTGTCTTTCCCTCTCTCGCTCTCTCTCGACAGGCTGTGTAACCACATAGAAAACAATTTCCCTCTGCGGAGCACTGGCAAACCATAAAATTAAAATGAAGTGCCATTACACGTTCACAAAGCAAAGGGGGTCCTTCCTTTTCTACCCTCCCTCTCCCTCTCAGTATTGACACAATGCTTATCCCTCTCCCATTGCCGTTTATATGCTGCTTGTTTGCCTTTGAGGCTAGCAATGCTATGTTAGCATGCTAGCCTCACCTTTCTCTCTCTCTCTCTCTCTCTCTCTCTCTCTCTCTCTCTCCGTATGCGTGTGTGTGTTTAGTAATGGTTCTTCTCACTGAGACACTAAATAAAGCCATATGAGGCAGCCAGGAAACCTTTCAGGACTTCATTAGGGCAGTGGGAGAGGAGAAGTTAAGCGCTCCAGCAAGCTGGTACTGTTTAGCTGCATAACGTCAACAAGAGCACTCACGCAGCTGCCTGCTCGTACCCCAAACAACCCCCTCCGCCCTCACCAGCCCTTTATCCACCCCGCTACGCTCTGCTCGGGTGGTGCAGGCCACGCAGGAACCCCTCGTTCGCCTGAGTGCCGCTACCCAGCCGGGGGCGGCCCAGACTGACATACCTAAAGAGCTCTTCTGAAGCTAACGGGGTTATAATTGCAGTTTGCACAAATTGCATGTACTCCACAAAGAGAATGACTGAGAGGACCAGTGCACCCAAGCACACTAACTTCCTGGAAAGCACTGATGTCGACCGCAGCCCGGGCCACTTTGTTAAAGATATCTGACAGAGCCCAAACCCTGCGCACACTACAGCTAACACGTCACGATCGGTTTACATCTCTGTATCATTTGATTTTCGCTCTTTTGTTTCTCGTCTCGGTCTCCGTGCGTCTCTTTCGTCCTGAGGGCAGGTGAGGGTTTGTGTACTGGCTTTCTCTCGCTCTCTCTAATAACGGCCTTCAGGTAAGTGTCATCTGTACAAAACTGATCCGTTTACATCGCATACTAGCAGAGCTTCACTGCTTATCCTTGCATTGTGTTGCGTTTGTGCCTGTGTATGTGCGGCTGAAAAACGATCAATAAATTATACTGTTGTTTTCATGTCTGTGTGCAATATTGAGTGCTCTTTTTTATATATCGAACATCAGTTGTTTTTCTCAACGTTAGCTGAATATCATAAGCATGTCTGTAGCATGTTGAGACTGTGATGCTGAGGAACATGCGTGTGTTTGTGGTATTGTTGAGTATTGCTCAGGCTTTGTTTGAATGTGTGTCTGGTGTGCTGTGGGGTAGACAACTGTACTAAAGCGCCACCTAGTGACACACACCCTCCATACTAGAGTAAAACTACACAACAGAGCACTACCCAACCCCCCAAACCCTCTCCAGCCATCTAGCTGTCTGTCTTTGCTCTCGCTTGTGGAGAATGGCCACATTTAACGATTGCAGCAATTTCAGTCCTTATCATTAATGTCTCACACATTATATCCAACCAAAGCAGATCTCTGGTGACTGACTAGAGCTCTCGGATGTTAAATATCTCATATGCTTGTCTCATATGCTTCTCCAGAAGTCCCTTGCAAGCTCAGTAGACAGCATCTGTAACATGCTTATTAGCACAGAAAATTATTATTATTTAGTGGAGGTCAGCTGCACTACTGGGTCAGGTGTACTGGCAGAATAGATAGAAAAAAGACAAAAATATATATATTTTAACACAACATTTACATGAATGTGCTACTTGATTTCTTAAGTTGTCTAAATCTTCCTTTTGCATTTTGCTATTTGTAAATATGCCAACATCTATAATGTTTTGCGGATAATTTAAAAACGTGTAAAACTTATAATTAAACTATAATTAATAATAATGTATTAAAAATAATTGACAATATTACAAATTATGTTTGCACTTCAAAAAAAAAAAAAAAAAGAGAATAAAAAATAGACACAACCAAGGCAATTGTTAACATATACAGTAAGAGGACAGAGCTATAAAGTGTGTGTGTATAGTGGTATAGATCTATTGGTCATGGAATAATTTCTTGAGAAATGCTTGAGTTCATATTTTCTGATATTTTAAATGCTGACTGTGGGATCTTGGAAAAACTGAGCACAGTTTAAGGCATTACTGAGATCTCGTCTGAAACACTATAGAAGATATTAAAGAGATCCTCAGGATATCTAAACAAGTCAAATGTTTGGAAAGAGATCCCATACTGCAGCATGTATCACTCCACCTACTGGGAAACAATTAAACCAGAGTAAAAGTTTCTGGATGAGCTTCAATGTGCCCTTGAATATGAGGCTTGTCAACACGGATCTATCGATGCGGTTCCCTCGCAGTTACAGTCACCCGCATCAAAGCTCAGCTCACAAACGGCCGACAGTGACGAGCGCCTGTCACTGCCCATAAAGGTGATGCACACACATACACACACACGCACCCCCTACGGTCCTTGGCTAGTCTATTTATTTTTATCGCAACAATGAAAATTTGCATTTCACACACATACACATGTGTTCCTGCAAAGACAAGAAGATGGATTAGATTGACAGTGTCACCTTCCTAATCTAGATGAACTCTAAGAGACAGACAGACAGATGTGACACATGAGGGATTGGCAGGATAACATGCCATCTTATTCACTATGATGTCAGAAAGTTGCTCCTTACCCAGTCTTAATGATACAATTTATTAGAGGATGGTGATATTAACCTGGCTACAATTATTTTATTTATTTGTTTAATTTCATTGTAGTAAATGTTTGTTTGTGCTTACTTAAGATTGTACATTTACCAGTTAAAAAAAAAAAAAAAAAATGCCATTCTGAAATTAATTTTTAAATTTGACATGAAATTATGTGCACATGCACAGTTATATGGACTATCATTTAGATGTCTTGGTTGTGCTGTTTTGTCCTTTTTGGAGCTTGGCCATAAATTACCATCCAATGTCATAGCAGGGAAAAAAGAAGCATGAACATTCTTTGAAATGCCTCCTTTTTTATTCTCTGTAAGTAAGAATGTCAAACAGGTTTATAATAGCCGTAGAGTAAGTAAATCTTAAGATTTACTCATTTTGGGGGCAAATCAACTCTAAAAAGGTGTCTGATAAAAAGTAAAATAAAATAAAATATTTTAACATCTCAGTTGTCTTTCAGCAAAGTTATTATGAATGGTGAGAAAAAAAAATCCTGAGAAGTAATCTCTGCTGATAATTGTAATCAATAGGGCTCAACCAGGTGAAAAAGTGCACTATTTTCATGCACTAATTTTGCACATTATGTACTAAAAATTATTCTTTAATACTCCTTAAGTTAAACTTGAAATCATCTAGGTGTACTCAACTGTGCTATTTTGGGGCAGCATAAATATGAACTAAAATGCGCTTTTAACATATCTCTGTCTTTGAAAAATGTATTTAGTTACAACTTGTAGTACACTTTTAGTTCATTTTAGTTCATATTCATGCTGTCCCAAAATAGCGTAGTTAGCATAGTTGAGTACACTTGGATGATCTTAAATCTTAAGAAGTACTAAAGAATATTTTTTAGTACATTAAGAACAAAATTAGTGCATGAAAATAGTGCACTTTTTCACCTGGGTGGGCCCTATTGATTACAATAATCAGAATTTGATTTGTTACTTTTTTTTCTCATGCCATATGCAGGCTAGCATGAAATGTCGGGAAATGAGTATGAAACGTTAACTATATGCGACATTAATCTAAACACAAAGCCACATCACAGTGTGTATGTGCATGTGTGCCTTCCAGAAGAACAGCTTTATGGAGCAGTATGTGATGATGCGTTCCTCATACGTCTACATCAGAGCAGAGACAGATGTTAATCACACACTATATGAGCACACACACACATGCTTGCAGAGTACCCATCATTATTATTTTGACTGACAGACTGAAACATTGGACTGTTCGGATTTTCTAGGTAAATCGACCTTTAACTGTCTGCATTCACAGCCATGTGATGTGAGCCCTCTTTCATCAGCATGTGAGTACAAATTTCCACACTGAATGAGCAATGCATCAGAGAATCAGAGCCTTTTCATTCCCTTTGGATTTAATGTTATGTGCAAATAAATGATGTCACATATGGGAAATATGGTACTTTTTATTGTTAATTATTTTACTGTACATGTATATAATCCCTTTAAAGTATTTGGCTAGTGCTGGCTAAATGGCAATTATCCTTAGCATATAACAGATCATTGCAGTCCATGTAAACATGGCCACTGATGTGTCTGTGTCTTGGAATATTGTTTTTGGAATACTTTCTCTACAACCTGTCCCCCTTCTCTCTCTCTCTCTCTCTATCTTCAGACTCTTTTATTTGATTTGCGTAAAACACGTCCTGCTGAAATTACATCCACATGCGACTGCAGGCTCTGGCACAAAGCTCAACACCACAGCAGCAACAACAAACAACACACTAACTAACTACAACCATTAGTTTAAATTCTTGATGGCCTTCACCCACAGATCTGCTTCATGTTTTATTCATGATTATTAGATCACTATACCCTCCGATAAAGATAATCCTCAGCACAGTCTGTGATCTGGCAATGAAGGCGTGTGTTAGCAGGCTAATGATAGTCAAGCTAGGTGAGGTAACTTGCAGGATCATATGTTGAAAGCATTTTTCCTCCTTTACTTCCCTCTGATGGCATATTTAGCCTACGGTAACGAATGGCTACGTTTTCACTTCTTCTGAAAAGCAGGGATTAACAAGTTAAAAGGTTATGGCGTTAGTCAACATTTGCCTTTCAGCTCACCTCAATCACTCAAGACTGTAATTATCTAACATTGTGTCTGACCTCTGGCACTGTGCTCGTCTCCTTTCATCCAACTTTGAGAAAATAAACCTGAATACTATCTTTCGCTCGTTCTTTCTCTCTCCAATTCTGTGTGAAATATGCCTTAGTTAATTTCATTATGGTAAATGTTGTCATAAAATATTTAACTGGTCAGTATATCCTGTGCCCTGAGCAGTCTTTGTTTATTTGACTTGAATGATGAATCGTAAAATTTTAAACCCAAAGAGACACCGCGCATGGACATGACGTAGAGTAGGATTGTACAGGACTACACTGACAAAAGTGTTGATTAATATATATATATATATATATATACACACACACACACACATAATATATATATATATATATATATATATATATATATTTTTTTTTTTTTTTTTTGGCAAAACTAGTGCATATATGTGACCCTGGACCACAAAACCAGTCTAAAGTAGCACTGGCAATAGTCAAAAATACATTGTATGGGTCAAAATTATAGTTTTTTTCTTTTAAGCCAAAAACCATTAGGATATTAAGTACAGATCATGTTCGATGAAGATATTTTGTAAATGTCCTACAATACATATATCAAAATTTAATTTTTGATTAGTGATATGCATTGCCAAGAGCTTAATTTGGTCAACTTTAAAGGCAATTTTCTCAATACTTTGATTTTTTTGCACCCTTAGATTCCAGATTTTCAAATAGTTGTATCTCATTAAAATTTTGTTCTATCCTAACAACCATACGTCAATGGAAAGCTTATTTATTCAGCTTTCAGATTATGTATAAAACTCAGTTTCAAAAAATCCAGTGATGTATAAAAGCTGCAGTGACACATTTTAGTTAATTTTCCAGTTAATAGATTAAGATTTAACAGATGTAATTATATTTGAGTGAGATGTTTAAGAAACTTTATTTTGTTTAAAGACATATTTGGATTCAGATTCCACATACAGTATAGCAGTCCCACATGCAGCTTCTAATGTTGATCTGATACATTAAGGGGTGGGTGTGGGTATGGGTGTGTGTGACATGAATTCTGAGCAAGAAGATTAAAATAAATAAATAAATAGCATATACAAATTCTGGGGTTCCATATTTAATCTAATAATTTTAAATACATGTAGGTAAAACACAACGAAACAGTGGAATATCTGTGGACTGTAAATTATTCAGAAAAGCAAAAACTCAAATGAGTTGGCATGACAATTTATGCAAAAATAGATTTATGAACAATGTACACATAACCTAATCCTGTTCTTGTTTCTGGAACGATTTCTTTTTGAACAGATGAGTATTTTGGAAATTACCAACTGGAACGTGGTAAAAGGTTTGTAAAACATTCCAAGTGGACATGCTAAACATGAAAATGTTACGCTGTAAATACCCTGACTTATTGTACCAAGCACATTGGAAGAAAATGTTACCACAACAACTTTTCACTACTTTTTTATTTTTTTTTTTTTTTTTGCGATGTAGTAGCGCTAGCTGGCCAGCGGCCTGAGGAAATCACAACAGCAAAAACTTCAGACATGGAACGCTGGACGTATGCCTGTGGTTAGCTGTGGAAGTGGCCACAGTGTCCGTCTCACGGCCCCTGACCAGCTGTCCTCGTTCCTCTGCTGGGTCGAGGGGAACGCTCCTTCAGACCAGCAGGTACGAGGAACGTTTCCTGCAGGAGGCAGCTCTCCATCGCAGGGCAGCTGCTATTGCTCCGGTCTGGAGCTCTTGACCCACTTACACTCATCTTTTCTTTCATTTTAAACACAGAGGAACACCGCTCCATACCCTCGCCTTCTCTGGCTGCCCAAACACGCCTCTCGCCTGCTGAAGATTAATGTTTCAGGCCTGACCCTGCTGGGCAGCTGACTACAGGAGAATAGATGGGTCAGAGAAGCCAGGCTTGGTGACGGAGATGGGTTGCTTACCTCAGAGAGCCCCAGAGCTCGGCGGTATGGTTCTCCTGTCAGCTCCCAGTGAAGAGAGAACTCCCGATCATAACTCAAGTTCTTTTAGCCCAGCTCCTGAACTCTCATGCCCACAGGGCCCTCAGTGGACTCCTCAGGTCCAGAACCGTGTGAGAGAGGGGTCAGAGAATGGTTCAGTGTGTGAGGTGGAACGGTTGTGTTTCAACATGAGCGAGTAGTTTGGGCTTATCAGCAAAGCTGTCAGAGGCATTTGCTGCCGTTTGTGTCTTGGCCTCGGGCAAGTGTTTATAAAGTTTTGTATGGATTTTGATGCACAACTACCTGTTTGTGATCAACCATTTTAGCAGGCCATTGTTTAAATAAAATTTAACTTCATTTCAAATTTGAAACACTGGCAAAAGGACATTTCAATTTTACTTGTTGTACACACAACAAATTCTACATTTGCGTAATAATAATGCCATTGAACACAGCGGCTTTAAAACATGTTGGAGTCAGATATAGTCCTACTAAAAATATCTTCAGAATCAACACTTTTATTGTTTTATGATATGCATTTATTTTTACCTTATTTGCTCAACGACTCCCAAATTATTTGCTCGATGAATCATCTGTCCAAACCCCTCCTTTGCGTGACAGTAATCTGCAGTGATTGGTCCAATGAACCAGTCTGTTGTGATTGGTCTACTGCGTGCAGCGCATTTGAGAAACAGAACACCCATCACCATTACTCTAGCTTTTCAAACTGGGGTCCGCGGACCCTTGAGGGTGACACAAAGCCAGGGGTCCGCAAAATAATTTGCGTTTATAGGCTACCATTATTTCAGGACTACAGTTTGTGTTTTTTATCTTCTGAAATGTGTTATGATTCATATTCCAAAGTGACAATGCCAAATAATGTCAATAATGTCAAATAAGCAAAATGTAAACACTTTTTTAATGCATGTGAAGGATGCTGTATTAAGCAGATATCCGGACACAAGAGAACTTCTCTATATAATAAATAATAGTTTAGCAACCACATCACATCTAACAATTCACTCATGAAAACTATTCATGCTGAATGAGAGGTTCGCTTTTATTCACTTTTAAATAGCTTGTAAATGCCTGTGCGCATTTTACTTTCACTTTTGAATTAGCAGCAATTCGGCGTCAACTGATTGTACTGACAACAACAAAACCGTGACACCACAGTGTAGCAGGCCGAACTGATCCGTGATTTTGTGAACTGTTACACCCCTATATGCATTTGTTTCTGTTCTGTTTTGAATGCCACTAAATTTAAACGATTACAGGAAAATGCGTCTGACTTTTTTTCCCCCCTCTGACCTGGAAAATATGGTATATTTAATTATATTATGCTGTAAAAGGACATATACAATGGGGACCATCTGCACCAATAAAACAATCATACTATGTTAATCATTCCGACCCACAAATTTAGCCTTAAACACTGTTATAATTATGAGGGGGTCCTTGGAAAATCCTCTCCCAAAAAGTTTGAAAACCCCTGCTCTAGCCCACAGCACAGCCATGGTATATGTGTTAGCCCAAAGCAAAAACGCATTGATAAAGCACTGCAGTTCGTACACTAACATATTGCTTTATTCTTTATCAGAACTCCAAGTAATAACACAGACAAACATTCACTATTCATCAGCACATTTCTAGACAATTTCGAGCGAACAGATATTGCTGTTAGCTGAACAAGACAGTCCCATCTTATTTTCTCCTCCAACTTCAAAATTGCCCTACATCGCTGTTTTACCGTTTTGTTGTTGTTTGTTTTTGGAAAGGGTTTTTGACCCTCCTTGCGCATTCACTTTGTAAACACTGGGTCGATATGGCGATGTAGGACGATTTTGAAGTTGGAGGAGAAAATGAGATAGGAGTTTTTTAACATACCTAACTGTACCCTAACGGATTTACCCTCACAGTGCACTCCACAGGAATCCGCTACAGTGTTTGAGGGAGGGGGGTTCCAGTTTTCCCGGGTCTGTGTGCGCAACAAGTCAGTGGGCAATATGCTAATGTTTCGAGTTGACGTCAACTTCAAACAGCTTAAGATTCATTTTAAAAATGACTCGTTTTTGAAAGACAGTAACTCTATACACGGAGCACTTTCAGGTTTACAACTTTGCAGGGTGTTTTCATTCACTTAGAGCTGTGTTATACACATGAAAGGTATTTTCAAAAATCCATAATAGGGACACTTTAAGCCATACACCATAACATATATTGCACCAATGTTGTTAGTTAACAGGGTTGTAGATTTAGCCAATAGTTTGGAATCTAATAATAGTTTGAAGTTATTGTTCAACTTATATTTCCTACATACTGTATTAAAGCAAAATGTTGAATGTTGTCAACAGTGAAATTTCAAAATTACAGAAGGAGGAACAAAAAAAAAACAAAACAAAACAACAACAACAACAATACAACTTTCTTTGTCTTTCTGTTATGCCGTATAAATTATACAAATTGTATTTGGCTGCAAATGCTTGCCTTTGTGTTTGCATGTATTTGAAGCCATTCTAAATACCCTGTTGCTATATTAACCTGTGATTTATAGAAATAACATGAAAAACAAACTGCATTTGGAGGGAATGCTGGAGGTATCAGTGCAGTGAGTGACAGGCCTACAGGCACATGATAAAATGCTGTCGTTTTTCAACATGTAAAAACCCGACAAATCAAACACACACCAACAGATCAATTACAGAGGATTATTGTGTGTACAGGTTTGTGTTTGCATGTGGAGGTGAGGACAAAACTGGAATAAGAGGAACCAAAATGGATTAGATGTACCTGAAACAACACCTGCACACCAGGCAGAAGTAAACACACTCTCCAGCAAGACTTTTTCCAAAAAGCGTCTGTGCATTGCAGTGGTTTTGTCAGTTATGTGTTGGAATGGGATCATTCACACACTCATGAGGAGCACAGGAAGTCTTCTGCAGTGAGTCGGAGGGGCCGACCCAAGCTGGGTTGCAGCCAGCGCAGCCGTCAGGGGCCGACGTGCTGGCCTAAAGCGTAGACCCACCCTCTCTCAGTCTATATTTCCTTCTCTAACTCTCTCCCTGTCTCCCAGCGGCAGCTGCGCTTTTTTGGCTGCAGCTGCAAGGTGCGAGTGTGTGTGTTCATGGGCAGGAATATCTGCGTGTGTGTGATTGCTGGAATCCTCCTTGCTTCAGTTTGTGTGTGATCTGTAAGAGTGCCCAGCAATTACTAAGCTGGCACTACGCTGTCTGTTTACACACACACATATTCCTACTGGACTTTATTAAAACACCATCTGCTGTCAGCTTACACACACAGCAAAGTAGAGGGAGAAACAAGGCGGGCAACTATTTCTTAGCGATATCTGGCAAATCACTGAAGATGAGCCGCAGCAGTGGCAGCATCACATACAATCAGCAGGTTCATGTGCTCTGCGGGCTCACAAGGCCTTGCGTTTGTCTCAGTGTGAGGGGGTCACAGGGGGAAAAAGGGCAAGAACAGATCTTTTGTCTGTCGCTCCAAATTATGCAAACATGCATCCCTGCATACACACACAGAGTGGGTGTAGAGTCCCGCAGTGCTGCACAGGTGCTGCATGAGCTTTGGCCGGGTCCTCTAATGACAGTCTGATGGTTATTTCATTAGCTCTCATGTTCTCAGGGAGATGTCATTTAGGATGAGCAAGCATACTGATTGGACAGTGACTGTGGGCGAGCAGATGAGATGTGGATAGATGACATTTCATAGCTTTGTTTGTTTGTTATTTGCATGCAGTAAAATATGTATTTAGACACTTACACATTGTTTCCTAATCAGGCTATAATGTACATAATTGTCCTGACCAGGCATGACCACTTGGAGCATTTTTTTTTGTTTTTGTTTTTGTTTTTTTGGGGCTAGTTCACAAGGTCCAACTTCTCAAAACTGAACAATAAACATAAAACATGTTTTGAATATATGGTGTCGCACAGCAGCTTTGTGTTTACTGGTCAGCAGCATCTCATTATAGTTGTGATGAAATACATATTAACTGTGGTTACTCTACTAGGACACCTGTGTGATCTTAAAGAGAACTATGGAAGCCCATTTCCGCCACATAAGAAAAATAAAATAAACAGTGAAAACTATGAGATACTAAGTCAAAAAAATATGAAATAAACAGTGTAAAAAGTCATAATTATTACAAATACAAAAATTTTTGACTGCATCACACACTTTAAAAAATGCTGGGTTAAAAACAACCCAACTTGGGTTATTTAGCTACCCAGCGCTGAGTAAATATTGGACAGAACACATGCTGGGTTATTTTGACCCAGCTGGTTGGATTAAATGTTTTTTAAGTCAACTATTGTTTAAAAAATTATTATATCGCTGGTTTAAAATAGACCGGAACTTATAAACACACACACACAGAATTACTAGAGGCAACAGCAATAATCAAAAGATGAACATTTATTATTAAGCAAGGACAAACTATTTTACAATATTACATACATTTAATGGTTCAAGCATTTTAGACATAAAAAAAAAATAAAATAAAATAAAATAAAAGTAACAATTTAATTTCAGTGTATTCAACCGTTCTCTGCAATCTCTTTTTACTGAAATAGTGCTAATTCTAATGCCAGTGTGTCACCGAAATCTGAGCCATTGAAGAGCTGCTGTTCGCCTGGGTAACTGCGAACTTCAGACCGTGGCCTCGTGTTTCACTTGTAGCTGAAAGATGTCGTGACTGACTCCAAAACCTGCCCATAAACAAACAGTACTGGCATTAGAGAACATATTTTAATATCACACTAAATTAAACTCTGTACATTAACAAATAAAATCCATTTATTTTATGCAAGGCAAAAGGCGTTTCCATCCTGTGAAACAACCTCTGCTGGCACAGCTGACTGAGATGTCGTCCTTATGTTGCATTGCATAAAATAATACAATTTACAACACAGTAAAGACTTTATAAATTAAATAAAATATATACAAACCTTTATTTCGCTAAAGAAGTGCACCAAATCAGCAGCTTGAGAACCGCTCTCTCCTGTAGAGCACTCAAAAAACCAGCGCTCTTACTGTAACTCAGCAGCTGGGTTGTGTCAGAGACAGGCTTAACTCAGCGGTTGGGTACAGAAAAATAACCCAGCGTTAAAAACAACCCAGCAACTTAGTTACAGAAAAAAACTACCCAGCATCTGGGTAAAAAATATAAAAAAATAACCCAATAAAATTACCTAACAAGTTGAATCCAGCATTTGGATTAAAACCATAATATAGCACCTGGGTAAAAATATTAAAGGGATCATCGGATGCCCAAAGTCTATAATATACGTTGGTTAAAAATTCTCAATGGTTGTGTAAAACAACACCCTTTTTACCTTGTCAAAATTAACTCTGCAAAAATCATCCCATTCTGAGGAATTGTTCCTTTAAATGCAAATGAGCTCTGATCACCCCGCCCCTCTCTTCTCTCTGGGGAGTGACGAGCTGCTCTGAGAAATTGTTTACTTCAGCCACATTTAGCGCGTTTAGCTGCAAAGCTTGCTAACTAGCACGTTATTAGGAAAGGTGATTGCAGAGATTCATAAAAAAAAAACAACAACCTTATACTCACTTCTTTAGTAGGTGAAGCTGGATCACGAATGATTGAAAAATGGGATGTTATTTTTACAGATTAATTAAAAACCACTGCATGGATTTTTATCATTATAGGGTAGATTTGAATTAGAGTGTAATTTTGAATTATTTCATAATTGGCAATTTGTCTTTATCATGACTAGTATTTCATAATATTAACTTTTCAGATTTACAAAGGTATTTTTTTAATTTTTTAATGTAGTGTAAATGGACTTCCACAGAGAACTGACTAAAAATGCAGGGTAATTGAATATTTTCATAATATTTAAAGTAATTTCATGTCAAATATTTTATAATGAAAAAAAAAAAAATCTAACACAAATCTTACACAGTTTTTTACTGTATATATTTCCCTAAAAAATATGTGTGAAATTCAAACACAGACTGAACCTGTCAGTCTGCATTTGAATGCTTCTTATGGATATGTGTGTGAGCATCTCATTAACATCACAATAACACAGTGATTTGTGAAGATGATGTTCTCATCGTTTCTCAGTGATGTTTGTGCGATGCTTTCTCTGCTGGAGCAGAAGAGGCTGTTGTGATTTTGTGTGAATGCATTCACACCAATTACAGTCAGACTCCTGTGTGCCCAGCTCTAATTGGATTCACATGTTTTGGAGAAGGTCATCGTACTTTCTGAGAGTGATGGGCCTGTTTTATACACCTGATTCAGCGATGACTGCTCAAGCTCAAACACTCAAAGGGGTTAAAGAACAACAGCATATGCTGTTTGAGTTAGCACACTCACTGATGCAAGAAATCTACGTGGTCACTCCACAAGAACACATCACAGGCAGACAGAGAAATTATGAGCTCAGTGGAAAGGAAAGACAGATGTGTGATGGTCCACAGGGCAACTAAGGTGAGTGAATACGACATGAGGTCATTCTGACTAATGAAACACAGTGATGGAAACATGACCATCAGTCAATTCAGGTATGTGAAATCAAGACTGAAGCAGATGGTCATTTAGAGGTGGGGTCAATTTAGTCTTATTTACTATTTAGTCTTAGTATGCCAGAGGTGTCCAATTCTGCTTCTGGAGGGCCATTGTCCAGAAGACTTAGCTCCAACTTTGCTTAACACACCTGAACCAGCTAAACAAGGTCTCAAGGATTACTAGAAACTTCCAGCCAGGTGTGCTAAAGCAAGTTGGAGCTAAAATCTTATGGCCTTCTAAAAGTAATGTATTAAAATATTGCACTAATCTGTAAAAAAGTAACTAATTGGATGAAATAATGCATTGCATTACTTTTGCCACCTGGGCTGTGGTTGCTTGTTTGTTTTTAATAACAAAAAATCACAAGGTTAGCCTATATCTTGGCAACTGTAAAGGCCCTTTCACACCAAAAGTTAAATTAATAAGCCTCGGGCTGAAGGATGTGCCTCTGCTTCTGTGCCCCACTCCCAATTTCTCTCAACACAAGGACAGCAGAGGTGTCAGTGAATAAATGAGAAAACAAAGTAACTTCCGTTACTTATTTGAAAAAAAAAAAAAAAAAAAATTACTAAATGTTACTTATTTGTTGTAAATTTAAAAGTAATGTGTTACTTTACTAGTTACTTAAAGGGATCATCGGATGCTAAGTTCACTTTTACATGTTGTTTGAACATTAATGTGTGTTGACAGCGTATGTACAAATCTACCCTATAATGATAAAAATCCATGCAGTGGTTTTTAATTAATCTGTAAAAATAATATCCCCTTTTTCAAATCGAGCCGTTCTCAGATGCCTGTCGTTGTGGCGTCACACTGACAGAGGCCGCTCCCACGATAGTTGATTGACATGAGCATTTTACCTCAGATCAGCTGTAACAGTCCGCCGACTTTGTTTCGATGCCGGAGCAGGGATGTAAGTTAGAAAGAATATCTCCGATTGAGCGATTGAGTTGTTGTGTTGCTGGATGTAATAATGAACATAGTGTTCGTCATTTACTCTTGACATCTGAGCCACTGAAGATGCAGTGGATTACGTTTGTTTGTGAATGGAATGCGCCTCCTGATCTACATATATTCGTCTATGTTTTCTCAAATCATTCATGATTCAGCTTCACTTACAGCAGAAGTGAGTATAAGGGTTTTTTTTTATGAATCTTTGCGATCGCCTTTCCTAATAATGTGCTAGTTAGCAACTTTAGCGGCTAAACGCGCTAAATGCGGCTAAAGTAAACAATCTCTCCGAGCAGCTCGTCACTCCACAGAGAGAAGAGAGGGGTGGGGCGAGCAGAGCTCATTTGCATTTAAAGCAGCCTCGACCAGAATAAGATGATTTTTGCAGAGCTGATTTTGGCAAGGTAAAAAGGGTGTTGTTTTACACAACCATTGAGAATTTTTAACCAAAATATATTATAGACTTTTCATTAAGACCCTAAAGAATCATATCAACTTGTGGAAAATAGGCATCCGATGACCCCTTTAAAAAAAGTAAGTTGATTACGTAACTCACGTTATTTGTAATGCGTTATCCCCAACACTGTTTAAAGCAGACCCCCTAAGACTGGGACCAATACCAGATCTGTTTCATACTTTTTAAAGGGGTCCTATTATGCTTTTTTACAAAGTCTTGATTTTGTTTTGAGGGTGTAGTACAGGGGTGGCGAACTCCGGTCCTGGAGAGTCACAGCCCTGCAGAGTTCAGCTCCAACCCTAATTAAAACTCACCTGCCTGTTGCTTTCTAGTAACCCTCCAGACCTTGATTAGCTTGTTCAGGTGCGTTTGATTAGGGTTGATGCAAAACTATGCAGGGCTGTGGCTCTCCAGGACCGACGTTCGCCACCCCTGGTGTAGTAGAACATGCTGTCATGCTTGGTGGTTACAAAAATGCATTATTTTTCACATAATTTACACTATTACAACACCTTTCTCCCCATCCTGGCACAAATGGCTCGATTAGTTCCAGGTCTGATGAAGGCCCGCCTTCTGAAAAACAAAATGTGTTGTGATTGGTTAGCTGTACCAGTGCGTTGTGACTGGTGAACAGCTTAGACGGTGTTTCAGTACTGCCACACCCCTTGCCAAAGCAGCAAGTTCTGTGTACAACTGCAAGGTAGATTAAAGTGATTCTTACTGACTGGATGGATGCACTTTATTGAACTTGTTTTGGACTGATGAAGAGAAACACCCATCTATGCCATTCTAAAGCTTGGAAGTGCCAGGATTATTTTTAATATAACTCTGATTGCATTCGTCTGAAAGAAAGAAGTCATATACACCTAGGATGCATGGAGAGTGAGCAAATAATATGCAGTAGTAGTATTGGGTCCTATCGTCAGACTGCAAGATCACCGATACATGATATTATCGTGCTAATTTATTGAATTATTTACATACTTAGTTTCATTGCCCGAAACCAGCTCCAGCATAAGGCTAAAAGCAGCCTAATGTTTTTAATATGACTTAATTTGTATTTAACAACTGAATAAAAACATTGTAAGTTACTAATTATAATGTTTACAGTTATTCAAAAAGCAGCTATAGAAAATGAGCAAAGAACCTTAACATTATCAAAGAACATCACTATTTAGCCTAGTGCAAGTTTACGCATTTTAAAAAACACTGGCATTATAAGTGAAGCTGTCTATACTGTATGTAGTCAATGCTTGTGTATACACCAGCCGCGCCTCGGCATCTGTTTCGATCCCCTATACTGCACACGTCTGCGGTGCGTTACTGCTCTGATTCGGCCACTCTAGTCAATACTTCTGTGTATACACAAAAGTATAAAAAAATATAAAGTTAGGCTAATCCCCCACCTCATCCCTACCCAACCCCCAACCATCAGAATTTCCGGAGGCAGGATTTATTTTATTGATATTCTAGACCCAGAACACATACAAAAAAAGTCTAAAACCAGACCCAGACACACCGGAATCACACTAATACCAGGTGCCCCAAGATCCAGACCAATACCAGGTCTCCTTGAAGCCAGATCAATACTAGAGCCTCTAAATCCCCCAAACAATATCAGACTCCCAGTAGAACTAGGACCATACAAGATCCAGACCAGATTTACACATGTTGAAGCCCTGATCTAGACCAAGACCTATCATTCCAAGAAGCAGGCGGTCACTTTTAATAACCTGAAACAGAGTAATGCTTAATAAAACAGTATTAATTTCAAATATCCTATATTTAAGTTTGCTTTATTTTCAATACTGACAGCTTTTCCAAACATGGCAAATATTTTCATGGAGTTTTGAAAAATGGTGAAGATACCATACCAGCTAATGGTTGAAATAGACTCCTGGACAAAGAGTGTGGTCTAAGACCATAGAGTCAAGACCCAAATCTAGACCAAGACACAGATTAATGAGACCCAGATCAAGGCTATGATTATGTGGTCATGCAGAGGTCTTAAGACCACAAGATCAGGATCCGACTCTGCCGCCCACAGCCCATTCATTGACTGTCTGATGCATACTGCACACAACAATGCTAAGAGCTCTCTCAATCTGGCTCTTATCTGATTGTCTGACTTTATGTAACCTCTAGGAGTCAGGGTGGACAGGTTTTTGCCATTTCGCCTGGAAACAAAACACTTTTTTCAAATGTAAGTTTTGTTTGAGACACTTCGAAGTGAGTAAAATATATTCACAAGCAAAATTGATTATTCTACTTTGAGTTATGTCTGTGAAATAATCAGTATTAATAACTTTGAAATGTAGAGAAATTTGGCACACCAAATTCCACTATGTTTTTGTACAGTCCAACCTGGCTGTGTGGTTATTTTTTTACCCACTACAGTCTGGTTCTGATTTATTTTACCACCTCTTAAACACAACATAAACAAACTTCAGCCAGTGACTTTACCCAACAAATATTGTCTTCCTGTAAAAGTGTCAAATCTTGGCCAGAATAAACTGCAGTGTGGACCTAACTTTATGCTGACAGTCGAAAATTTGGTTACCCTAGACCAGGGTCAACCTAGCCTGAAAAAAAAAATAATAATAATAAAATCCGGGATGTAGACCTTTGTGAATTTTCTGTAACTATAGTAGCTCCATCGTCAACCAATCAATATTCATAGCTCCTATTGACATTATTGACTTCTGATTAGCATCTTTAAATGAACTAATACCCTAAAGCCATGTCATGGCGAGACAGAAAATCAAATCTTTGGACATTTGGCTCATCTATCCCAGCTGATGTGTTGTCAGTTTAATGGATCTCCATTAAGACGGACTTACACACAGTGTGAGTCCATGTGTAAGGAAACTATGTTATTTTAATGAGAGCCGATTTCCAGTCTTTAACTAACACACACTGTTTTATAAGTCTCGTAGCAGCACGTTCAAAGCAAGCATCCATGCCAACAACAGGATGTGTACTTTGTTATTTCCTTTTTGGCTTAGCAAACTTCCTCTATTAATCTATTACAAAACATTGCTAGGCAACCATAGCTATGACCCTTCACTGCATCCTAATTGGCTGTGGCACTAACCCATGCATTGTGCGAAAAGTTTCTGCTTCATCAGGAGTGAGCAAATCAAATTCTAACTTGATTCAGGAAGCGAGTGAGTAAGAGAGAGAAAGAGGTGCCCTCATCATCCCTCCATGTCTTCCTTTTTCTTGTTCGCGGGTGTTTTCCGCCCATCAGCATGTCTCTATCGTCTCTTTGACACGGTGGGCCGTTGAGGAAGGAGTTTTATGGTGTGTGACGTGTTCCAGCGCCCGCCCAGCCCCTCCCCGACACTCACCCCCTACAAGCAGCTTTTGTCTGGGCTAAATGGGGTTGGATGCACCCCTTTAACTTTGATTTCCATTCCCTATTGTCCTGCATTGATGGGGAGGCTAACTCCATCTGGGCCTGCTTCACATGGTGCCATGCTTTCAAAAGGCATATGCTCTCTGCGTGGAGAGGCACTACACTCGCCAAAGAATGGACTCCCAAAATAATGAAGAGAAATATCACTCTATTCATGACCACATTATGCGGCTCTTACTTATATCTGAAGAGCTGTTTTATGTGTAGTCAAGGGTGCAGAAGTGGTTGGACAAAACCCTGCTGCAGTGATGGAGGTTTAAAGCGTATTGGGTCTGTTCGCTTCTTGAACTGCGTAAATGCATGCGTGTATTTTACATTTAAAACACAAAGCCTTCTCCCGGCGGATCACAGCGAGATACATTTTGAATGTTATCTTGGAGAGCCGGGTCAGAGGTTTGGACCTGCAAAGAAAAGTTAGTTTTATTGAAATTCTTCACAAAATTCGTACTCTTTATTGAGATTCTTTACATGACCATAGGTCATTCGGTCAAGTGTAAGAGATTTTTGGAAATCATTGCAGTGTAATATTTGGGGATGCGCATGCATTCATCTTGTACTTCTTGGTTGTCATTTTCATAGAATTCCTTTTGAATTCTAAAATTAGATGATTTTTGAACTATCCAGATTTGATTCATGGGTCCAGAACTTCATTAAGAATCATTATCTCTCCCTCCCTATCCTTTCAGGGCAGCTCATTCTAATAAAGGGGCAGTTTTAACAGCCTCGGGCTTACGACACCCCCTGCGGGGATCTGCCTTGTCCCCTCTTAGCCCTCCCCATCACTCTGCAGAGGGCGCTTAGACGGGCAACCGAAGCGGTGGCTGTGCGGGGCAGTCAATGTCGCAGGGGTATTTAAAGGCTCTGAAAGGAGGCGCGCCAGATCAAATGGGAGCGAGCAGAAGGGGGTCTCCCAGGAGGGGCAGAAGCCCTGCTCCATTTTATAGACTCCCCTGAAAGAAAGTGATTACAGATCATTATCCAATTGAATCTGATTGATGGGGAGAGGTCAAAGTAATATAGCTCATAGCAGAGCAGGGAGGGTCCCGGTGTGGAGGGGGTAAACGGGGGGCACAATGGCCGGATTGTCACCCCAGGAGGATGATGGAAGGGGCGGGGGGCTGTTGAACCTTCAGCAGCAGCAGCCGCTCTAGAGCTACAACAAGTGTTGAGTGAGGCAGTGCTGTTAGCATAGCTTGAAATTAGCCTTGAGAGATAAGAGACCAGTGTCTGTGAGCATGGATTGTTAGAGGACTCTGTGGGCTGGGGGAATTTGTCAGGCAAAATTGAGCAGATTTGTTGAGTTTTAGAGATAACTATCGCTACAGAATGGTGTCATATAAGCAGGCCCACACAGCCTGCTTATATGACTGGAAGGCCTGCCATTCACAAAGTTCAACACATTCTGCATCATGAAATATTTAGACTACTTCAGTTATGCTTATACTGTTAATGTATACTAGAGTGTAGTACATATTTTACCAGAAAGCAATTTCTCAGATTTTTCTCCAAAGTCAGTACATAAATTATCGATGTTGAACAGCATTTGTCAGCGTGAATTAGTCTTTAGAATACCCCTTACCTGTGGTAAAATTAATGCAATATACAGCCTCTCATAACATATTGTGATCCTATTTGTGAATAGTTCTCCTTGAAATAACAGTAATGGATCATGCTTTTTTCCTCTTAAATGAAGGACATTTGAAACTCTGAAAACACAGCATTATGAATTCTAAAGACACAGTAGGATATGCACAAGAACAGGTACTAAAATCACATGTCCTGTGGCTCAAAGCGATACAGACAGACTGAGATGAAGGGAGGGGCTGATACAGGCCGGGTCTGTTGGTCCTCATCGTGAGGAGCTTCCACAAGATGAGATTCCCCTCAGGAGAGGTTAAAGACACTCTCTCATTTCAACCATTCCAAGACACCATCTAATTAATCTGCCCTGGTAATTAACAGTGGATAATGCAACCAAACAAATTGAAGGTGCAACATAATGAGCAGACTGTGAAACAGATGATTACTAACATACTAAAGTATTTTGACCAGTGTTTTCCCAGGAAATTTACTATTAATCAATTTCATCATTATTACAGCACTTATGAGGCTAAATTATATCAATAATTCTTAAAACATTCTATTGTTTTTGTTGGCAAAATTAAGCTACTGTTATTGTACAAACTTCATTTTTAGGGGTTTTACAAAATTCTTGACCCGTTTCCACTAAAAAATGTACTGACAAGTGCAAGCACTTTTTTTCACAGAGTTTTCTTAAAATGTTGAGATGAAATATTCCCCAGAACTGACTTACCATTGTAGTCTGACTCAGAATCTACAAAAACCGCAGTGACCAGCCAGAACACCCTAACAAACAGCCAGCCAATGCCGTATTTAATTTATACAGAACCAACTCATCCCTACTGAATGTTTATTTTCACTTGTTTAACAACTTCAGACTGTACTATCATTTTTATTCCAGCGGACTTTAAACTCCAAACCAATGCAGACAAGTAAGAGTCAAGCTAAGATGACAAATTAAAAAAAGAAAACAACTTAAAAGACAGGACAGGAACTCTTAGAGAAGCTGAAAGAGACTGTGCGGTCTTTTTTAAGTTGCACAAATGAGTTTTACCACAGATGATTTGGCTCAGTTCGCTCTGTCATTCCTCAGCTGAGCTTTTGACCTGGTTATTTCTTAAACATAAAAATATGTATAATATTTTTAATAATAAATATCTTAAACATAAAAAAAAAAAAAAAAACCTCTGGGCCATCGCAAACCCGGACTGTGCATTGTGCTGGCAGGAAATAACAGTCTATGTGCCAAGACGAGAGCAGTCTAGACCCTCGAACTGACTAAACACGCCCTGATCTGACAACCCCCACTGCGCCATGACTGTGTCATCTGAAAGGAATCTCTCTAATGAATGAGATGCCTATTAAAAACCCGACGGATCTAAGGACCAAACTACAGCTTTCAACTGCACTTCCTGTCTGTGCAAGACTGATGCTGAGCAGACTAACCCAATGTCACAGCACTCAGTCTGGGAGAGAAGATGCAGCTCAGTCTGAGAAAATCTCTCCACCCCCACCAGGTGTTTTTACTGAGAAGCTTTAAAATCTCCAGATAATAACGCTGAGCGTGGATTCCTATGTGCTTTTTGAAATTCTTATTTAATGTGAAGGTTACAAGACATTACAGCCACAAATTTACTTTAACTGATAATGATGCCCTGATAAATATTTTACAAACAGTCAGACTTTATCCAGAGTTAAACTGGACAGTGGGCGGTTTGTGGGTGTATTATTTGAGTCTGAGACTAAAGAAGCTGTAATTTAAGGATTATTGGCCTCCCCGGGAAAACAGAGGGTTAATGGTCATCAGATAGATCCCGGAAATCCTTTACTTGGATACAAAGAATTAATTACTACTAGTGGCTCAGCTGAAAATAAATAAATAAATAAATAAATAAATAAATAAATAAATAAATAAATACGTATACAAATAAATAATAATGGCTGAAACAACAAAAGCAATAAATACCCCAGCATTCTACTAACAAAATGAGGTCTGTGTGGTTACGAGCAGTTTGTGGCAAGCGATTTCTTCCGTGTCACACTTACAGGATAATTGGAAATGGAGGGGCATTAACTCCGATGGGATTAGAGAGGGGAATTAAATATGTTAATCCCCAAAAAGGTAAATAGCCTTCGCAATACAATAACCAATTTCCAGGATCTTCCCCAAGGACATGCTTGCCTTTGAAGCAACATGGTCTCGAGTGTTCCAGAAAGTTCCCAAGGTCATCCCTATGGTGCAGACAGCCCTCGAACCCCTCGGCTGACTTCTAACCTGTTCTTCAAATGCCTCTGTTTCTCACATCATTACTCGCCGCCTCTCCAGAGAGCGCTTACTGCCATGTGTTCATCTGCCTTCTAATTATATCACCCAGCAGAATGGCATGGGTTTGAGACTTTACAATGTGCTGCCACAGCAACATGAGAATGCGACAGGCGTAGCCAGTGTGAATCAATGTGCACGTCTATGCTTTTTTTGATTCCTGAAAGCAAAGTCCAAAACAATAATTGAAATGATGTTGTAATGCTTGAAGCCACTCTGTAAGTGAATATGTTTTTCCCATGGAAATTGTATTAAACAATGTTTTGAACAGACATAAAAGAATAGTGTCTAACTCTGATGTAAATAAAACTGGCCAAAAGTGCTTGTGAATCAATTGCACAGAGAAGCACTTCAATTGCCTTACAGAGATCAAAGTGCATCTTGTATACAATTAGTTTACTACAATTTTAACCATAACTAATCCATTACGAAAAAAAGCCATACGTCAATTATGCTGCGACTCGAAGATCCTTCTCTCTTTTTTTTATGTTGTGTGACTAAAGATGAATGTCTTTGCAAAAAAAAAAAAAAAAAAAAAAAAAAAAAGTAATGCTGAAGAAAAGTCCCTGAAGAATGTTGTCCATCAAGAATTCCAGTCAAATTCAATAAAGTCAGTCCTGCAAACCTACGATTTGTAATGGATACTTTCTTGGATGTTCGTTGAGGCAGCGGTACCGCAAACTCTTTGTATAACTGAAGAGAAAAATACATAAATAAATTAATAAATAAAAACCTCACTATACAATTCAACAATTTTAAAACATAATCTAACAGATGAGAAAAAATACGGTCTCATAACACCAACACAACACAGCTCTGTTCCAAACCCTATTTAGCTGCTTTGATGTCTACTGTCTACATATAGGCAGCATCCAAACTGAAATTGAAGCTAAGAAGCCGATTTGAAACGCTCTGCATAGGCAACTCTGCATGCCATATAAAAAGTGCTCCACATATGAACAGGACACTTGACTGACATTTGGCTTACTTACAGTTTGGCGACTGAGCATATTGCTAATCTGACGCCATGATACTGTTATAAAGATAAATTAAAATATCTAATATCTAAAGTTCTAATAAAAATTCACAGCACACACAAACGCGAAGTATGGTCAACATTGATAAACACTTTATTTAATAAATTATGAGTATAGATGTAATTAATTTTCTCTTTCTTTACTACAATGCATTAAAATACGTGTGATGCTATGTTAGATAATGGAAACTAATCTATAATAATACAATTCTATCCTAATTTTAAGCATAGAGAGGGGAAGTATTTATTTTAATTATAAAAAGTGGTAACACTTTACAGGTCTTATTAGTTACAGTTAGTTAAAGGGGTCATGAACTGCCTTTGTTGTTTTTTTTTTGTTTGTTTGTTTTTTGTGTACTGTTTTCTGAGGTCCACCTATAATGTTATCAAGAGTTTTACATAAATTTAAAAAAGAAGAAGAAAAAAAAAAGTAATAGGCTATTTTCTGCCCTGCTTTCAACCCCCCTTTGAATAGACGTGGGGGATTGTAGACTCGGAAGTAAACGCCCAATGCTATGATTGGCTAACAGTGTACATTCATTCCTCATAGATGAATGAGCGATAATTCGATAACGATAATTTTCGCGATATAATTTTCCTCGATAAAACGATATGAGGAGTTCGATAAATGTTCGATATAATTTGTATGTGCCAAAGGCGGAACAAAATAGCGCGACTCATTTGAATCGCGCCACACGGAACGTTTATCCGCTCGGACCAAAGTTTAAACTGCCGCGCAGTGCGAGCTCACTAGAGAAGATGCATTTATTATGTAAGCGCGTCGCGACCGCGTAGCTGCCGCGCGCCTCCATTTGAAATAACGAACTTGAACGCGCAAAAGACGCGATATGTGAACGCGGTGAACTAAACAGCGCTGTGAGATCCAGTGTGAAACACTTCAATTCAGCGATGAACACAACTGACTGTGTGATTCAAACTAGTTTAAAGCTGTGTGCAACGAGACAGTCAGAAGGCTTTTCAATGTACACATCGCCATCATTTACCATGGATTTACTGTAGTAACACTCACTGCACCATGGTATTGTGGCAGCAATGTGGGATATTCACACTGAATTTTATTACAGGAATAGTGGCATATAATTACAGTATGTGTGTATTTGTGATTAAGCTATAACTTAGCATGTGTGCATTTGTACTAAATGTTTTTAGACTACCGTTTTTCGTACAAATAGGCTACCTATAAAACCTTGTAGTTATATTTTTACCATGGTATTGAGGTACCATTATGTGTGGTTTTAACTGTTTATCATGATTTAAAATGTATGCTTGCTACTATGGGAGACCAATGCTTAAAAAAAAAAAAAAAAAAAACTGGGTCAGAATAAGTTTAACCATATAAAACTGAGGTTGCTACAATTTTAACAGATGTTACTGAATGATAATGAACCAAAAAATACCTCTGCATCTTCAAGCTACTATCAAAAAAATTAATATTATTATTATTATTATTATTATCATCATCATCATCATTTATCAGACAACCGAAAATCTGTTTCTTGATTTGAAACAACTCATTAGAACATGCAGAAATTAATTTTTCTATTTAGATATTTATTTTGTTAAAGAAAATTAATGGTCTGGTTTCTACAACTTTTACTTTGGAGCAAAAATCTGACTTTAAACTTGAAAGAAATAGAGATTTGACATTTATCGTGATAAATTAAATTATTGTGATAATTTTTTTTGCCCATATCGCCCAGCCCTAAATGTGATTTAGGTTTAAAACACATAAATAACTCAGTACATATCAAACAATCTGTAAGAAGAGACAAAGCAATAGTGACTACATAACTTTTGTTGCGACATCACTGTCGGGTCCAATATAGGCAGCGCAGCATCGTCTTTTAGTTTCAGTTTTTTTGAAGATCCTGCGTCACTCCGGTTACTGATGTAACCTCGATTCCCTGAGGAAAGGGAACAAGGTTTGCGTCGCTGATGCTATGGGTAATTGTAAACGAATCTACGGTAAAATGAAGTAAACAAAGGACCAAGTTCTTACTGATGCGGTCTGGAACTTCAAGTTCATATAAAAAATGAACTAAAAAAACTCTTTCCTGACGTTGGGATCGGAAGGAAGGCAATGCAAATACTGTTTTTTTTTTTCAGAGCCATCTTGCACGTTCGCCTCTCTGGTAAACACTATGCACGAATCAGTGGGTGAGGCTAAACAGGCAGTGATGTCGATCTTCTTCTACAGAGGCGGCACTTATCTACTTATTACATCATAGAGTAGAACATTCCAAAATATGTTGTTTTGGCAGACTGCCTTCAATATAAGCTGTTTTTAGACTAACGACAAAGTTTTACAAACTTACATGTTTTTATAGTACAGTGACCTCATATATGTCAAAAGATCAAGGGAATTTTGGTTTCTCAGTTTATGACCCCTTTAATGCTTTAACTAACAATGATTAATATATTTATTATAATATTTATTAGTCTTTGTTAATATTAGTTAATAAAATAATTAAAAAAACAAACAAACTAACTAGCTCAGGTCAGTTAAATAATATACAACAGATACAACTTTTGTAATAAATAATAACACATTAATTTGTAATAATGTATTAGCAATAATAAGTGCTTTAGAAATAGTTTTAATTCATTTTAACTAATGTAACTTAACAATAAATGGAATCTTATTGAAAAGTGTTACCGAAGTAGTAATAACGCATTAAGATAAACAAATAAAAACCACTGCATGCCATTGAAACAGATCCATGATTTCTCTAAATATACAGACATAAATATAAAATCATAATTTCTAAATGTGAAGCATATCGTCCCAATCAATGGCTGGACCAAACAGTTCAAATGATCAACAATGAATATGAGGCAATGAAATAAAAGTAAAAGAGGATGAAACATTTCTGTTATCAGGAACACTGCATTTACTAATAATCATCCTATCAGTAAAGTCAGGACAGAAATGATCAGTGAAATAATGACAGAAACAGAGCCATTTCACTCTGAGCTCTTGCCAAACACTCGAGGCCACTTTTATCCAGTTCTGGCCCCCTTTCCTTTCCAAATTTGTGGCGCATTACCAAGTTTTATTAGTTTTGCTGAAACGCAGCTGAGATATATGTGGCAGAAGACAGTAATGACAGGAAATGAGGATGGGGTAAATAAAGCCCAGCAACACTGCTGGAGGTCCCGACAGGAAGTTAACTGGTATGACAGAAGGAGGAAACCATTATGAGCTAGTTTAATTGTTTCTGACCCAGAGAACATTATTACATTATTTCTGCCTAACATGAACCACATATCACCTACAACACAAAGAGAACGGCTTTAAACACTTCTTCTTCCAATTAGTATGTGTGCCAAGCAACACACACACACACACACACACACACACATAACCTCTGCTCCCATGATGCCCTGTTAGCAGTTGACATCATCCGTTCATTATGAGACCTGAGTTTGATGATACACTCACACCAACATGATTAAAGCCAGCGATGAGTTTTTGGTTTAAGCGTGTGCAGTGTTAACGTCGTCGGGCTCTGATAAACGAGTGTCTGAGGATAGTGACATGCTAATCGCCACGGGCAGGGAAAGAGAGAGCGGCTCCAAGCGCTAATTTTATTCATTTGCCCGTGTAGCTGTATAATTGTTTCTGTCATCCACTGAGGGCAGCCTAACGGATTTCACACCCCCAAAACAGTTACCACGGTTTTCGCTCAGATTTCTCAGAAGGCGATCATGAAAGGTGATATTATTTATCACCTGGTGTAATATCCTCTAGTGTGCAAATTGATTCACACTCCCTGCTCTTCCTCCGCACTGTCATTTCCATACGAGATTCCACTTCAGATGAACTGAATTTGAACATTTCTGATATATCTTGATCCAAAAGCTTGGACACTCTATAACAAAAGGTTGCATGAGGTCTCATCATCCTCTTGGACATTTATCCGTGTTTAATTATAAATTCTACCTGCTTCATGTATACTGAGTTGAAATCAAGGATAAAGTAATAATTGCTACGCAAGTAGCCTGCTAAATTTGCTGCAGGTGATGCCAGAGTCATTTCTGCATCAGCAAATTATGTTTTATTTGCAACACTATTGCAACAAGAAGAAATTGTTAAATTAACTGTTAGTAAAGCAATTTTACATAACCATGACATCAGTTAAATATTTTGAGCAACTAACCATGTGCTGTTATTTGTAACATTTTGCCACAACTGTTCATTTATCAATGTTAACAGGTAAATAACATAAAATGTCTTGTTTAAAAAGCACAAAGTACATACAGGGGAGGGACAAAAAGAGAAATCTGCTAATAATTACTGAAAAAAGCTTCTAAAGAAGAGGATACAGATTGGTTTAGAAAGTAAACGTACATTTTATTTTTAATATATAATTAAGAATTTCATTTTGTACCTTTTAACTAGTGAAGCACTGATTCACTTAATTTACTTTAAATGATTACACAGATAGATGTAACTGTACATCCTAAAGGAACGAAACCAGTTTGACAGTGTTATAAAATATATAAAAACATACTGTATGCAACCACATATTTTACATTAAAGGAGAAGTCCACTTCCAAAACAAAGGTTCACATATAATGTACTCACCCCCTTGTCATCCAAGATGTTCATGTCTCTTTTTCTTTAGTCGTAAGGAAATTATGTTTTTTGAGGAAAACATTTCTGCATTTTTCTTCATATAATGGACTGATATGGTGCCCGATTTTGAACTTCCAAAAGGCAGTTTAAATGCGGCTTCAAAAGATCCCAAATGCGGTTGTAAACGATCCCAGCCGAAAAAGAAGGGTCTTATCTAGTGAAACCAATTTAAATACTTTTTATTCTCAAATGCTCGTCTTGCCTTGCTCTCCTTGAACTCTGTGTATTCTGGCTCAAGACAGTTAGGTTATGTCAAAAAAACTCCAATCGTATTTTCTCCCTCAACTTCAAAAAACATTTCAAAATCATCCTATATCACTGCAGAAGTACCGACACAGTCTTTCTAAACACCTACAACTATCATGAACAGGAACAAAAACAGTCCAGGAAGAGTAAGACAAGACGAGCGTTCGGCATTAAAAAGTATATAAATTGTATTATTTTTATTAAAATAACCGATTGTTACGCTAGATAAGACCCTTCTTTCTCAGCTGGGATCGTTTACAACCGCATTTGGGATCGTTTGAAGCCACATTTAAACTGCATTTTGGAAGTTCAAAATTGGGGCACCGCGTCAGTCCATTATATGGGGAAAAATGCTAAAATGTTTTTCTCAAAAAACATAATTTCTTTACGACTGAAGAAAGAAAGACATGAACATCGTGGATGACAAGGGGGTGAGTAAATTATTTGTAAATTGTTGTTCTGGAAGTGGACTTCTCCTTTAATGTGCATTCTATTTCTCAGTGCTGCATGCTCAGTGTTGCCACTAGGAGCACTAAAGCAGACATGAGTGTAAACGGTCTTCCTCTATGGCCAGTTTTCTCTATCAGTTAGCTACAATCTAGACACAACATTGCAGTTATGGGCTTGTCTGTTGTGCACTGTACCTAAGAACACAAAAGGTAAAATAAAACTTACACACAGCCTTAAGTTAAAGAAAACCACAAGCGAAGCACTATACGGAGCACAGGGTCTTGAGATATATTTTAAAGCTGAACTAGTTTTAGCTTAAAACAACCTCTTAAAAATTTCTTCTGCGCAATAAACCAAAAAAAGTGAGATGTGATGCAACAGCCAACAATGTGTACTTGCACAATGTGTGCACATCGCATGCAAGAATGTGTCTAGTGTGAACAGCCCCCAAGTATGCACGTGACACAGTGTGTACACTGCAAGCGTGAGATATGTCATGACAAAATTAGAACGTTTTCATTATAATCAATAAAGCTCACATACTTGCAGTGTAGACAGTGTATGTGTGTCAAAAGAAGTGCTCATCTTAGTAAAGACGTATGCAGCCTTTAAAAAGAGAGAGACTGAGAGAGAAAAGAGCTATTCAGAATAGAATAGTGTCCCACAATGCAATGCACGTAACTTGAACTTTACCTTGCATTTAAAATTTGTTGAATTTGAATCTGTCAAAAGTTAAGATATTTTACACAAAATAGGATTAAAATACAAAATACTTTTTTTTGTTTTATTGAAAGTGCATGATTTTACATATTAATTTCTAATTCCTAAATATTCCTATTTTCATCTAGTCACTCATATTTTAAAATATTTTATTTATTTATTTATTTATTTTTGTTGCTGCTGCACATTTTGATCTGTGCTTTAAAAAGTTTTTTTTTTTTTTTTTTTTTTCCATCTGATTTATGTAATACAAACTAGTCACCAATATATACATGTGAGCCAGGACCAAAACCATTCATATTTTTCAAAATTGAGATTTATACAATATCTGAAAGCTGAATAAATAAGCTTTCCACTGACGTACTTAATATCTTAATGATTTTTGGCATAAAAGAATAATCAACAATTTTGACCCATACAATGTATTTTTGGCTGTGGCTACAAATATACCTGTGCTTAAGACTGGTTTTGTGGTCCAGGGTCATACACATGAATATATTCATGTGTGTGACCCTGGACCACAAAACCAGTCTTAAGCACAGGTATATTTGTAGAGAAAATACGAGGGAGAAAATACAAGTGCAAAAAAGTGCAAACTAAAAGCTATATTAATGTCAGTTTTTTTGTCAGCATCACAAATGGCAAAAAACAAACAAACAAAAAACAACAACTTGAACTTGACCTTGCATTTCCATTTTGATGAACAAACTGAAAGTAATATTCATCTAATTTCTCCTTTACTTATTTGACCTGTCAAAAGTTAAGATAGTTTCACTCAAATTATTTATTAATTAATTAATTTATTTACTTATTACTATTTGAAGTAAATAAAAAATTATCATGTGATCACAATGTATTGTTTTAAATATTTACTGTGGAATAATGTTTGCAGTATTTAGTATATACTGTGCAGTTTTTGATTACTGAGCTAACATAATCACAGTAAGAGATTGTATTACTTTATTGTATTGTATTTTTATTGCATTGTACTCTTGATTGTTTTTATTAATCTAATTATTAATATAATTTGCTAAACTTATTTTATTAACAAGACTTCATTTTATTATTAGTTAATGTCTGTACATATAATGGCGCTAATGCTTTTTAAAGCTTTTTTTATAAAGCTTTTTTAAAAGCTACTTGAGTCTGAATCAGAGAGAGCTGGAATGGGGGGGGCAGTATGGAATGAATGGAATGGGGCAGTGAGCAGTCATGCATGCGGTTGTCTCTCTCTCCGTCTCTCTCTCTGGTTCTCTTGTGAGCGGGCCGAGGACACTTACCCGGGCCGGCAGAGCTCAGAGGCAGCGCAGCGTGAAATCAGAGAGAAGAGCCGCTGAAGCAGAAAGAGCTCGAGCGGAGCATTACAGAGCACACTGCTGACTTATCCCCTTAAACACACACACACACACACACACACACACACACTCGACTAGTACTAGACAGGATATGGTGTGCAGTGGGCCGCTCTTATCCAGTTCAAGGGGAACCTTCACAAAACTGCACACTAGGAAGTAGACCTCTGCATCTTAAACTTATAAAGACAATTATGCGCTTTATAGCCTGTAGCTGCTCTGTTCTCTCATTTCCTGTCATTTCAACAGAGACAAAAAATGTTTAAAGACAACAGTCCTGTATAAGCCAAGACATGACAGATTCTGTCTGTGCCGCTTACTAAAACAAATGAAATCAAAACAAACCATTTTGGGAAGCATTTGTAGTTCCTGTCACTGATGCATCATAGCGTACCAGAACGTTGCAGCTATCAAATCACCTTTTAAATCACATGTGTACAGATATTTATTAATTATTGTTTTATCAAGATTAGGTTAAAACTGATATGAATATTTAAGGGGAAATGTATACTACATAGTCAAAATCAGCTAGTCCTGACAACTGAATTTTAGCAAATATAAATGCTTCATTTAATTTCTAAGGTTCTAAAAGCTGCATACATAATATTTTAAAAATATCAACACACAGATAGCTTCTTAAAGCATTTTATCAACTTTTTATAGCATTTATTTTCAACTACCCACATTTCATTTGGGGGAAAATGCACTTATGAACATTTATGTGAAAAGAATTGTATAGGAAGCACATGGAGTGTTTTTGTTGTGGCATATTCCATATACATTCTGTATATAAAGAATGTCTAGAGAGCAGTCAGTCATATTGAAATCTGTGGCTCTTACAACCCACCATCTGCCACGGAGTCAAACGCTGACCTCCCCCCGTCGCCTCTATCTGCACACGATGACTTCACACTGTTCAAAACTCATAACAAATACACACACGTCTCAGCATCTGTCACGCATATTTCATTTGATTTTACATATTTGTTTCTAATTCCTAAATATTCGTATTTTCACGTCGCTGACTTTTTCGCCAACATCTTTTCTGCTAATTCATTGCCGTACTTGATGTTAACGTTAATCTGCTCATTAGTCAAAGTACGAAAAAATTTATTTTGTTTTAAACACATCTACATTATGTAAATTAGTTTCTGCTAAAGCAAAAAGGAAAATACTTAGATAAGTCAGAAGCTATTACAGAAACTATTATTAGTGTCAGTTTTTGTTAGATTCAAAAAAGGCATAAATAGGATATGTGCTGTGTTCTTTGTAGCTGATGCAATTTATATGAATTTAATCTACAAAAAAAAAGTTACATTTACATGTTTCTTTATTTGGTTTAATTGTAATTTTTAAAGAAGACATTTCCAAGAGAATTCTTGAATTTTAAAGCTTTGAAAAGTGAAAAACAAATTCCTTCAGGGTTCAAACCTCATCAAAACACCTTTACACAAGACACATGATACTTGCCTTATTGACACTGTGAATACAGAGTATTTGTATCAGTGTTAATCACTCTTAATATGGCTGAATGGGCTTCGATCCCACTTTGATTAAAATAAACAGTGAGTTAAGCCTGTCTGAAACATTCAAGAGTGTGTCTGACCCTCAGCTTCCTCTGACACTCATACACTGTGAAATACTGCCATCTATTGGGGCTTCATTAGGCCAACACACACACACACACACACACACACACACATGCACAAACACACACACAAATCATTCAGCCGGACTCCAGCAAGGGCCTTGCAGTAGTATTTGTTCACATTTGAGAATGGTTAAAACATTTGGCTTGAACAGTTGAGTGTTACAGATGGCATATGAAATGGCTCAGTCTCTATCATAAAAGAGTGAATAAAATAAAAATGCACTGTTTGCAAGCTGAAACGAGTGTTGTTATTCTCATTATCCAATAGGGAAGACTATATAAATAAATAAATAGATAAAATAACATTTGCAAGTGGGAAAAGTGTAAAACTCAGTGCCCACTGCCATTCGCATACACTTAATTTATTTATTTTCATTAGTTGTGTGTGTAGCAGCAGCAATGTAATGTCTCTGCTCAATCAAAACAACATATTCTATGATTTGATGTCATTTGATTTCAGTAGGGACGTTAAAACCGTGCACCGGACTACTGTTTGCATTTGAACATCCATTTGGCCGATCCCCAGTGGATTCATTTGTTTCACAGTGGGCCAATTACCTTACCCTTCAGAAAATGTGCTTTTTTCTGTTGCAATTAAACAGATTTTTCCTGTTTATGCAACGTGTTCTTAGGAAGAGGGTTACTTGCAGAGGTCAGACTTTTAATTAGCCACTATTTAAGACCAATAACAAAGTGATTATTTGCTAAATGACTCCTGAAAGCTGAGAGGTTTCGTGAAAAAAAAAAAAAAAAAAAAAAAAAAAGCACATGGCATATTAAAGATCCATTCTCCCCTTATTGCCATGTAAACTGTGCCCAAACTGTGCTGAAACAGAATAAATTAACCAGGCCTGCTTTTGAAGTTACTGCGGAGCCTAAAATTGTTCCCACTGACTTGGGAAATGAGATCTCGTCAATTTCTCAGTTGTTTCTCTTAGATAGCAATGAAATTTAATAAAGAAGCTTCAGTGTCAGTTTTCTCTCAAAAATGAGCTTAACGATGTATCACACTATGCTCAGATCTCCAAAGATTTTGCAACAAATTCTTCCAGGATCAAGTGATTTGATGCTACTTTATGAACTACAAGTAATTAAAAAAAAAACATGTCTTCAGTGAACAGTACAAAGTGTTTTTTTTAAGGCTGGAATACACTACACTTGTTGATTCTCCTAGCAATATAATGTGTGTGTTTCTATGTTAATTTGTTGTGTTCACAATGACCGAAAGTCTGATAGTGTGTGATACTCATTAGGTGTATAATTCCAAGTGATTTTCTTTACAAAGTTGGTAACTGTAGTGTATTACAGCATTTGCGTATAGAACATTTTAATAATCTAATCTAACGAAACCTTTTCAACTATAAGGAACCCCCAATGGAACGTTTCCATGAATGTGAAAATGTCCCATGTATGAAACCACAGATTGAGAAGAGAATACTGACAAGATATTTTAAACTAACTGGAATAAATATTCTACTGGACATCAGTGTCACTGGAGACACCTGCTGTCGGAGAATTTGGATTTTATTGCCAGTTTCACTGAACGGCTGAAGATATCTGCTAAATGAAAATATTATATTGAAAAAGTGTTCAAACCATTGTTAACTATATACACTAATAAACAACTATTATTAATAAACTCCTTTTCAGCACGCTTTTTTTTCTTTTGGAATAACAAATATTTAGCTTGAATTTGAATTTGTTCTAAATGCATATATTCATATTATTGCTCATTCTAATTACTACTAGCTAAAATTTAAAGGAAAAAAAGGAAACACGCACACACCTCCTGTAACTAGATCTCACAGATCCAACAGGAGCTTCTTTATCTAATCGAAGAGGGTCACATCCTCTGTTTGCATTGCTGCAAGAGTCTTTTTTTTTAAGCAATGTGTTTCTTATTGCACCTGTGTGACCCGCCGTGTCGACTGACAGCCCTTCAGTGTCTAGAGTGGGAGAGGACCTGATAGAACACAGACTCTCGGCATTATAAGGTCTGTGTCTTCTTGGATGTCTCTTTTCAGGAAGTAGGGGTTAAGAGGACCGAAGCGTCTTCCTGTCTTGCCTGTTCTCTATCCACTGGATACAGCTCATGCCATCTGAGGTCAGTTCAATGGCTCGGCCAACCGTGACCAATCCAAGCCAGCTGTCCGTAAACATGCCACAAATTCCAATTAAGCCAGTGTAGTCCTTCTTTGAATTTTGAAGATAAAATTCTCCATTCACAATATAGGTTTCTTTTCTTTTCCATTTAGCCTTGTTTTAAATTTGGATATAAGATATTAATTATGAAGGTTACATTCAGCTTTGGAAACTCTTATTTTAGATACACTGAAATAATTTAAATAATATTGTTACACTTTACAATAAGGTTATATTTGTTAACATTAGTTAACTACATTAATAGTCAACATTAATTTGAACATTTACTAATACTTTTCTAAAATCAAAAGCTGTTTGTTAGCATTAAATAATGAACTAACAAATAATAACAAACTAGTATATATATAGTACATTGTTTATGTTAGCTATTCATTTATTATGTTGAAGCTGCAGCACATAACTTGCGCCTCTCTATCGCCATCTCAGTTCGAAACATAAAAATACAAGTTGCTTGCAGAATAATTCATTAATTTATTCGTTACATGGGTTGTGCTTCGGCAATACTCGCGTGCGCGGATGAATTTGTGCTCACCAAATCAGAGCGGATCTGTCATTATACAGCTGCATATGTTCTACTAGGCATATATCTTAAAATATTTCATGTGAACAATTAAGTAACATATCCACACAGGCCATTTACTCTAGTGGCGGGCCTTTTTCTTTCTGTTAATGCATCTCGGAGTTGTTCTCACTTCTCAAAAGCCATGCCAGTATTTCCTCTTGTTTTAGCACTGACTCTGTCTTTCATTTTTGACTGCAGACTCTCCGCTAAGGTATCTTGGTTTAGACAGCAGGTGATTTCCCAGATGTTAGCGATTTTTGCCGTTATTTTACAGAAAAACAGCCATCGAGATGACAAATTCAAATTCTAAGCAACAAGCTGTAAGAACAAGCTAAAAATGCTCCACCCACACAGGCCATTTACTCTAGTGGCGGGCCTTTTTCTTTCTGTTAATGCACGTGACGTAACCACGTTATTTATTTATTTGTTTGTTTATTCATGTATTTATTCATTTTAATTATTGCTCAAAAACAATATACAGACAGTAACCGTTGACAAAGATGATTAAATTACTTGTTAAATTACTAAACAACTCTAAAGAAAGAAAGAAAGAAAGAAGGGGGTAGTAAGTTAGAAACTGAAAATAGTTTTGAGAATTACAAAACTATTTATTTATTTATTTATTTATTTATTTATTTATTTATTTTTCTTTTAATCAATGTGAGGTCATGTTCATTCTTTTATCAGAAAAAAAAGGTCCTAGAGTTATTTGGAATGATTAGTTTAGATTGATCATAAACAACAAAACCCAAAACAGCAAAAATGAATGCTTTCAAAACAATACACATTCATTATAAATTGTATTCATATTCATAAATCATAAGTAAATAAATACAAAATAAAACCAAACATCTTTCTAAGGTTTTTTTTTTTTTTTTTTTTTTTTTTTTTTTTGGGCAAATTGACAACTCAGAAAAAAAAAAGAAGAGAAAAGATGGACAACACTTTCAACAGAATCATCATAAAAGGAGCAACTGGAGGAAATATCATTTTTCTCACAAGGTTTTTCTTACCCATGTAAATGAAAACAAATGACGTCAATTTCCTGCAAAATCGGATTCAACATCTCAAATTATAAATCATTATTATAAGCTTACTTTTGCAAATCGAGGTATAGTAAGGAGACAATTTTGAACACTAATGTCTTATGTACTTAATGAATTTTTATTCATTTTTTAAAGAAATAGAGTTATAACTTATGTAACGTGTGTGTGTGTGTGTGTGTGATAATTTAAATTTCATAATATTGTATATAATCTTGGCAACTACTGCCTCCTTTAAGTGTTACTCACCTTACTTACCTCAGTTATGATTTGTTTTTGTACATTTCAGTTTGGTGACATATTGCTGACACTTTGAAGGCCTCTCAGAGGAAACAGCCTATTAGAGTGATTGCCACAGAGCTGCTTTGGCCTTTGATTGGGTTTTGTTGGGACAAGTTTTCTAATAAACACCCAGTTGGCTGAGCCCATTCAGAATCCATATCTCTCTATCAGTCGCTCCCTTTAGAACTTACCCAAACACGGACCCTGCAAAAACAAATCTCTCTGTCAGGAAAAGGTTACACTTCTAATTAAGGGTCCTACACTGTGTCCTTAATTCCAAGTCAAGCGTCAGCTTCTCCTGATTGGTATAAATCTTTTTTCCTTTAGAGGTTATGTTAGTGGGTCAGGGGTTCAGCGCAGTGGTGATTTTCTTACACGTTTAAAAGGCCATTGATCACAGAATTAAGGAAAGCCTGCGTGTTTGGACTAGACCAGAGTGCTCTGTGGGAGAATACCAGGCATTGAGGTAAACTACATCAGCACTGAGTTCATTACTATGACATCAGGACTATAAGAAGAAAAATTAATGTAAAAATATACTCGCCCTCAAAATAAAAAAAAAATAAATAAAAAAAAAGGGCAAATGTTAATGATAAGTGTCCACACCAAAGGATGGAAATGTTCTTTCTGTTGTCGCATACACTGCAGTTATTTAGATTTACATGTTCAAGCTCGTTGGGTGGATTTAGTCAGGTCGATTCAAATTGGCTGTCAATGGTTTTACAAAAACATTCTGCAAATGTGATATAGTGTGACAATGATATAGTTTCTCTGTAGGTATGTTTACATTCACACATTTTTACCAGTTAATAAATCAAATCTGATTAGGTTCTTAAAGTTTTGTTTATATGAACCCTAAATGTTACAATCCGATTTACATATTTGTGCATTACAGCCCAAAAAAACTTCAAAGCATGCATAGAGCCCAGTCACCGTGTTCGGAACGAGAGAAAACCACCACGATAACATTATCAGAGCCAACTGTAAGTATTATTGACAAATACAGTATTTCTGTCTTGATGACGTATCTAAAGAGAAAGCTGACATATAAATCAGAAGAACTTTTTTAAGCAATTTTATGTACAGTGTATGTACAGTGAATAAACACATACATTCAAAAGATGCAAAGATTATATAAACATACAAATCACAGCACAAAGTAGTCAGATTCAAGTGTTTATATGTTTGTTTGTTTGTTTTTTTTCCACCCCATTTATCAAATTATTTCTGGTGCACACCCCCTTGTCTATCCGACTGAAATGTCTCACAGATTGTACTTAGTCATTGAGGTGTTTACATAAGTTGTACATACAGTTTATTTATTTATTTATTTATTTATTTTTTAATGCATGTAAATGTAGCTTATGTTATCATTAGTGCTGTGGTGTAAACATAGAACGATTATTAAAACATAGTTTAGTGTGAAAACGCTTTTATATAATGTTATGCTATAGTCTGATTAAATTACATTTCTGTCCGCTGCTCACAAATCTCATTCACAATTGTGTTCATATTCACAGACTGTGACCGCATTGATATTCAGAATAAAAATGGCACCTCAACACATGTCTTTTTCTCATACAGTACATAGCTTTTGTATGACAATATCACATACGAGAAGTATGGAAAACTTTACAAAGCTTTTTAAAAAAGCATTTTATTCTTTATTATATGAAAAACATTAGCATTATGATTCTTTATTTTTACTTTTTTATTTTCCTTTTTATGTTCCATAAAATGATAGGAAATGGGCTTAAATTTCAGGGTGAATTATTCCTTTGAGATGCCTGTTTTAGGTGTAAAACATCATCTATACTAATTAATTGCTCCTCAGAAACATGTATTTGAAAAGCGTGTAAAAGGCTCTCATGGTAAGATCAAATCTCACGGCCTGAACCTGGCAGCTCAATCCGTCTGCCAGGCCGTTATGGATTGTCTGACCAGTGAACGGTCAATGTGTGGAGGCCACAGTCACCAAAGCAAAATAAACTGCAGGCAGAGGAAGTGGTCAACATTAGCAGGGGCCCAATAAGAAGATGAAATGTAAAATGGTGCTGGGTAATTGATGTGTTCCTCCTTTCTGCTGTTAATGTGCAGGGGGCCTAATTGTTCCCAGATATTCCACCATTGCTCCATAGGAAAGGCTAATTAGTGTAAGTCTTTACAGTAAATAATTACAACTAATCACCTTAGCTAATGGATATTAGCATATGAGATATACAAACAAGCTAAGGGGTGCTTATGACCTTGCAAAAGAGACATTCACAGAGCCTTAGAGGTGATTTCTTCAAAACTTCAATTACCCAGCAACATTCTGTAAAAAGAAGTCAAGTTTAAGAAACAAAGGAAAATGAAAAGTGAAAGCATACATATCGACACCTAGAGGCAAGCACTCAAATCTAGAGCTATGGCTTGTTCAAAGTAAATGTATGTAAAACTCATAAATGCAAATGAAGTCAGACCAGCTTGGAACGGTTATAAAAGACTAGTTATTACCGTATTCTCCTGACTAGGTATTAATGAGAACAAAATGCAACCATGTCCTTAGAAAAATATCACCTTTACCCTTTATGCAATAAAAGCATGCGGGTGCATTACTTTGCTCGTCGAACGTGCATGGGCTGGCAGCTTAAGCTGTATGAAACAACTAATAATAAACTTATACTATATTATGCATTTAATTGACTTAATTTAAACTAAACACATACTATTTACTGTAAATTATAAAATACAGTTATAAGCATATTTTTCACACTGTCACTAAATGAACACAAATGAGAATGATATTTACAGTGCACAGCATAAATGAGTACACCACCTCTGAATAAATATAAAATACATATTTCCTTAATGATCACTAATATAATTCATGGAAAGATAGCAAAATTGAAATGCATTAATCAAATACTTAATAAAAACAACAAACTATATGCCAGTATTTTCTGTAAAATAACTAAATTAGTCAATTTTGCTTAAATGAAGGATTGCAGAAATGAGTACACCCAAGATTTAATTCAGCAAATGTATAATATTCTAGTACTTGGTATGTCCGCCAGAACTTTCAGTATACTGCATCACGTTTCTCCTGTTCCTTAAATGCCCTGGTCTTTAATTATAAGTTTTACTCAGCTCTTCTATATAGAATCCCCCATAGCTGCTCAAGAGTGTTAAAGGAGAAGTCCACTTCCAAAACAAAGATTCACATTTAATGTACTCACCCCATTGTCATCCAAGATGTTCATGTCTTTCTTTCTTCAGTCGTAAAGAAAATATGTTTTTTGAGGAAAACATTTCAGCATTTTTCTCCATATAATGAAATGCTATGGTGCCCCAATTTTGAACTTCCAAAATGCAGTTTAAATGCGGCTTCAAACGATCCCAAATGCAGTTGTAAATGATCCCAGCCGAGAAAGAAGGGTCTTATCTAGCGTAACGATCGGCTATTTTCATATAAATAATACAGTTTATATACTTTTTCATGTCAAACGCTCGTCTTAGTCTGCCTGGACTGTTTTTTTTCATGACAGTTTGGGTATGTCGAAAAACTCCCATCTCATGTTCTCCCTCAACTTCAAAATTGTCCTATATCGATATTTTTACCTTTGTTAAGGGTGTTTGATCTTCTTTGCATGTTAATTTTGCAAAGACTGTGTCCGTACTTCTGCAGCGATGTAGGATGATTTTGAGATGATTTTTGAAGTTGAGGGAGAAAATACAATGGCAAGATGAGCGTTTGAGATTTAAAAGTATTTAAATTGTTTTTTTGTTTTGTTTTGTTTTTTTTTTAATAAAAATAACCAATCGTTTCACTACATAAGACCCTTCTTACTCGGCTGGGATCCTTTACAACCACAAATGGGATCGTTTGAAGACGCATTTAAACTGCATTTTGGAAGTTAAAAATCAGGGCACCAAAGCAGTCCATGAAATGTTTTCCTCAAAAAACATAATGTCTTTACGACTGAAGAAAGAAAGGCATGGCATCTTGGATGACAAGGGGGTGAGTACATTATATGTGAACCTTTGTTTTGTCTTCTCCTTTAAGATTGAGTGAAATACATGTCCACTGAAGGATTTTCACCTTGGGAGAATGAATATCTTCACTGTCATGCTGAAATGCCCAATAAAAAATACCCAATAATGCAGGGAATGAGGAGAAGGTAGCATCTTCAGGTTTCAGGTTTTTGTATTACATCACACAGTGGTGTGTTAATTCATGACAGTGTTGATAAAGCACAAATCCCTCACACCTTCAGCACTCATACAACCCAATATAAGAGCTTTACTACCACTGAACATCACTGTGGCAACCAGACACTTCTCACTGTACTCCTCCTTTAGCAACACTAGAACATTTTGAATGCTTTTGGATTGTGATTTTGGGAAATAATTGACTTGAGACCAGAGTATAGTTTCCCAGAAGTCTATATTTTATAAATATGGGCCTTGGAAAAGGTTAAATAAGTTTACTGCGCTTTGCTACAAAAGGTAATTCTAGTGGTGACAACAACCATCCATGTCAATTCTGCAGGCTGCGTCATACTCCGTGAGATAAAGTGTCACTCTTTTTATAGCGTTTGTCAGCTCTGAAACCCTTGCATGTATTTCTCCTACTCTTTTTCTAGCAAAAATTCACTCATCACTAAATGAAAACTTAAAGTGAAGACCTGATTATTTCAGAAGCCTTGTCACAAGTCTGTTGTTTTTGAATGTTGGTGTTACTTCTGCTATATTTTCACATTTAAAAACATTAATTTGATATTCCTCTTGTACCACTGTCCTCTTTTATGCTAAGAAATAAGTCACCTGGCAATTTTCTCCCAAGTGGTTCTATTGTTGCCAGCATTAAGTCTGAGTATGATTCAGTGGACTAGATAACACTTTTAATTGTCAGGAAATTACTTGTCTTTAAATGTTTTGGTTCAATACACTTACCTGGTGATCAAACATAGCCTAGTAACTTTCAGTAGGTTGTACTCATTTTTGCTGAACAATTTTGAGATTTGGTAATTGGTAACAATTTGTAATTGATTAAGCAGGCTTGTTGGAACATTATATCTTGAAATAGCCCTAACATGTCATCTAAGCAAAGAGTAATTGCTGAAATTGTTATGTTTTAGAGGGGGTGTACTCATTTATGCTGTGTACTGTATTTTAATTTATATGCACGTATATAACATTGTATATTAATGAATTTTTTTTTTCAGAAACATTTTATAACATTTTTTCTATCTAAATTTTAAATTAATTCACTCAAATGGACATTTTTTAACTGATTCACAGGGAATTAATCTAACTTACCAACTCTCCACAATTTAAATACGAGATTCTGTGAAAACATTAGCATCTGTCTTCTCTGATAATTGCAAGGAATGTTTCTGAAACTAGTCTAGAGACACATTCTTTAGGAAACTTTAGCAACATTTTAAGAAATTGGATAAATTATTGTGATATAATGTATGGCCCTGTCCTAATGACAATAGCTGTGTTTCCATCCACCTATTTTTATGCGCATTTTGAAATATCTAAAAAAAAAAAAAAAAACACTGGATGGAAACGCCAAGATGCACATAAATTCTAAAAATGTGCATAAAAACTTATGCACAGAACTGAGTAGGATAAACGTTTTATCTGATAAGAAAAAATGCACATAAACTACGATGGAAACACATTACCGTAACAAATTTCACCATGCGCATTAAAAAAGTCATGTGACTTTGCACGATAGGACGGGATAACTTGACTAACCAGCGGACTGATCTCATTGTACAGCGTCTGAAATTTTGTTTTGGTCATTCTGAAATGCCTGAGCAATGTCTGTCATCAAAGTTTTTCTGTTTAACTGTCTCAAACAACTGCATTCCTAAACAGCAGCCATCCACCTCCAAAAGCAATGACCACATTTATTGTGTTTCGTCTGCTCACTCTGAGGCACAAGTAATATGACAATTATTATATTCAATGGCTTCTTCTACTTTTCTTAGTGACATTTAGTGCCAGTTTATCAGGAAGTGATGAATTTGTTCTCTTTGACTCATTGGATGGAACCGGTGCTTTATTCGCTAACGTTTTATGCAATATTCCAATTTTGTACACAAGTTAAATTTGGATGGAAACATATCTAATTAAACATTTCTTTAAAAGGGATGCATGTATAATTCAGAAACCTGTGTTATTAGTGACACCAGTGACCAATAAGTAAACTGCAGCCAGCAACTTATTGTTTATGCATGCACACATGCACATGTAAGTACAAGACCGCAATTAAGTGCCCCAATATAAACATAGTGAAGTTATTTTTTTCTCTTTGCTTAGAAGTAAAAAGAAGTTGGAAATACCTTTGCAGCAATATGCTGTCAACAACTACTCAGATGCCATCCACATTGATGACAGTGATGCTTAGATGAGTATGTAAATACGTGCTGTGCGCTTTCCTCTCAATAATAAAAATAAATAAATAAATAAAAATCACACAACAAAATGAGAGTGGTGAGAAACCAGCAAAGAAAGCATTTGATTATAGTGATGAAGATATGTTTGCACCAGCTCAACAGCTACTCAGATGCCGCCCACATTGATGAGAGCGATGTTTAGATGAGTATGTAAATATATGCTGTGCGCTTTCCTGTCAATAATAATGAAAAGATAATCACACAACAAAATGACAGTGGTGAGAAAGCAGCAGTTAAGAAAGCATTTGATAATAGTGATGAAGATATGTTTGCACCAGCTCTGCAATTCACCAGTACTTCCGACAGACACATCCGCACACATGTAAATACAAGACTGCGATAAAGTGCCCCAATATAACCATGATGACGTTTGTTTTCGTCATTTGCTTAGAAGTAAAAAAGTTGGAAATACCTTTGCAGCAATGTGCTGTCAACAACTATCCAGATGCTGTCCACACTGATGAGAGCGATGTTTAGATGAGTATGTAAATACATGCTGTGCGATTTCCTCTCAATAAAAATGAAAGAAAGAAAGCAGCAGTTAAGAAAGCATTTGATCATAGGATATGTTTGGACCAGCTCTGAAGTTCGCCAGCATCATGTCAACAGACAAGGTAATTAAATTTACACTGTTCTGATAGTTTGATTATAAAGTATATTTCCAGCCCTGCTCCTGCACACCTGTCTAAAAGTTCTTGTGAATTTCATATATTGTATATTTGACTAGGAAAATTATGAAGACTTTCTTAAAGACTTTTTATTATAATTTAGTTACTTTATGGTGTTGAAGTGTGTGCTGTTTAACTGTGTCGTTCTGGAAAGTCTTCTTTCCAGATTCCAATCCAGATGGATCACTATCATGTTTGAATAACACTATACGATACGCATTGAACACATGACACATTAAATATTGAGACTGTCAGAAACCAGAACATGGAAGATCAAGAGAAATCCTAAAAAAAGCCATGCAGGCCCAGGCGACGTCATTTAGGCCAACATTTATTTTAGTTGTAAATGTCTGTGCTTTCTCCCTGCTGCACCTCTTTTAAGTACAGTAAACAATGAGAGTATGGATAGTGTCGGAATGTTAATGGTTTTCCGATAATTACCGTTATCTGCCGGATGTAATCGTTTTGTTCGGGATGCTATAAACAAGAAATGTACATCTGTTTCTTCTCAAACTAAGTGGGCAGCCTCAGCAGTGGTTTGGAGGTGTATTTTCATATTTCTAAATAAAACTCAGGATATCTGTGTTCTAAATCATGATTGGTGGTCTGGAACGTTAGTTGTGTTTGATGTGAGATGGACAGAATCAAAATTGAAAGAGGAAAAACGTTTTTTTGTTGGCGTCTGCGGTAAAATCAAAGTAAACAGAGTGACCGCCCAGCAATCCATCTTCATCTTAAGCATAACACTTTCATGTTAATTTTAAACATGAATTCTCAGGCTAATTTTAAACAGAAAATAGTAAGGTTTGTTTCATAATTTCATCATGTTCATTTACATTTATGCATGCATTTAGCAGACACTTTTATCCAAAGTGAAAATAACCGATCGAAACGATCGGTTATTTACATAAAAATAATACAATTTATATACTTTTTAATGTCAAATGCTCGTCTTGTCTCACTCTGCCTAAACTGTTTTTTTTTTCCGGTTCATGACAGTTAGGGTATGTCGAAAAATTCCCATCTCATATTCTCCCTCAACTTCAAAATTGTCTTATATCGCTGTTTTACCTTTTTTGTTAAGGGTGTTTGATCTTCTTTGCCAACACCTTCTCACTCCCAACTCGTCACATATTGACGAATTCGTCACATATTGACGAATAGTCAGGACCCCTTTAGCATCACTTTTTGATGCTCAGGGTACCCCTTTTGCGCCATTTTTCGACGCACAGGGTCCTCCATTGTTTTCAGTTGTTTGTCTTAATTTAATGGTTTGCATGCATTTGTAAAAATAAAAATTATTTTCTATAAATGTGTACTTCCATTGGAGCACCTAATCCCACCCCTACCCTAAACCTACCCACTTCTGAACAATATAAAACACACAACAAGCTAATATAAGTACAGTCACAGGTATTTATTGCAAAAACTGACCATAAACAAGCAGTATAAAAGCATTACAAACAAGCCCTGTTGCATTTCGAGTCTTATGAAGCCACAGGATATCCTTATGCGAATAACAGAAGGTTTTAATTGCTGAAAATGATCCCACTCTGTTAACGCGCTCATATCTCATTCAAAGACACTCCTGAACTTTAGCATGACGCAATCGGTCACGAGACACATAAGAGCCAGTGGCTTTTCACAACAGCATGACGCAATCGGTCACGAGACACCCAGGAGCCAACAGCATTTTACAACCAAGGCTCGCTTCTTCTGGCTGCATTTTTTGAATTCACGCACAGACAGACTGCAGCAGCACACAAAACAGCGGACAGAGACGGCGATCACATTTATTCTTCTCACAAATCAATCGTTTTGCTTCGGAACCCTTGGAATATTAATACTTTTTGAATAAATTATGAATATAGTTGTATCTGCCTGTTATATTTTGTGTTTTGTTGATAAATGGTTAGGTTTAGGGGCAGGGGTTGGGTTAAATGTGTAAATAGTGTAATATAAATGAAATGATGTTTTGACTGTTTGCATTGAAAAAAATAAAAATCACACCACAACATATATGCATTAATAGCAATATTATTACCCAATATATAATTCAATCATGACAATAAAATTCCCAGTGCCTTTCGTGTCAGCACATTAACGCTTCTTATGTAAAGTACTGGAGGACCCTGCATGTCGAAAAATGATGCTAAAGGGGTACCCTGAGCGTCCAGAAGTGACGCCAAAGGGGTCCTGCCCAAGCATGAATATGTGACGAGTTGGGAGTGTTGTCTTCGAATGTTCACTTTACAATGACTGGATCAGAACTTCTGCAGCGATGTAGGATAATTTTGAAATGATTTTTGAAGTTGAGGGAGAAAATACGATTGGAGTTTTGCGACATACCCTAACTGTCTTGAGCCAGAATACACAGAGTTCAGGGAGAGCAAGACAAGATGAGCGTTTGAGATTAAAAAGTATTTAAATTGCATTTTTTAAAATGAAAATAACCGATCGTTTCGCTAGATAAGACCCTTCTTCCTTGGCTGGGATCATTTGCAACTGCATTTGGGATTGTTTGAAGATGCATTTAACCTGCATTTTGGAAGTTCAAAATTGGGGCACCAAAGCAGTCCATTATATGGAGAAAAATGCTGAAATGTTTAACTGAAAAAACATAATTTCTTTACTGCTGAAGAAAAAAAGACTAACATCTTGAATGACAAGGGGGTGAGTACATTATCTGTAAATTTTTGTTCCGGAAGTGGACTTCTCCTTAAAATATATTTGAACTCTCAAGCATTAAAATGTAATTTTCAAAATAAAAGTATTTTAAGAAAAACATACAGTAGATTATAGTCTAGTCAACTATAGGCAAGTTGCAGTGCACAGCTGCTAATGCAACACAAATGCTAATGGCCTAAAGTGAAGAGTCTTAACCATATCAGCTGTGAGCATAATATCAGTGTCTCTTCTCAACAATACTTTAACCGTAAACAGGCTTTGTCACCTCATCTAACATGCTTAACCTTTAGCAAGGTTTTGTCCTTTCTGTTAGCTCGTTCTCCATTGGAGTGTTCAGATGTCGGCATCACTTTCACAATAAAGAGGACAGCAAATCTATAGGCAGGCAGCTGAGGGATTATGGTATAGGCAGAGAGCTAATGAATGCTGAGAGCAGATGTAACACCTCATGCTGAATAAAGACACCCTGCTGAGGAAATCACAATATCACCCATCTGACATTTAGAGGATCATTATCGAAGTACTGATTTTATTGACCTTTGTTTAAGACTAAATTTGTTTAACAGAGATAATCTATAGTACACTTATAGGTTTTTAGTTGTCAGCTGATACCCAATAATACAGAGATAGACTTTAGCTGATGATTATATATATATATATATATATATATCAACAGCTAGTGGATATACATATACATATATACATACATATGTGTGTGTATACAGCACATGTTGTTTGGAAACAGTAATTTTTTTTTATTTAATATTGTTTACATAATGTATGTGTGTCTACTATATAAAAATACACATGCACGTATATATTTAAGAAAAAATGTTATGTTTATATATAAAAAATGTTATATATATATATATATATATTATCAATTGCAAGAATATAAATATATACATGTATATACATGTAAATATTTTCAAAAACCATACTGTATATATACATAATAAAAATACACAGTATACACACATATATTATGTAAACAAACACTTTTATGCGATTAATCGCTTGACAGCACTAATATATGTTGATTATAAAAACACATGAAAAAAATTTTAAACTGAAATTCCACAGAAAATTCCATAGTCATTGTAAATAAAAGGGTTTGAAGGTTTGAATGCAATTAATTAAAATAGAGGTAGCATTCTTAATAAACATTTATCTGAGTAATTCTTTCCAAATGATTGCAAATGTTTTAGGTCTTCATTTATCAGCTGGTTTGTCAGAGAGCATAATTGTATAAATGATAATGCATTGTGTTTTGCTGTCTTGGGAAATGTATTGCTAATGGTTACAGATATCTCATAATGATGGACTTAAGCGATTACACTAATCATTGTTTGAACACTCTTAAAATCTGTATTGTTTCAGTGCTGGAAGGCTGTTTATTCTAAAATCTGTGAGAGCACATATGTTTTTTTTTTTTTTTTTTTTTTTTTCCATTGCCTCGGCTAATTTCCTTAAATCCGTTATGATAAGTCCCATGGTCACACCTATGTCACAGCAGGCAGCGCTGCACATTAGTCAATTAATAGTCTGGTAAATGACACAGTTCCAGTCAATTTATTTACTAAAGGGAATCTAGCCTGGTCCCCACATGATTCCACACACAGAGACTCAACAGTCCTAAAGGAGGTCAATGCCGCTCATCGTAGATTTTATTATTCTGCATGTAGTGTTTTCCTAATTTCAGTTTGGAGTCGTCACATCATGATCTACTATGTATTTTGTATGTTCTTTATAAGCACATGTATTTTTTACACACTGCAGGCAAAACCTATTTGAATTTTCATTTTAATATCATTTTAATTTTCCATAACCTAGTTATGAATTGTTCATTGTCGCAACAGGTTTGCTAGCACACATTGTCCATTAGAATTCTTATTTACTCTACATTAACTGCACCCTTTTTGGCAAATTAACAATTTTTGCAAGGCTAGATTTGTTTTACATTGTTGCTACTAAAATGTTTTTTGGCTCCAATGTTGCACAAAGCTGCATGTGTTTGATCAGATATAGAGTTGCTGGGAGTGAGATGGATGGGGTTTGTTTCAGTTCTGCACTGAATGAATGCTAGCCGACTAGCTGCTGGAATCCACAGGCCACATATCAAAAGGCTCCGCTTTAGTGCAAAGCATTCCCAATGGACAGAGGCAAAATGTGCCACCATTATACAGGCCTCTCTCCTGGCTCTACCTTCTGACAGGGGTATTAAAATCAAATAAATCAGCCATTAAGAGCAGGGCACAGCAATTGAAATGCTATTAATACCTGAACCATCAACCAAGCGATGTATTGTGATATGATAATCGTGTACCACTGCCTTCTAATTGTACAAAACATTTTTATTTTGGGGTTTTCTTGAGAAAGGTGAGAAGTGGCCGGCTCGATGCCACTTTCATGTCTGTTCATTAATTCAACACGAGGGACAGACTGAGCAGCCATTTTAATTGAATCGTGGTGTCAGCATGTGCACAGTGGGCTTGATGTTACCATTATATCGCTTACCTTAGTCCTTCCACACAGGCTATTAAATGTCCATTAGAGTGATATTTGTCAGTCTAACTCAGTACAATTTACTTGATGTATGACCGTCATTTTTTCGAAGGTGAAGAGGTGTTATGCTATCACGTAACAAAGGCAACAGTACATTTCAAGGTAACACACAGTTCAAGTCTTGGCTTTTCAGTGTATGAAATGACCAAAATGAAAAGCAAAAAAGTTAAGGAAGAGGTAGATTCAAGGTTTTTGAGCAATGAATTTCAACATTTGTGATTACTGGATAAGGATGTTTTAAAATGATTAAAATTCAGACAGATTCACTAATTACCCGTTTTGATCAATTTATTACCAGTTTGATTCATTGACAAGACATGACTCAAAAAATAATACATACATATCTATGTATTAATCAATTAACACAAACATCACACATCTCACTATGGCTTATATATATAGCAATTACATGCCTTTTAAAGAAGTATAATTTGAATTCCTTGATATTTTTGAGTTATCTGTATCCTGTACATTCGATAGCACATGATAATCAAAAGATTCCATTTTACAATCAAATGCAATCTTAAACTTAAACACACGGCTGACACGTATTCTGAAAAGTAAAAGCAAAATGAAATTGCTCATGGCAGAGTAATTATTGCGAAGTAAAACTCAATGTGGCAGGTAGAGCTAAAACAAATGGAGCAACCTCAAGACGAGTTTGTGCTTATTTGAAATTTCACAGAGGTACTTTTTCAGCTGTCACAGGTTATTGATATATTCATTAAAGGAACCTGTTCTCTCTTATCAATTTCTTTTTGTCAGTAGCATGTTGTCACCCTCAGTTGACAATGAATCAATTTACAATTATGATTGTTGATGGCCCATGACACAAACAGTGAGGGAATGTCATTAGATGAACATTAAAATGATGCACAGTGCAGTGAGACCCTGACTGCTGCTGTTTACTCTATAGCCCACCCTTTACTGTGGGTGCTACTGGCCTCTAAGCTCTAAAAAAAGGGACAAACACGCCATAAATTGGACACTTTTGTGTAACAAATACTTTTATTTATTTGTAGTTTATTTATTTATTTTATTTATTTTTACATGTATGCAATGGATGGGGCCAAGGAATGCAAATGCAAAGAAAACGCATTTTTACCAAAGATTGAATGTAGAATGAATTTATGTGACACATATAAACAGATCGTCCAGAAACTTCTGTGATAATATATTTGTCCTCATATCATTAAAATTAGTTTGACACTCTTGCATCTACAGAACTCAAAAGTTATGTTCAAAAAATTATTAATCCTCACGCAAAGCTATTGTGTGTCTTCAGAATCAGCCAATCAGCCAAGTCCACTTTCATTGTATGTTTTCCAGTAAATGTAAACAATGAGATAATTTACATTTTTGGGTGAACTATTCCTTTTAAGGTATTTGAGATTAAATGAAATAAACATTTTTAAGATTTTCTCAAAGAACAGCCGAAGAGTGAAGGCTGTTTTCGTCTCCCCATGGCTCTGATAAAAGCCTTCACCAGCTCACTGACCTTGTTGCCATGGTAGACTAACGTGACACCAGTGGAGATTTGATTGCCTGCCCCAGCTGAAGTGAAGGGAAGAGACAGAGTAAATGAAACTCCATTCATCTTAATGAAATACAATTATTTTCCACTTATTAATCATTGAGAAATCAATATGTCTCTTCTTGGGTGAGTCGGCTGGATTTGTCATCCTGTGCTGCCCATCGATGTATCATCCTCATACTAAGACATTCTCAGGTTCAGTCACCTGTGTCCTCTCTCTGAGACAGAGACTAGTGCGTCTGAGCAAGAGACAGACATTAAAAATGGTGCTGTGCAGCACAGAGATGGATTAATGCTCATTAAATCAGACTCCTGATAATTGTGTGTTTCTCACCGATCAATTCTCTAAACATATTGCATAATGGGACATTATTAAAGTCTAAGCGACACAACTGACTTTGAACGAGGGATGTGTCAGAGAAAATGGAGTATCCTCACCTTTTATTGCATCTCTGAAGAACAGTCTGATGTATTATCCCAGTTTAGAAGAGTTTCACATAATGAGATAATGCCATGCATTGTATACAAGCTAATGCATATTCAAGCTACAGCGCAACCGTGGCTAGACGTGTAAATAACTCACACCCGGTTAGTTAACAAAAAAATAAGGGCCGTTACGGTTGGGGAGGTGTTGAGGGAACAGCAGTGCTTTGTTATCTTTACCTCTTTAGCGCTCTGCGGACCCCAAAAGAAAAACTTGTGGAGGTTTTTGAAAAATCGTGGGAGAAAGTAATGATTTGGGAGGCTCAACCCTTTGTTTTCCCTCTCAATAAAGAGAACGATGTGAGGCCTGGTGTGATGTATGACTGTTTAGTGGCGCTTCCGCACAGCGCGGCGTATAAGCAAAGCCATGTTTCACTGCAAAGAGCTCATGCTTTACAGCACTTGGTGCCTCTGATGAGAATATAATGTTCTACTGCGTCTAAATGCTCCAGGTCAAGACTTGATTTGCTCCAATGTGTGGGCAGAGTGAGCTTGGGGACCCCAGCTGCATCAGGGGTCTGAGTTGAGGGCCTCGACTTGGTCCCTGATTTTTTATTTTTTTAAACAACAGCAGCCATGCATGGCCAAGCAATGGGAAGCTCTGCGATTGGTGATGGAAGGCAGGTGGGATGATTTTCACTCCAACCTGGTATAAGAAAGATGATTAGATCCTGCAAAATGCAGTGGGGACCCACTATGCACCAAATAAGTTATCAGTGTGGGAGCTCTCAACAGGGTAAGCAAAGGTTTGTTGTAATACACAGGCACAAAAATTGGCAAAAATGGTCTTTGATAGAACGGGACACATGTTTAGACCTGGCAGATATAAGATAAAGAAAGAAATATTCGATGCTGGCAGATAAATAAGGACAGATTTCTAGATTGTAAGATCGTAGTTCAGCTCGTGTTATGCTGTGCTCCTGTTAGATTCCCAGTATAAACACTTATTCACTTTAATGCTTCCCTTACATCAGCGGGCACACACATCACAGCAGCATACCCGTCAAACATAGAATGAAAATGAAAAACCGTAAACAATCCTAAAATATAACAGCTTTCTTACAGCCATCCAAAGAGAGGACGGTGCTATGAGAATTAAAACCATAGTACATGGTCAAGCTCATATAATACATGTATGCTCAGGGAGTTTGTTTCTGCTGTAATGCTAAATTAATGGGGCTTTCCTCTGCAACTTTGCCTTCCACTGGAAACAATTAATTAGTGGCCTGGGCTATAACGACTTTAATGCTTGTTTCTGTGGCTAGAGCAGCTTCTTAAAAGCTCAGTGTGGGAGCAGTTTTATCAGGGTGTTAATCCAGTAAGGGGCCGCAGACCCCAGGTACCGTACCACACTGACCAGATGAAAGACTTCCAGCTACATTTACGGCTTGTGAAAGTGGTAGGAAGCGAGCAGATCCTAGCCACAGACAGAAAATTAGGCTGTAAAGTCCCAAGAGGTTTACACTCTTAAAAGCTTTCGAGAGAGCTACAAGCAAGCGGATGGAAATCTCCAGGCCATAAATGGAGTGTGCGGCTGTTTGAAAAAAAGAGAAACAAGATGGTGTAGAGGTTTTTTTTTTTCTTCTTTTTGACAGACAGGGCTACAACTGTTAATCAACGGGAGGCTAAACTATGTAGCAGCTTAGCACGGATCTAAACAATGCTAGTATGTGAACGCCAGCGAAACTCACTGTGGGGAGTTTGCAGGAAAACAGTGAAGATAATACCATTTCATGCGGTGCGTCAAATAAGTCTGGCTGCAACCTTGACCTGGCAGGCCAGATGGCAGGAGCTTGGCAGCCGTGTCGGAGGTTTGAACCGTCCTGTGACCTGTGTGATCCTGAAGAGAGCGTCCGCTCGGCGGCGGCACGCGAGATGAGGGCCATCTGCTGCCCTACTTGCATTCACACTCACAGAAAGACATGCACAAAATGAGTGTTAATAGGAGGCAGACATGTAGAAGGTCGCTGTCTTCAACCAGAGCCTTGTAAATGTGTTGCTAATCTAGCAGCTAATATATTTAATATTTGCATTGCGCTCTGGGGATTGAGGCAATTAGAATAAAGGCACATTCTCGAGTCCCAATTCCCAAACAGTCCAATTAAAGTCCAGTGCTAACTGAATGTGAGGAGAGAGGCCGGTCAGTGCTGATGACCCAATCTGCTCGAAACGAACATCCGCTTATTGGGTTAAGCACAAAGCAATGTGTCTTGTCACTTTGCAGAGACAAGGCCAATAGAATCCAGTGAATGGAATTAGATTGTCATTGATGTGTCAGGGAAAGAGAGAACAACAGATCGATGGCAAATTACCAAGCGTGTTGTGCGCATGGACATCATGAAAGAGGTGTAGACTCCATCCTGCTGTTGGGGGAGCACAAACGGGGAAAGTTCTGCCCTTCTTGCTTGGAGCGATCGCTACAGTGAGGAAAAGAGAAGGAGAGGAGGAAAAAAACAACAACCAATTCCAATAGAGCACTAATGGGCCACATCGTGCCAATACAATAAAAAATGGCTCTTTTCGTTCAGTCAATAGAGAGTAAATGAAAATTTAACCTTTCATTAAATGCGCTGCTATTATGTCTCTTCTACTTGTTTGCTGTTCTATTTCACTGTGCTACTTTTATTCTTTTTCTCAATTTAACGCTAAATGTGCATGCTAATGTTCCTGACGAGAAAAGCACTGACAAGGATTCTACCCTGTGCAGCCTATTCGACAAACACCAGCGCTAGAGATTGGAATAGAAAAAATGTAGCAATTCTGATTCTGATTATACTTAACAGTTCCTTAACGATTTCAATAATGTTTATTTTACAACTTGAAAAATTGGTTTAAACTACTTAATAGATAGCTATACTATAAACAGCAACAGTGCTAGTTATTTTACTTTTACCTTCTTGTTTCTACCTCAGGATGTCCTACAGATTGCAGCAGTTTAGATTTGGATCCAGCCTTTGTGAAGAATCCAGATGACGCCAACACTTGCAAAGACTTCGGGTAACGTCAGCTTTCGATCACCATACAAAGCTGTCAGATATTATTCTTCCCTGTTGAAAAATCCAGCATATGCTGGTTAGGTATGTTTTGAAGCATGCCTGCTGGTTTGAGCTGGTTTAAGCTGGTTCTTACTTGGTCATTAGCCGGTTTAAGCTGGTCCTAAGTTGGTCCTCGGCAGGATGACCAGCTAAGGACCAGCTTAAACCAGCTAAAACCAACAGCCATGCTTCAAAACATACCTAACCAGCATATTCTGTTTTTTTGAACAGGGTTATTGCAATCATCATGGTCACAAACGTTAATCATTGCCTAACATGTTCTTTGTATCTGCCTAACTGAATAATATTTACTAACCACACAACATGTATTACACTTTGGTAACAATTATCATTCATTTTTAATTGAAGCAATTTTATGAGAAAGCTGTTCTGTGTTACAGCTTCTTGCAGTTCTCGATTTAAGTTGGTTCAATAAGTTAAAATCACTCTGATTCATGTATTCTCATTTTTGACTGATTCATCAACATTAACTGTCTCAAACGAGTAATTCACTCAAAAACACACTTCACTGTATTTTTCTTGTAGTGCGTAACTAGAGAGCCAATTTTAATAAAAAGACACACTGGATTCAAACTTACTACCAACTTGCAGCAAAAGCATTTCATTTGCCATGTTTCTGTAGATTCACTGGTGGCACTGCCGAACAGCAGTACAGGAATCCAATTATTTTAATACTCATTGGTGAATGCAGACATTTATTAAAAGTCTTTTTTCACTAAAAGTCATTCAAATTCAGTTCCAGTATCTGAACAATGGTTTCCAAATTACTGGTTCTCAACCCTAATGAGTACACCGGAGATTTGCTTGTCTTCTGCTTTGTCTGGGTGTGGGGAAAGATTGCTAAGGAAAAAGAAGCAGCGTAAACTCGGACGTGTGTTTGGAATGACAAAAAGATGAAAAGAGACTGAGAGAGGAAGAGGAAGAAAAACAGAAGTGATAAATCTGTAGGCATCCTGTGAGTGAGATGAAAAGGCTCAGGGCTCAGTTTCCACTGTGGCCTACCTGCCCTTTTAATTAATTAGCACTGGCAGAAGTGCCGCCCATAGGGAAGGCGGCCCCTTAGTGTACTGCCAAGGTGATAATGTCCGAACGTTGAAAGCAGAGAGGCAGGCCTCTGCAGATCTGGACGCAATATGCACACACTCTCACAGTGCCCGTACGAGCCCATCCCTCTACGACTGAATGTGCGAATCAACATGCAAACCGCCCTGACCGGGCAGCCCGTCTTGTGCTTCATAAAAGGAGCATTCATATGAAGAATGGGACAGTGGAGGCCACGTTTAATATTAATAGAAAGGTCTGAATGCATGATGGGAAGAGTGGTATTGACCTTACCTGTACACTCACCCTTCACACAATCCTTCCATTGGTGGCTCTACCGCCATCCCATTTCCCTCAGGCTAAAAGATGTAGATAACCAAAGACTTCACAATATCTTATACATATATACATATATTGGCTCATACTCAAAGGCAAATCTGCGATGGGCTAAAGCTATTGGCTGTTAAGATGACATGTGACCCTATCTTTGGGTAAGTGCATGCACGGGTGAAAATGGGGCCTTGTTGTGGTGGGAAAAAAAGAGAAAAAAATCGAGGCAGAGAGAAACTTTTTTTTTCTGTTTCAAGTAATGAGCGAGTGCACCTTTACCGCCCTAGGCCTTCATACACAATTTAGCCAGAAAGCCAGTGCTGATCATGATTTAGCTTTTGACACTGCCGGCCCCGAGGCGGCCGCAGACTAATACAGATATCTGACTCGCAGCCCACCGCGGAACGCGAGGAGAGACAGAGAGAGAGCCCTTTTATTGACTAAATGATAAAGGGCTTTGTAATGATAAATAACAGTCATTTTATTGTGGAATTCCCAGAAAAGACACATACTACACAATATATAAAGAAAAAATACTGGAGGGTTGCTGCCCTCTCTGTAGCTGAACAGTAATAGCTGATGGCTTCAAATCTTCTTCTGGCAGTTCTGCATGCAAGTGATCTTTGATTATAATGCCTGTCTGCCCTGTAAAAGCATACCCATACAAATATGTTTAAGTCTGTTCTGTTGAAAAAAGCATGGCATTTACATGTACCGTCAACAGTTACAGTTATAGAAACATTACAGATGACTCCGATTTAGTCCATCAAAATCAAAAAACTATTTGAATGTGAATATTCATACTAATATGAGGTAAGCGTCAGCGGTTGTGGCTGATCAAAAGATAATTATTAATATGAAAAAGTCTGATATTAATATTAAGCTAAATGTCAGTGGTTGTGACTGTAAATAGATAATATTAATTAATATTTACATATATACAACAATATAATGATATAAAGTAATAATGATGAGAATTTTCATAGGTAAGAAATTACAGTGAAACATTTTAAAGCAATAAGTCTCAATAAAACAAAAGTTATGTTTTTGATTATGGTCTTACCTTAACCCCTTGACCATGTTAAAAACACTTGTTGGCTAAATACGTTTATAAAAAAAAATATGCAATGTTATAACAGATACCAGTGGGTGCCAAATTTGAGTATATTGAACATACACCTGTTGATGGCATAACAATAATTTCATAACCAACTTTATCCACATTTGACCTATTTAATCTTTAAATTATTGTTTTAGTGGCCATACCTTACATAATTTGTTCAAATTCATCTGAATTATTTGTATCTGATAACATTTTACTGGTTAAGTAAATGGTATTTTATGAGTGGTATTCTCGCAGAAAGTGAGAGACGTTCGACTGGACCGAAGGATGAGTTTGAAACTCCCACATGAATTATTTAGCGCTCTAATTAAGCAAAAATGGAAACGTCTGCACAAGCACTGCTAAATAAGCTTTTCAGTATGATTCTTAATGAGGGGGGATTTTAATGTCTTTATGCTGTCTGAAACAACTTTTGCCATAATTGTACTTGAGACTCTCTGACCCTTTTTAACATATTAAATTCACTTTTCAAGGTGCCTTTCCAAGGTAGAACTAGTGAATAATGAGTTTCAAAATAAGCTCGTTAATTGACTCCCGGTAAATTTAGATTTTCTAGAGCGACATATACATTTCCCCCCTTTTAAAAGCGAACCATTCCAGATAATAAAGTTATTAATCTTGCCCATATAGTAATTATCTCTGTAATTATAGTGTAATTGCACATACATCAAGGACACTCTCGTACCAAGAGCAGCCGGGCTCATCATGATACCCCAAAGTCCGCTTCACACGTTTATCCTCATGTTTTGTCTTGTTTGTGACACACGGCAGTATACTAACACAGAAAGCAGAACGCTTCATCAGGGCTGTAAATGCGCTAACATGATAATGCTGGTTTAATTACCCTTGGTCAGCCCACTTACAAACCCATCACTGCAGCAGTCAATATCCCACAGGATTCATTCAAGCTCGGGTTGATGGTTAACATGGGAGTCTTTGCTGCATGCTTTAGCCTAATTGATATCCTTATTTAGCAGAGGGCCACGGGGACTTGAAGAGAGTTAAATGGAGCAGTTTACGGTACTGTAACGCTGATCTCTGGACCACAGCTCATTGATACTCATCATAATTCATCCTCATTATATGCTGGTTCAAAGTATTGCTCAGTGTTTTCTGTTTAAGCATGCATTAAAGCAGGTAACTCTTGGATCTGTGGAACTGGTATTTGTGTAGTATTTTGTATATCGTCAGTCTAATAGGTTGGTCTCTGTTCACATTGTGTCTCAATTATTACAATTATGTGATTCAACTCAGGACTGATCACAGGCTCAAAAATAACTTGTTTTTATGACTAACACTAACATGGATGTCTATGTGGCTTTATTGTTTTTCACAGTACAATTCTGTCTTGGCTCAATAAAATGGAAATTGCAATGCAAATGTAATGCTTGTTTTCAAACATGTTTCTCCAACTCTCCTCTATTGGTTGGGCAAATAAATAGTTCCATCTCCAAACTTATGACTGGCTTACACTGCAAAAAGTGAAAACATGCCACTGTTAAGAACTATTCTACCTCCTGATCTGTCTTGCACTGGTGTAAACTAATGCAGTGATGCTGATTTAATAGTATTAAATAATACTGTGTAGTTTGCCTTATAGTTGTTTCATTACATAGTATATTAGGAAGAGCTATTTAAAATCCCTAAAACTGCATGTTTCAGCATGAAGTATCAATAAAGAATATGAGGTATAACGAATATAGCTTTTTTTTTTTCTTCAGAGACAGTAATTCGGTATGGTGTAACATGGCACACACATGAAGTACCTAACTATTAGATATGAACCGTCTGACTATAACTAATTTAAGACACTATACTGAAAAAAAAAAAAAACCTTTACCTGTGAAACTGATGTATAAATGTATAAGATCATGGATTAGCTTGACTGTTGTTGTAGTAGACTGATGCTTGTCCCAAGGGTTTAGTTGGATAGCCCTCTCCTGTGCTTTAAATAATCAATTAAAGAACGAGGAGCAAAATAAATGAAGATTGTGATTGCTCTATTTAAGTAGGTTTTTAGGTCTGCTATGCTTTATCCAGATATATCTCATTTTCATTCCAAATTAATTAGCATGGACCACAGTGTGTGTGATAGCACTAGTGTTGTAGACTGGTTTCATCATTTCATTCTCAATACCAACTCATTTTTATAAATAGGTTGCTAAAAATAGTAGTTCACCCACACAGGCACACATATCCTTTATATATATAAAAAAAGAATAGAAAAAAAAAAAAAGTTTTGTACATTTATCCTATAGTTCACGTGAGTGATATGTCATTCTGATATTCCTTCAGGCCTGACGATTTTTCACAAACTTGCAGCCGGACAGCCACAAATGGCTCCCAATTTCCAGAGAACACAGGCAGACCGTTTTATCATGTGACACTAAAGAAGAGAGCAGAGAAATGGATTAAATCACTTATGAAATCCTAGATATGAACATGAAATAGCTGATTATGAATATGATCCAGACACATGCATTCACTAATTCCAGCAACTCTGGAATTAACTCTGCTCCAGCTCAACCACTGTTTTTAATACATATTGAAGGTTTGTCTCAACATTTATTTATTTATTTTTTGTTGTTTTATATTTTCATGTAGGAGAAGTCCACTTCCAAAACAAAGATGCACATATAATGTACTCACCCCCTTGTCATCCAAGATGTTCATGTGTTTCTTTCTTCAGTCGTAAAGAAATTATGTTTTTTGAGGAAAACATTTCAGCATTTTTCTCCATATAATGGACTGCTGTGGTTTTGAATTTAGAAAAGTTTGAATGCGGCTTAAAACGATCACAAATGGGGTTGTAAACGATCCCATCTGAGAAAGAAGGGTCTTATCTAGTTATTTTTATAAAAATAATACAATTTCTATACTTTTAATGCTCGTCTTGTCTTACTCTGCCTGGACTATTTTTTTTCAGGCTCATGACAGTTAGGGTATGTCGAAAAACTCCCATCTCATGTTCTTCCTCAACTTAAAAATTGTCCTATATCACTGTTTTACCTTTTTTGTTAAGGGTGTTTGATCTTCTTTGCATGTTTACTTTGCAAAGACTGTGTCAGTACTTCTGCAGCAATGTAGGATGATTTTGAAATGATTTTTGAAGTTGAGGGAGAAAATACAATTGGAGTTTTTTGACATACCCTAACTGTCTTGAGCCAGAATACACAGAGTTCAGGCAGAGCAAGAAAAAGCGTTTGAGATTAAAAAGTATTTAAATAGTATTTTTTAAAATGAAAATAACAGATCGTTTCGCTAGATAAGACCCTTCTTTCTTGGCTGGGATCATTTGAAGCTGCATTTAAACTGCATTTTGAAAGTTCAAACTCGGGGGACCATAGTAGTCCATTATATGGAGGAAAATCCTGAAATGTTTTCCTCAAAAAACATAATTTCTTTACGACAGAAGAAAAAAAGAGATGAACATCTTGGATGACAAGGGGGTGAGTACATTATATGTGAATCTGTTTTGGAAGTGGACTTCTCCTTTAATACATTTATTTATTTTTATTATTGTCATTCACAAGGTGGTCTCACAAGAGAGATTACTGTGTTTCTTTGACTTCTCTGCCTGAGACACTGGGATAGGCTCCAGCACCCCTGCAACCTTACATAGGACAATTGGTTTGGAGAATGAATGGGTGGAAGGAACAAAGTGTCCTGAACAAATATTCAGGCTACGAACTGTATGTAAACAGTGATTACTGGTACTAGATAATTAATATAGGTTCTTTAGATTTTACTTGTCATTTGCCCACTCTTGGCCTAGAGTTAATGAAATAGCTTTTTGAGTTTAGTTTATTTAAACTGTTAAATTGATTATTAATTTATTAAATGATACATTATTAATTAAATATGAGTTTGTGATGACATGGCTGATTATGTACAGTGTTGTTACCACACCACTTTTGAGTCTATTCATCAGTTCCTCTGCCAACGAATTATTCTTTTTTTTTTTTTTTTTTCCTTTTTTCTGAATTACATAAACGTCTATGTCTTCTGACAGGGGCTTTGTCAAAACACACAATATTTAGTAATTCATTCAAACTGTTCAACATATCTTAGTCTCAGCTGAAATAAAAGATATGAAACCTTCAACACATCATGTCCATTTGACTAAATGATATCTTTGTGTCCTATATCAGACAACATGGAATGTAATCAGAAATATTTCCAACACGTAATACATAGTGGAAGCCTAATGCATTTTTATTGCAGTCAGAAAGATTTATTTTGCAGCATTGGCTGGATGTTAGGACAGTCACCGGGGATCATTGCATCCAATTTCAGAATACATCAACAAACATCAGTCACCGCTAATGGAAAAATTCAACAAATTATTGTAAACACATGTTTGTTCTTTTCTTTTCAGTATGAACTACTATGTATTTAGGAAGAGAAAAGAAAACCAACAACTCAGTGTATGATACATAAATTTATATGTTTAATGTATTATTGCTTCAGACCAAGGTCACAACGTGTGTTTGTCCACTAGTTTTGCTGAGAATTACTTAAGGAATGTAACTGCTTAGTTTTTTAGTGTCAGCATAATGATCTGTGGGAAGGGGATGGGGAAATGGTATTAGCTATTGCACAAGACAGTAGTTTAAGAAAAAATGTTTGAATGCAGAATTGTGTGTGTCTATGTAATCGCTATGTATGTTTATCCAGTTTTCAACCAGTGAAGAGTCAGTGAATGGAAGAAGTTTGTATTTTCTTTCAAATCCTCTTTGGCCCCCCAAGGCTAATTGGAAACAGTCAACAAGAGCTAAACAACAACAGGCCGGAGAAAAGGATTTTGGCTATGATGGTCCAATCCTGATAATTCTCTTCAGTACATCAGCCAGACATCATGTTTTCTGCATTTAGTTGTTCGCTGTTGGTCAATTCGCTTAAATGGTATTTTGTTGGAATCCATTTGCTTTTAACTCTGTACAAGACATGCCAAATTCATGTTGTCAATCAAATTGAAATGGTAACTAGGAAATACATTATTTAATTTGCCCTATTTCTTACAGGCAAATTTACAAATTTGGAAGAGTGCTGAGGAATTGAGCAGAGAGGTTATACAGAACATAATCTATAGACAGCCCTTTACAGTAAACTGATATAATCCCAATATATCCTATATATCCTAAATATAACTACTTAAACTAATATAAACACAATAATAGTGGTATAATTGAGGGTCATTTGTTAACTTCATGCAGTCTTTCTGATTAATGGCTCTAAAATAATGCAATATGCATGACTTAAACAACAATGAACATGAAGTATTGTCAAAATGAAAGAACTGCAAAAATTAGGAGAACGGTTTAAGTAATATAAAATGTAACCCTGGACCACAAAACCAGTCAGATGGGTCCATTTTTTGAAATTGAGATTTATACATCATCTGAAAGCTGAATACATAAGCTTTCCATCGATGTTAGGATAAGACAATATTTGGCCAAGATACAACTATTTGAAAATCTGAAATCTAAGGGTGCAAAAAAACAAACATATTTACAAAATCGCCTTTAAAGTTGTCCAAATGAAGTTCTTACCAATGCATAGTTCTAATCAAAAAATTTAGTTTTGATGTATTTACAATAGGAAATTTACAAAATATCTTCATGTAACATCATCTTTACTTAACATCCTAAAGATTTTATGCATAAAAGAAAAATCAATAATTTTCACCCATACAGTGAATTTTTGGCTATTGCTACAAATATACTCATGCCATTTGAGACTGGTTTTGTGGTCCAGGGTCACAAATGTGACTTTTTTGCTCACAAAACCAAAACATGTTGTACTGTAAAACTCATGTATTGTTTTGGTAAATATGCATAAAATGCATATGTAAACTGCACACCTTTTTGTGAATCTTAAAGTCACTTTACTTAGACTCAGACACAGTGCTCCACTGAATGTGTGATGGTACACATGTGTGTCTCTGAATGATACGTGGTGTGTTGGGGATAAACACTCAGTCTGATGCATTTGTATCTATGATGAATTGTTAGAGCTAAATGCTAAACACATGTGATGAGCTCTTTAGATGTGATTACTGTTGTTACCCTGCCATCTGCTGGTCCCTTGTCTCGCTGTCTCTCCCTCAGTCTTGTCTCTCCAAGTCATCTCTCTCTCATGCTCTTATGTGTCATCTTTGCAGAAGGCACAGGAAAGAGAAAAGAGAGCGATTGTTATCGAAAAATAAGCATGGTGTTTGAAAGGGAATTTAATTGAGGCATTCGTTATATTTGAAAAGGTGAATTCCTCTGGGGCGACTGCAGGAAACTCGACCCATTTCATAGCCTCAGACATTAATAAAGAATGGCATCTTTTGACTTTAGCTTTCAGACCACAACCTTAAACGGGCTAAATATAGGGGGAGACACAGTAATTCCCTGCACCTTGGGGGATGAGACGCAGGACAGGAGTGTAGAACGGCGGAGGCCTCCAATTAGCAAAGCGGGGAGACCCAGACGCAGTCGCACAAACATGCAAACAAACACGCAACAAACTCCAGCGTCCATACAGACACACACTATCTCAGCCCTGAAGGGAACGTGTGGGTCTTTCTTCTTAATATTTGTGCCATTAATAATCCTCAGAGCTCTGATGGAGCGACTAATAGGAGGCATCCGGTCTGAGCTCTGGTAACTAATAAAAAATAGGAAGTGAACAATGTTTTCGTCTGGTCGCATGAGAACACCCACTGGGGCCAGTTTGCAGGAAGGGTCGCATGCTCTTAAATATTTTTCCTTGTCTTCTTATTACAGGATTACAGGCTTATTTGTAGTCATTGAGAGAAGAATGCTGTGTGTTCTTAGGAACATCGATAAGAGATCTCCTGCGATAAATGAATGTTCCAAATGTAATATTGTGCATTTCCCAAAAGCTGCTGTATTTTGTGGTTATTTGATGTGAACTCCCACTTAATGTGATATTTCAATTCAGAAAAGTGTTATGACACACGCAGTTTAAATACAGTGAGAAATGAGATTTACAGTATCCCTTTGCCTTGCATTACAATATTCATAACTCCTTCAGAAATGCTAAGGCTTTGTCAAATAAACACAAATGTTATTTACTGGCAATATATAGTTGAATTTTTGGAAACATAATTTAGTTCTTAAGGTGAAAGGTAAACTTTGGCTTATAGAACCCTCTGAATTTTGATAACCATTTTAGAAACAAAACATTGTAAAACAGCAATATACAAACATTCTATATTTTGCCAGCAGCAAACAGCGTTAAAAATCCGTTAAAAATCAAATCCAGTAAATCCAGAAAAAAAAAAAAAGAGGTTTCTCTCATTTTCAAGCTGGCCACGTAAATTTGGTTAGCAGAGAGCTTGAAAGTGACTTGTGTAATCTGTGCTTTATACATCGCTACAATATTGACAATAGACCTTTTTTTGCTTGTGAAATTTCAGTGCATTTTCACTAAAATGACCGCACTTTTAGTCTAACAATTATATTGCTTTTTAATTATAAATGATTGCTTATTTATGTATTTTTTTATTTATTCACCAATTGTATTTTTTAGTGGCAATCTTTGTGATTCTTCTGTTCTGTTATTTGTTGCAATTAATATTATGATAAACTACATTGTTGGTGTCTTCTCTCCCATTGATGTTACTGCCATTTTATAACAGCAATAATCCTTGAGGTCACATTGTATGTTATCATCATTTTACCACAAAAGTTAAAACCAAAAAAAAAACCAAAAAAAAAAAAAAAACATCATACTCTTGTCAGTTAATGTACTCTAATGCACAGCCTCTTTAAACTATAATTTCTCTGTCATCTCTGATTGGCCAAGGAAAAGAGGCATTAATGGAAGCAATCATCGCCCCATCGGCATGTAATGTAGCATTCCGCACCGGATCCAGCATGCTTTATTCACCGCACAAGGATGGAAACTATCTGACAGCGTAAAGTTGCTTGTCACGGCAGCGTCTGCAGAGGGTTATGTGCTGTGGCACGCTGTGGCAGTTTGATGTGTAGGTGTCCTTTGGGTGTAACTCAGGGTAAGATCAGTGTGAATGATAACAAACACTCACATTTTCTCCCACTGTAATAGAATCTCCTGTGAGTGATGTCATTGTCATTGGGACCAAGATTAAAGCAAAGGTCAGTGAAAGAGTTATATTATGAACATTGTGATCACCTCACCAGAAGAAAGGACTGATATAAGGATCTGATATAGTCTAATGTACATGATTCACACTACATGTCTATCAGAGATCAGAGGTCGGCCTCACCATAGGAGACAAGTAAATGTTTATTTAGAACTAATGAAAAATATGTACAAGATTTTGTTAAGAAAAAAAAAAAAACACTAAGCACTAAGCAAATTTTGAAAAATGCTTTTGACCACAGTGTTGGACCGAGTCCTAAAACACACTTGCAGCCAATCAGCAGTAAGAGGCGTGTCTTGTAATGATAGAGAGAAGAGCGCGCTCAATTTGAGTGCACTGGACTGATATTAGCAGATCGACTATAGATAGAAAGTAATGGAAGATAAAAAAAGGAAAATATCAGAGGAACAAAACATTAAAAAGAAGAGCTGTGTAAATATGTGAGCAGCATTCCAGCGTTGGAGAGAAATCAAGTAGCGGCAAGGCCTGGAATTAGACACCCAGGTTGCATTGTTTCTTTTTGATAGGTGAGTAACGTTGATTTTGCATTGTTTCACACAACTTCTCTGTGTTGGCTTTTGTTTGAATATGCTTGTGTGTCATCTTCGCTTGTTTCCACTATTGTCATTATGCCAGGGTTGTGTACGTACATGTGGGGCGGAGATATCAAAATAGGGGCAAGGACCTGTTGGGGTATGGGCATGTTTGTTTTGGTGCTTTCAAATATCAACATTGTTTGGCAAAAATTTATTAGTGCACCTACACCCCCTACTCATTCTTTATGGATTAATGATATCTTTTATTTTGTTAAACTAGAGAAAATGAGACACACAATGAAGGGAACTTCTGGTAATTTTTATAAAATTTGGGGTCCTCTTTTAGATTGTTTAGGAAAGTGAATTGTTTCTAAATACCTAAGTAAATTGCTCCTCTGGCAATAACTCTTTCCCTCCCCCAAGGTACAGATTATTAGTCTACTTGATCTTTTTCTTACACCTGTGAGGATAATGTGCATATGTGTTCGGATGACCAGGTTGTTTTTTTTTTTGTTTTTGTTTTTTTGTTTTTTGGTTTTTTTTTTCCTTCTGTTTTCTGAGTTGTTGTTTAGTTGTGTAAAAATTTGTACTTATATATGTCATCAATCATTCTACTATTCTTCAGTTATTCTTGATCTGTAATTGTATGATGTAACCAGCTGAGTTGGAGAAAGGTATAATTAATCCATTATTAGGCATTCATAATCAGGGCTGGAATTGAGGGGGGATGGGGGGATGGCATCCCCCTGGTAAAAAAAACAAAAAAAAACAAAAGCATCCCCTTTGTAAAACCACCATCCCCTTTTGGATTCTTAATATTGTGTATTAAGCAAAACGTATCATGCATATAAAATGTTAAAATTCTCTATGTATAATAATTTACTAACTAAATAACGACGTTTGACCGATCAGACCACGGTACAAGCTATGCACAAGCCAACGCAAGTTTTTTTTTTTTTTTTTTACGTTTTTTGCACATAATGGTTTAAGCGCAACTTTAAAACAAACACAGCAATGTTATGATATTTCCTCGATTACAATTTAAAGACATTTCCCTGACATAATGTTATTGTGTTGTATGTGTATCTGTGACGGACTGACAGACTAAAAGAGAGATATCGACTATGTCACCGACCTTGCAAAAAACAACAAAAACACAGCATTCACTGCACAATGAAGCCTATTAGAATATCCTTATAATTCAAGCAATAAAAAAACCCCTCTGTATAAGTTTTTATGTTTTTATTCATCACACATAAACAATGTATTTTAGCCAGTGATCAATGGTCCATTCAGACAGACTTGTTTCGTTTCTAATTGAATCAGCCATTTTGAACGAATCATTTGGTTTAAATTATTCAATAAATTATTTATTAAAACAGGGACTTGCTGCCATCTACTGGCGGTTTTACTGTCATGTTTATTTATCTATGCCAAGTTTAAACCAGTTAAGGTGCCAGCACAAAAACACATTCAGCAAAATTTTAATGTTTAAAAAATTAGACAAATTTTGTAATCAATGTGTAAAATTAGCTACAGGACCCCTCGACCACACCATCCCCCCCTGAATTGTTTTTTACCATTTGACTGTTCATAATGCCTTATAATGCAACATATAATCAAACTTATTATTAACACAATTAAAATAAATTATATATTTTATCAGTGCAAATTATTTCTTTCATTAATAATAATGTAATAACTTTGTTGTTCCTCTAAAACAACTTTTTGGCTGACCTCATCTGTCCCACTTATTTTTTAAACTCTTCCCTCCCAACCACCTGACTCTAAATTCTAAAGCATCTGGGACTTGTCAAGATCCAAACAATTCCTGATGGATAAAATCAAGCCTTTGTTTCCCATAAAATCCTGAAACTGTTTCACTTTGTAAAAGCATTATATTAGAGTAATAATACTAATAATATCCTAATAATCTAAAACTATTTAAAATGGTATTTTGCTCTTTTAATTATTATGCATGCAGCTTTAAATTTTTAATGCATGCAAAATATTTGTACATTTTGAATTCGGTCATACTGTGAGGACTATTTACAATGAACTGTATAAGGAAAAGGGTGTTTAAAAACAGTGAATAACATAAATTTAATATAAAAACAATGCTATGTATATGGACATGTTATGCATCAGCTACACCCTGTACAGCATTCACGGAAAGTATTCATCTTTTGAATAAAGCAATTTTTGAATTGAATTGAATTGAATAAGTGTTTTTTGAAGATACAGAGATAATATGAAAATAGTTCTACAGACTGAGCATATATCGCTTAGTTCAAACATTTCCAACACCAACACAACACTTTTAATGTGATTATTATTTCTGATATTATTATAGAGTATTTCAGTTCTTATATGTTTTTATGTGTTGTGGAGTGTATTTTCAGTTGTCGGTTGGTGTAATATTCAAACTTCCTGTAGCTCAGCCTGTCTCTCTGTAACCCACACAGCTGTAGGAGTCTTTTAGCACTAATGCAGCGAGCATAAATATATTACAGTCTCATCATCTCTCCATTTATACAGGTGTCACCGTCTGACTTGATTTCCAGAGAGCGCAAGTTTTACTTTGCCAGGCGATTGAAGTCGCAACATTATTATAAGAGCAAAATGTATTCATGATAGCAGAAGTCCAACTGGCCTCTGGGCTTTGTAATATAATACGGGCCCTCTTTATCAAATTTAACAGATTATTGGAAACAGGTTGTACACATGATTTGACCATGACGTGAGGAGGCAGGGCCTGCGGACTTTCTCTCTCTTTCTTCTCATTTTCATCCTCTCATATCTCTCTCTATCGCATTCTCTCCCTGGCTAGTCTTTCTATGCTATGCCGTCCAATTTTTGGAGGATGTCTAAATAACAAAAGTGACACGTGCCCTGGGCTGATTGTTTTACCACACACTCATCACAGATTACCACCAAACACTTATCATAGACCCATACTGACAAAGCTTTATGGGCATTAAAAGGGTTAGTTCACTCACACACACAAGTTGGAATATTTATAGTTTAGGTAAATGCATTTTAAGTTAAATTTTTTAAAGATGTCTCCTTCTCATTAAATTAGACATTTGTCATTGACCCATATCTAAAATGAGCATGTCACAATTGATTACAAGACATGGATAAAACCAATGCTATTCACCATCTTTGATATCAAATCTGGCACATTTTCATGTACCAAATTTGAATATGCAAACATGCAAATGTGAAAGTGCAAATAAGACCCAATAAATCTCACAATGGCATTGGATTCTTGGATGTGATAGGTACACTGTAAACTTAATTTGTTACTGGCAGTGAACTTGGTAATGCAGACTGCTTCCTGTTCATAAAATCCCTCAATGATTTAAAATGATTATCCTGAAGTATATCAATGTATCTTTTTCTTGCTCTCCGTTTCTCCAGATGGAGTTTCCCAGAACCCTATGAAGCTGAGATGACACTGCCAGTTGCCCAGCCCCGGGGCAGATCAGGGGCAGGGGGATAAACTGTCACCCTGAAGGGGTTGAGGAGGTGTCTCAGGTGTCAGGTTATTACACTGCTATGAGAGGATCATGAGAGCTGCTCTGCAGTATGCTGTGAATGTTCAGACCACTGCGGTCTCGTTCCTTCATGTGGGATTATGAACGTAATGGTGTGAATTCTTACAGGATGAAAGAGATCTTGAGTATATATACACTTTTGTGTGTGGGTGTGGGTGATGCTTTCTAAGGAAAAAACAGCACTCTGAAAATTGTGAGAAAAATGTCCAATCTTGTATTTGTGGTAAACAAATCTGGGATTTTCAGTGACCTAAAAGTAAAATAATAGTGTTATTCACTTTAACCCTAAAACATTTTCTTATTTCATTAACTTCAGAATAAGTTTGAAATATATTCTCTAATTTGACTATTAAAATCTAAAATATTCCTCAGTCATTGTTATAAATTACACATTAGAATTGTTTTTAAATATAAATACATGTAATAATAATACGCTAATAACTAAAATGTATATCACTGTGATTTTATCTTATAATAGAGCCAATGAAAGTGTAAACATTAGTGGTGAACTGTAAGCTGCTGTGTGGATGGAAACTTATAAACATGTTAATACTGTAAAAGCAGTGAAAACATGATATTTTAATGTCAGTATTATCAACAGTATAGTTAAAATCCTTTTAAAAATCTTTTTAAAAATGTTATTTTAACCAATTAAATTATAGTAGGAATATAAAAAGGAAAATGCTTAATGACTGATAATGCAGTGAAATAAAATATCATAAGTGCTTTATTTTAAAATAAACTCTGCAAAAGTAAGACTCTGCAGTTAAAATTGGATACATTTTGTGCATAGTTAATAAGTTAAAAATATTTGAATAAATAATTTTATGCCCACTCAGTAGATTTGGCTGCTGTCCCATAGCATTTCTACACTCCATGTCAGTATAAATATGTATGTTCATTGTCATACATTTCCAGTTACAGTTAAGATGAAAGGTGTAAGAAATGTTTTAACATACTTCAAACATATAGAAGTCATATGTGAGGGTCAGACCCAGGGTTACATGGGTCAGCTTTAGATTCAGCAAGAGATCACTTTTTTTTTCCGTTAGCAATCTTCACTCTATCTATCTATCTATCTATCTATCTATCTATCTATCTATCTATCTATCTATCTATCTATCTATCTATCTATCTATCTAATTACAAGTATATTTGCATGTATGTTTGTTGACACTAGATCTGCAGAAATTACACACTGCAGTTTAAAAGAACATGAAAAACTGTTTATTTGACTTTAATTTAACGTTGAGGTGGTGTTAAGCTTCAGTGTGTCATCTAGATACTGTAACATCAATATTATATCATACAAGATTTATAAAACAACACTCACCTGTTGCAATGACAGAAGCTGGGGTGGCTAAATTGGACATTTCATATTAAAATAAATAAAGCCTTAGAGAGAATGAACAATATTTCCACGTGTTAATTATGATGCTCTGACAGCCTGAGACTTGTGAGAAAGATATGTGCCGAACTCACATGATATTGAGAAAACATTGAGACAGAGAGAGAGAGAGAGCTATATGTGTCTGGCGGTGTGATAAAAAGCAAGTGGAAGTGCTAGAAGGCATCTCGTTTATCACGCAGGTTTAGCATGCACATGTGAAAATGAACAACTCTGTTATCAGCTAGTCTGCTTGAGCTTAGTTTAGTGTACTGCCATTTATTGTGTGTAAATGGCAAACTGTCAGGACCCGCAAGTCACTGATTTATCGGCCACTGCCGTCCTCTCTAACAGCGATGAACTAACATTCACAAACCACCCAGAGCGACTCTGATCTTTGGCTAAATTTGAAAAAGTCGAGTGCAAATTTAAATGTGTGTTATTACTGTGATAATCACAGAAAGGTCTACCTGGGTTTTAGGAGTAGTTGTGAAAGCCTCTTTATTTTCACAGTTCTGTTTGTAGCCCACAGTGGCAGAGAAATTACATACGTCAATGAAATATTAGAGACGTATGTAATTTCCGCCACTAGAACCGCATATTCATAACAAACAACGAAACAAAGGTGTAGTTTCATGACGTCATGATTGAGTGTGGAATCCTGGGAGCTGTTGTCTTTATCCCTTCAGCCGATGCAATCCGACAGGACTCGGTAAGAAATCATGTTAATGGATGAGCTAATATACTAAAGTTTTATTAAGGTCACTGTAGTATGAAAAAGGGTGGGGCTGAAAGCCGTGGAAGCGAAACGAGGCCGCTAGAGCGATTGCTAATGAGAGACGATCACATGTCTTAAAAGCATCAGAGCTCTTATTATGCCACAGTCAACTGCTTGTGTTCCTTCCAGTCATGCATATGTGGGGTAAAACAGTGCTGTTTGATCATACTAGATACATTTGAGTATGTTGAAAGTTCTGTTATAATGCTACTCTGTGTGTTCGACACCTGTCTAATACAGAGCATAACAAAAAAAGTGTCTTTAGTGTTTTCATGTTTTCTACAAAATAAAAGGTGTTTGACGTCACTGGCAGGCAACGCAATGACACATCCATTACACTACTTAAATACTTTTTTTTTATCTGGATTTAAACATTTTTGGAAACATTTGGGAGTAATGTAAGTACACAAGTCAGCAACACATAACACTATTCTAGTGGTTTTTGAATATTTTAATTAAAAAAATTTACATTGTGCCTTTAAAGCAACTGTTGTGTTTTGCAAAATTGGAGCAATGAAGTATGTGAAATTCACTGTCACAATTACAGTGGATAGATGTACATGTGAATTTGTTGCTCTTGCATCTGAATATGCACACTTCCATGCTATATAGAAGGCGAAAAACCATATGTGAACCCAGTAGTATGCCCAGATTCATAGTATTATCAGTTGTTTCTGGATGACTTACTATTTCCGGTGACATTGCAAAGTGCGCATCTGATGGATACGTTACTATTCCGTGAGGCAATGGGAGAGGATTTTGGAATGGCAGTAAAGCAATGCAACTGATGCCGTGTGTCATTTGACAGTGACAACATGGTGGATGTAGTTAGTATAATTTCAGACACAGAGCTTGTCTTTTTATATTTTAAGCTACAAAGGCCCATTGGAAATACAGACATGTTGCTCAGACAAGTTCATCGTCTGTGTACTCGGGCTCAAAAAGGTAGAGTACGGCGAAGAATTCCATCTTATTTTTTCTTACAACTTCAGAATCGTCTGACATCGTTGTACCTATTTGATTGTATTTAAAAAGTGTACCATTTTTTGTATACTTTACTTTATAACTGACATTTGTATTGCGATGCATCGTTTCTAATATATTTGCATCGGGAAAATCGATTTATGTATAATTATTGGTAGATTTATTTATCTATCTATCTATCTATCTATCTATCTATCTATCTATCTTTATTTATGTATTTATTTGTATTTATTTTTTCCCCATTGCATCATATTGTGTTGAATCGAATCGAAATCGGATAGCAATGCATCGTAATAGGGGTGAATCATATTGCATTGCATCGGTAGCTGCTTCATATGTATCTTTAATGTATTGTATCATTGGCTGCCACATGTTATTAAGTATGTTGTATGAATTGTGGCGAAAATAAAACGTCTGGTGAATGTGTCTAAAACGTTCATTCATGTTTGAAAACAACATACCCTCTACCTAAGCCAGACTCTCAACCTATTAGTTTACCAGAATGATTAACAAAAGCAAACGTGCATTCCTGAAGAAACCATACCGTTTTAGCTTGCTTCTACAAGCCTTTGAAGTATTTTAAGTGTTTCACAACTATGCTGTAACCAGGCGAGCTACCAAGAAAGTTTACTACATCAGAAAAGCCATGCATATAAAGCTGGTTATGTGACAAAATGTATTCGTTTAAAAAACATTAACTATAGTAAAGGTGTTTTGAGGATATAACACAGAACTGTGTGACAATAAGTCTTTATTAATAGATAACACAGTATTTCCCTGTAATCATAAGTTTTCATTTCAGTTGGAAACTGAAACCTATTTAAAACTATTTATGTATAGGTATGTCTTGCAAAAATGTAGATACAGGGACATATGTTCAAAGTGAAAACAAGACTGCATAATTTAAATGTATATAAAGATCATTTGGTAACATTTATAATAATAATAATTAGAATATGAATAATAACAGTTTTTAGAAGTATTTGCATGGCCCCTGGCAGTTTTAGACTCTTTGAGTTGAGCATCTATTATCACATCAAAATTTGTGACAGGACATGTTCAGCAGGTCAGTGTGACACAGCTCGTCAAACAATATAATGAGCTAATCTGACCTGTCAAAAAAGAAACAAACTCAAGAAAAAGAGAGAGCTGATAACTGTCAATCTTCTGCACATGATTACTCTAACAGTTGGCCCAGATCAAGGCATTTTCACACACACAGAACGAAAGAAAAACACATGCACCTTGACTGTTTGTAAAGATCCAACGATGGAGAATACTTTATTTATCCCTTTTTATTGACTCCACTTCTGTATATTTTGCTCTGTCTGTCTCTCTTTGTTTCTTCTGTCATATGTGAGTGGATTGTGATGAGTGGAGATCATCAAATAATTCAGTCACACTTTCATTTACATCATGTTTAAATTTACGAATGTAAAAAGTCATGATAGGTCAAGCTAATGTGAAGCATCAGCCAATGCGTGTTAGCACCTGCAGGCGATCTGAAAGTCTGTGGAGATTTTCTTTTTTCATCAGATGTAGTCTCTTTCATCAAACCCTTCATCACCCAATCACACTGTGCATGTGTGCGACAGACGTGTCTTTCAGCTACAGCTGTGACAGACCCTCATGGGCAGAACTACACACTGTGACGATAGACGAGCAAACCCCGTTTCCATTTCGGACGGTTTAATACCCGGTAGAAATGTTCACCCATTAATCTCTCTTTCACGCTTTTAATTATTCAACATAAAGTCAGAATATGACAGACACATTAAATCTGTCACATGTAATGACTCCTCAATGAATTTTGCTTAAGAAAACATGAAGCTTTGTGCTCTAAACTCTAAAGTGTGCAGTGCTTAGGGGAAAAGATCTCACTGTTAAAAAGTAATTACAGAGTTCTCACAGACAGAATGTGCAAATGTGGGACATCCTTTCTGTTATGTTTGATTTTTAGCTTTATTTCAAATAACTTATATGGTATATGATGAGTGATTATTAATACTGATATAACAAATAATTTCCATGACAATTACATAGCAAATAAATCTGTTCATTTTAGAGAATATTAAAACTTTTTTTTTTTCAGGTAACTGAACAAATGTGCTTTTTGTGGTTTCGTCTGTGCTAACAGGTTTTATGCAAAAATATAATTTATTGACAAAACAAACATACATAATGTTATTAAATTAACCAGTTATATATGTGTGTGTGTGTGTGTGTGTGTGTGTGTTAAGATTGTGGTATCATAGAAGTATATTGTTTATATAATAGGCTTTTTGTTTTAAAGTCACACAAACCAACTAACAGCACAAAACACCACCAAATTTATTAAATCCATTGCTAATATTTTCTGATATTTGTGCTTTTTTTCTTACCAAACCGATGCCATTTTCTGGAGGATGACGTATATGTTAAATTGTTTAAGTTAGTTAAATATAGCTTAAACATGTCTAACAGGATGAAAACATTATTAAACATGATAATAAATAAAGTGATTCATAGTTGAAACAGTATTCCCATGAAATCATGTTTGGTTTATTTCTGTTTTCTTAATATTGTGGCAGCTTTCAATACAGCAGAAGGAGACAAAAAAAATAGGCTAGTGAGTTTCACAATTTGTCCAATATATTAAGACATAACAGGGACATGTGAAAATGTACTGCATGGGAATGAGCCAACAGCACAATATTCTACTGATGTATCGAGTCTAACTGGTGTAGGCTTGAATTAATCATGATTAAATGCATTTTCCCACCTAATACTGATGATTAATGATAATTCCATACAGCACACTTATGCAATGCATAACATGTGCTAAAATGAACCACAATTGTCTGAGTTCAGACTGTAATTAAATTAATTAAGGAATAAGCAAATGTTTGACCGAAGGAATACTCCGGGGTTTGTCAGGTTCAGAAGACCTTTAGTTCAATTCCTGAAGGAGTCTGATTCTCAGGGCCAATTACAGCTTGAACAAAGTCACCAGGTCAAGATCACAAACTCTCTTTGTGCAGAGTGAGAAAGAAGACAGTTTTGCGGGTGTGATTGCGACACAGGTTAATTATTAAACTTGGCAAGAGAACAATTGCTTCACTGAGGTGATCCAGTTTCACCCAATAAGACACCTATGAAAATATGAACACTTACCACAACAGGAGGAAGACTCCCTCATGTAATTAGCCTACGTATTAATTTATTGGAAGCCAGTGCTTTCTAAACAGACTTAATTATATACTTGCACTTAATTATATTTGGTTTGTTTTAGAGTCACAGATGGAAAAACATATTTATTTTGGGAGATAAAAGTCCACCTGGGACAGAGAGAGGTCTCAGCAGGGCTGTGAGCCGTCTGGTAGGAATTTACTGGATTAGCTCAGTCACTAAATGTGAGATGAACCGTGTTGTCAATCAGCCCGAGGGCCCAGAAAGAGAGCTGGAGCTGTCAATCAAAGGCTGGCCTTCAATCGCTTCATTCACGAAGCCTCTAAATTCAGTGCTGCTGATGAGTGTGGCATCTCAGAGCAGAGGCCCGCCAGGACTGAAAAACTCACTGCAGATTCACAGCTCTCTCTTATCTTTGCTCTTCTTTTCTTTTAGGTTTCAATTTTCTATAAATTTCAGAAAGAAATAAAAACCATCTAAATAGAAGTGAAGCAAAACTTTATTGAAAATCAGCTCGGAAAAGTGCATTTCTGTTTGATCATTATTATTTGAGATAATTTACAGTGTGACTCTAATCTCTATTTTTGCAACAGGATATTTTATAATGTGCCACAATGATCGTGGTTTATTAAGCGTAATAATAATAATTATTATTATTAGTATTATTATTTTATTATTGTTGTTATCATTTTAATCTGATTTAAATTTGCAATGTAGTTTTATTTCCAATATATTGAAAAATTATTTATTAACAAAAATGTAAATACAACTATTTCAAAAGATTTGAGCTTAAACAAATCATCTATGAGCTCCAAGGTTGTTAAGCAATGATATATGATTTTGCAGAAGCCACAAGGCAACATTTTTTTTTTTTTTTAATGGGTACAGGGAATTGCAGCAACGGTCACCACCCAGAGGGAAACACTTGTAATAAGCAATTCGGTGCAATCAACAGTCGGGTCAATCAACTACGCAGAAGGAATATCCAGTACACTTTTGGAAAAAAAGGTACAAAAGCTGTCACTAGGGCAGTAGGGCAGCAAGGGTACTAATATACAATTTATAATAAATAAATATATTTTTTGTAAAGGTTCAATCCAATGACAGCATTTTTTTTTTTCTTTGGAGAATATAACATGAATTTGTATATTGAATGTGTTTCTTCAGTTTAGCTTCATATAGTGTATATCACATTTTATTCTTACAGTCACTTTTTTATTATATCGTCATAGCTAATTTAAATATATCACTGCTGCAGTTCCTGCATTATCATCAGCCTTCGGCCACATTGCAATGACGTGCGGGCCATCGAGAATTGTCCCGAACATTCTGATTAGAACTCTTTTATTCTTTCTGACCATGTAACACTTTCAAAACGGCCTGGTTTTATTTAGTTCAGCGGGTTTCCTAGTATAATGACACTTCCTGAAACCATTAAAAATGATTAAACCCAGAGGAATATTTACTGTTGATGCACACAAACCCCTTATGATTGAATAGTCTGAGCAAGGAAGATAAAGCACATGCCCATCCAGGAAATCAGAGGCAGAAAAAGAAAGGGTCCAAGAGCGGGGTTGTCTAATGTTGTTGTGCATTCCGTGCAGCAGCGCTGTTTGGAATAAGCTCCATGCAGTCATTGGTCTTCCAGATCTGTGTGTGACACCTCATGCCCCCAAGTGCAGTCTATTTAGCTGCAGTTCTGATCAGCATCTTTATACACTATCAGCCCTGGGCTGCAATTTCTGCAGGATGCTTTTATAAATGAACATAATCAGAGGTGAGCCGGCACTCTCTGATTGCAGCAGGAAACAGAGCTGAGAAACTTTACTGGATTATCATGCCACTTGAGAACTGAACGCGCACACATGTGCTACTGCTGGCCTACAATGCGGTCCTCTTGCTATTGGCATTCTGCGCCTGCACTTTGTCTTATTTCACTAAAATAATATAATTGTCCCTCATTTTATTGCTTGTAAAGCCATCTCCTTTCTGCAGGCGATGTAGGTGATCAATGTACCGTCTAAATGAATCAATTCTTGCAGGAATACTGTTTGTTTGGAAAATGATCCTGACCAGGACAGGGGGGACGATTGTGCTTGTATTAGTTTAGTGGCTTGGGTTTTCATGTTCGCCCACAATGCATCGGAAATGACTCCATTTTTCATGTTATGAGTATTTTATACAGCAGCCTCTCCGCGTAATACACTATATAAGTCATTACTTAAATAGAATAAATAGACGTGTTTGTTAGTCTTGGCGTGCCATGAGCCCATCGGCCTTCACTTGAGCTATGAGAGGAAATAAGAACTCAGTGAACTAGCAGCACTGAAGTACCATCAGCTTCACACATAGATGCTTATCGGAGCGATTGTATCGGTGACACGCAGACTGATGCTTTATCTTGTGTTAATTCGGTGGGTTGTATAGAGAAAATCTATCATGATTGGACTATAAAAACTGAAAAACTCTGTTGTAATACTTAAACGTGTTTTTTTGTTCAGTCTATACATAAATAAGTATATATATATATATATATATATATATATATATATATAATATAATTAAAAATATATAAAAAAAAATATATATATATATATATACATACATTTAATATTGTATGCATTAACAAGACTCTCTATAATTTGGAAACTGACACTGGAAGCAGGTATTGGTTGTATTTTTCTTCTTTTTAATTATTTTGTATTACTTAACATTTGCCAGATGCTTTGGATACAAGTGTCTACAGAATTAATACATGATATACTATTTACTCTATACATTTACAGTATATACATATTCCAGTAGCTAAATAAATTGGCAACCATGCTTATATATGCATATATCTAGATGTGTATCAATTAGGTGTGTGACAAGATACTTATCCCACGAGACGAGACATGAGACTGGGTTCACAAGAATGAGACCAGACGAGATTTTCAAACTTTTCATAAGAAATCCTCAGTGATGAAATATATAGGGAAAATAGTCTTTTATTCAAATGATAAAGACAAAATGCAAAAAATGTAGGTGCATTTTGAACTTCATGAAATTAAACTTCCATTTTAATGAATTATATGCAGTAATAAACAACATTTGGACAAGATATTCACGATTCTGGATGAATTGAGAATCCCAGTTGTTTTTAATAAATTGGATTCTCTCACGATTCTGGAGAAAAAAAAATATTAGAAAACTAAACAAAATAATGTAATTTACTTGTGGTTCTGACAAACTGTTCATTGCTTAAGTCTTTTACATATATTGAACATATATTAATTTAAACAAACAAACAAACAAAACATTCAATGAAGGAGTCAGTGTCTCATTTCATTAAGACTTGTTTGACTTTTGGAATCTCCTGAATGAATGATTCAGTGACATAGTTTTTTAAAGGGCAGTTGTCGCCACCTCCTGGCGGAAAAGGATAAGCGTTACAAAACATACAAGTGTTAAGATACTTTCGTTTTGATCGCTACTGTATACAGTTGGTGTTCACACCCAAACGATAAACTTTTATCCCAGTACTTCTATTATTTAAATGTCTTTAACACAGAAATAATGATTATAGTGTGGTTGAAAAGACTGTTTGTGTTGCTCTTTTTGTGTTCACATTTACCACTGATTCATTAACATGGGCAGCGACAGAACGTGCTTCTCACGCTCCACTGACACTCGCCATGTGAAACAGTCCTAATAGACATAACTAAATCGTTCTCATTCAGGGTGTTTGAGTCAGATCGAGAATGTAAACACTGAAAAATGTTTTGCAAAGATATCCTCACGACATTGGATCTCGTCACATCCCTAGTATCCATTGGTGTGTCCATTTTAATTATTACAATTGTTGAATTTTATGGCCATTTTGTATTACAAGCTGTTCTGCTACAACGTGTATGGTCACTTGATTTTCTTAAACTTTAAATGTCTCCTTAAACAAAAGCAGTTTAGAAATACTGTAATGGAGCATGTCGGATTTTTTAAGCTGTATCATCATATCCAATTCAAATGAGTAAATGCATAAAAAGGGCTAGATAAATTAAAGTTATTGATTTAGTCTTGTGTCTGTGATTTCATATTGGCTTCAGAAGGACATCAAGTGTGTTTTATTCAAACAGTTATACAAACCCTGTACTATATTGTTGTTGTACATGATGTAAAACATTTCCTTTGTTTATAAAGTTATATATCCTCACCCTCTCTCCATCGCACAGTGCCGTCCACTCGCCCTTGGAGTAGCACAGGAAGTGAAACTGTAACTCAGAGTTCACATGTAATTGGTTACGGTCACGCTACCCAAACAGGAAGGAATCTGTAACTGATTAGAATTCTTCCTCCTGCAATAATAGTCCTAAAATTAATTATACTCCGGCTCTATTCCCACTATTGCTTTTCCTGTTTTGAAGCTGCTTTATAGAGCACAAATCCCCAGACTGCAAAGTCAATGGACAGACATCCATCTCCAGAACAGACAGATGGACAAAAAGCACTCAACACTCTCAGGTAACACGCTCATGGGTTTGTTCATGTTATTTTTATGTCATGAAGCACTACTCATAAGAAGTTAAAATACTGCATTTGTGTGACTTAAGAAAGTACATTTATCATAAAGGAATAGCATTAAATAAACTGGTAAGTGTTTGTGTCTTGAGTTATAGTGTGAACAGGAATAGCCAGTTGTGTCAGTAGATTGTCAAATCATAAAATCTGACTGTTATATTGTAAAAGATATTATGCACATAGTATATTAAATATGCTTCCGAGTCAATCGATCATTTTTTACATTTTGACCTGAGATTATTCTATTGTTCTCACGTCCTGGCTGCAGTAATCTGATTGCGATGGAAATGCGAACAAGATTTATGATGACAGGCTGATTTTGGAATGTGGAAATGCTATTTGAATGTTTTTTCTTTATGTTATTTCTGGTAATGAAGTACTTTTGGTCCTCAAAGATATAAAGAGTCGACATGGACATGTTTTACATAGTCATATGGTAAATCAAATACATATTTGGGAACACATCAGCTATTAAACAACAGAACATAACAGCCAGTGTAAGGAAATTGCTCATATACAATATACAGTTGATCTTATAAAATATTAAAATTTTGTAAATAATATTGAGTTAAACAGTGTTAGAACTGCACATAAAAAAATAAACTATAAAAATGTACAATTTAACAATGATGACCATTATGACCATTATGTTTGATATAATATACAATGTACATTGTGAAGTTATACAACCATAAAAATATAGAAAAATGCCAAACAAATGTGCTAATTGCCTCCTTTATTGTCCTTGTATCATTTCACATTTCATAATACAGGTGTAAAATAATAAAAAATCAATATTAATAATAATACATAAACAATTAATTTGCAAAATGTAATTAATTAAAGCCTCCTAATTAAATCCTATTTCATTTCTATTTAAAGAAATAATGTCTTTATTGGAGCTGAACATTTTGCAAATGTTTAAGCATCTTGCTATGAATTAAAATATTACAAAAGGTATTATCACTAATATTGAATTAGTTTTTCCTCCTGAAAAAAAGCATAATAGCATGACAAATATATCATTCACTAAATAAAATAAAATAATAATAATAATAATAATAATAATAATAAAAAAACATGACAATATCAGTTTAACTCAATTCAATCTTTGCAATAACAAAACAAATCAAATCATGTAGTATTTATATCAATTTAGTTCTTAATGTTAAAAAAAAAAAACACTTATGGTTTACATACATGTAAACATCTGCAAACATCTCAGCGGTCTACATATCTGAGTTACGCATGTAACATGAGTCAGATTGTCAGAGATAACATGTTATTTCTGCTGTTGTATGCTGATTTTACAAAAACAAACCATCATGTTTCCATTTCCCGTATATTACAGAAGCATTTAAGTTAACAAAAAAATGTCAATCTCACACAGCATTGAAAATCATCACTTACCGATGCTTTACTTTACCTAAACAGCTCTTTCAGCATGTGTTGTCTGTCATTGGGGTTGAAAATTGGAGAATGGGTTGGAAATTGGAACCATCTCGAATGCAGTCCTGGAGAGAGGAAAACAAACTTAAATGAGATCATGCCTGCCAAGACGCATTTCACCAAAGGGCAGAAAGGAAGTAGGAGATAACGCAAAGGAGAAGCCAATTAATGCTGATCTGTTAAGATTGTTTTGTATACGGCGTGTGTGTATGTGTGTGTTTGCAGCATACAAATAAAAAGTACTTTTGATTAATGTTCTCGCTCTCTAAAAAAAGTCCCTGTATTTTTTCTTTCCTTTTATTTTAAATATTACTCTGTGAGAAAATAAAAAAAATAGTAACTTTGAGAAGGTTTTACGTCTCTGCTGTTGATGTTTGTGTGTCAAGAGCTGATATTCAATAGCCAATCTATCATTATGTGTTTTAGATGTGGTATACCACAATTCCATTACTCATGAGCCATTCAGAGTATTGAATTTCAGTGATGAATCTTAACAAGCTCAGTTTTTACTTCAAAGAGAGACAGACGGCTTATTAGAGAGACGTGATGACAGACTATTTACTAAATCTTAACAATAAAAGACTAAATTACAATCAATATTGCATGTGAAATAGGGTCAGCAGTTAAATGCTGCTACTAATACGACTGCTCTTTCTATATATGTGCATGTGTGTGTGTGTGTGTGAGAGAGAGAGAGAGAGAGAGAGAATTAATTTACATAGAAAGCATATTGAATGCAAGTAAAGTGTCTACTTTAATGTTTAAAATAACTTATATGGGAGAAATAATGTTCTGTTGTCATTGTATATGTCACCGTTATGTTATATTAATGTACTGTATAAATTCAATAACATACTTATTCTTACCTGTACTTAATAATTATAATAATAATAATAATAATAATAATAACAATAATAATACACCTTAGTATATATATATATATATATATATATATATATTGTTATGTGAACTATTTTAGTGGGCGTCTTCCATAAATCATTGTAAAAAGAAATGATAGTCATTTGTATTTTTATTTATTTTTTTGTTGTTGTTGCTCAAATAAATGAATAAATTAACAAACAAACACAGACACTTTCTAATGTATATATATAAAAAAATACTTTTTGTCACAAGATCACATCCACAGTTTTCTGATATTCTGATCTATAGATATGGCTAGGGTCACTTCTTTAATGTAAGTCAATAGGTTAAGCAAGTATACTCTTTTTATGGCTTAATAAATTAACAACCCTAGCGAAAAATAAATATACTAAAATGTATTTAAAATACATTTATTTCATGCTAAGTATACTACAAATATATTTACATATTATGTACTTAAAAATACCCTGCAATACTTTTAGTGTAATAAACTGGTATATTTAAAATATGCTAAATTGGAACAACTAATTTTATGTATAATGCACTTTAATTATGTGGAAGTAGTGCTGAAGTCCAACTAAAGATGCACTTGAATATATATTTAATTGGACTAAAGAGCAACTATTGCAATTTATTTAAACATTAAATATTTTGCATTTAAAGACTGATAATATTTAAAGATCATACAACCCTTATCAGTAGTGACATTAAAACATATTTTAGGCATAAAATTAAGAAAAGTTGAATTACAATTTTTATTTGTCTCAAGCGACATGTCAGTAAATATGTTAATAGACTTTAACTAAATTCATTTTAAATCTATTACATTTTTACTAGGGAATAAAACCCTACCTCATACATGATTTGAGGTATCATTAATGTCAATGCAAGTTACACACTGAGGTTCTGGTTTGGAGATTTAAACAAACACCACTAACGACTGTGGAAGATGAGAAACTGATAAGTGATTTGTCACAGCGTCTGCTTTGCTGAATTTCTGCAGTTCTGTCACTGAGAGTGATCGTCTTCAAAGTTATATTTGAAGTTCAGCTTATGTACATCTTCCTAGAGTGAGGATCCACCTGCACAAGAATCCACAATGTTCAGTAATAAAAGAGTGTGATTCTTTGAGCTCACATTGGCGGTGAAGAAAATGTGGACAGGTAAGAGTAGATGTGTCTGCCGATGTTGATTCAGTTTAACTTACTTTTACCCTCGCAGGTATTTAACCCAGTGAAAGTTACCGAGAGACTGTGATCAAGATCCGCACTGCACGCCAGAGGATACCACCACTGTCAAGAGACATGAACACAGACAGGAACATGAGAACAAATGGAGCTACCAGCACCTGTCAGGAAGGAAGCATGTGCCCTACAGAGAAGAAAGGCAAGATAGACAGGCCTTCCGACTAACACACACACACATGCTCTGCTATCGCCAGATACCCTTCGTCAACTTTGACACCAAAGGGTTCTTGTGTCAGACCTTTATTACACACACACTGTTCTCCCACAATCCTTTATTTTCAGAGATCTGACACTGCGAGCTTTGACTGAGCTGTGGAATAGATTACTTTATACTGACAACATTTATTCTGCAGAAATATATTAAGAATAACAAAGTGTCTTTTCTTTTAATTGTTTTAAGCATTTTAAAGTATCACAAATCATGTTACTGAATCAAAATTAAAGAGTACTTTTTAAGCTTTGTTGCTTTGCTTCATTGTAAAACATTTGCTTAAAAAATAATAAAAATGGAAATTCCAAGATTTATTTTTGAATACGATTGCCAGTGTATGTATGTATGTTTGTATTTTAAAAAGATCAAGAAAGCAACCTCTTATATCATCTTTGATTTAGCAGATTTTTTTAAATACAAAAAGTCTTTCTCCATTAGTCGATACAGTAGTGTAACAAGTCCAGAATGTGACAAACAGAAACTGTCAATACTGTTTTAGCATAAATTTTGTTCACTGAAAAAAAGAAAGTTGTTTCAACTTAAAATAATTTGTTACCCCACTAACTTTTTTTTTGTTTAGTAAACTAAAATATTCCAGTTGTCGCTTAAATTAACATTAAGTAACTTAAAATTATAAGTTGACTAAACAAACATTTTTAAGTCAGCAGGGTTACAAATTAATTTAAGTTTAAACAACTTTTTGTAACTTTTTTTGTTACATGTTTAAAAATAATGAAATGTTGTGTTTGAAGAGTAGAAAGATTACAATGTTCATTGCAAAATAATGATATCCGGTATTTAGTGATAATTAAAATAAATACAGTACAAACTACAGAAATACAAATAAGGGAAGTGCAAAATATACAACATTCATCAGTGTTAAATTATGTTTACTCGGTCATTCATCAGTTTTACAATTCATTTTTAAATATCATAAGTGTGATGTGTAAAATGTCCATGTAATTAAATTCACAAAAATGCATGAGAATGATGCCATGAGTCAACAATTATTCAATCAATAAAGAAATATAATGTCTTCAATTCAATTGAATTATTTTAATGTAATATATACACTGCCCTCCAAAAGTTTGGAAACACCCCTGGCAAAGTGTGGTTTTGGACGATATCAGCATAAATCCTTATCAGTTTTTGGTGCGAATACATTAAAGTAACCTGACATTATCATTGAAGACCAGCTATAATAATTTTCATTTTGATTACATAATAATGGCAATATATACATGTCAAAATCAGACATGCCCCTTTGCCAGCTGTGATGCCTGGTTACTGGTTTAAACTTGGCCCAAAGATTTTTGGGTCAGCACACCTTAATAGCTTCAAACAGTTGATTGCCAATTAAGTTTAGAATACAATTAATTTATGCCCAGATTATGCAGAGCTGTAATAGCTGCTAATGGTGGATATTTTGATGAATCAGTTTTTTTTTTTTTTTCTATGTATAAACTGTTTATGTAATAAAATATGTTTTCGTAGTTTGTGTTGTCCCTTATCAGTGCAAAATTATCACAAATTAAAAAGGATTCATGCCAATATTGTCCACAGCCCCACTTTTCTAGGGCGTTTCCAAACTTTTGGAGGGCAATGTTATAATATAATTTTACATTTTTTTTATATAATTTTAATTGTAATGTTAAAATGCTTTATTTATTGTTTTGTTTTTTAATAATTAAACTGACATGCTGTTTGTAAACCAGTATCAGGGGACATTCTAATAAAATTATCTTGAGAATTTACACAGGATTGAATGCATTAATGTATTATTAATATTTAAACTAAAATCATCAGAGTCTGTCATTAGAACTCATAAAATCTATAAGAATCATCTCACATAGTCTGTAGTGTTTTAAGTGATAATTATAATAAATTATTCATGATTTCATATGGATTCACTGCAGAAACACACTGGATCATTTACAGATTCTTAGATGTGGTTAGGACTTAAATTTACACTTCATAAAATTATTCAGAATATTTTTCCACATTGTGATACTATGTGTGTGTGTGTGTGTGTGTGTGTGTGTGTGCATCTTTCTAGATGGCTCTCCATGCTGATGTCCCACCGCGAGATGGAGAAGGCTTTAAAATACTGTCTGTGTGAAATGTAAAATTTATGAATCCCCCCCATGTCCCTGCTTGATTTATGTGAAATAATAATACACTATTTAATGCTTAAACATGGCTGCGAGCAATCTGTGGCTATCAAGATGTACAATGGAGTAATGGCTGCAAAAGACAAATCACCCTGTGCACTGAGGATGCTTGTTTAAAGGTGCACGGCAGATATATTAAACTATATGTAATTGTACACTAACTCCACGCTGTAGGCAGAGAGAGACAGAGAGATGCAGATGGTCATTAATATAGTGAGAGTGAGAGAAGGGGGTGGACACATTTCAGACGGGCTCATCTCTCACAATGCCGTCTGTAGACGTCTGTTTACTTTCAAGGAGGAAACTTGTACTCGAAAATGTAAAATAATAAAAAAAAAACTTTCAACCAGTCACTAACAACCAGTGTGAAAAAAAAACTGCAGAAACAGACATAATGCTGTTTTTTGTGTATCACCACTTTCAATTACCATGAAAAAAAAAAAAAAACATTGCAAATTGCGTTTGTACTACAGTGGACACCACACTAGGGGTTTAAGCAAAGAAACACAAACACTGCGTTTTTTTGTAATATAACTTTTTTTTTTTTTTTTCTTAAAAATGTGTGGTATAATTGTCATATTGCACCAGATCTACTGAAGCTGGTGCTGCATTCAGATAAAGACTACTTTGCAAATAGTTGCATTATCATTCCTATTCATTTCAATGGCAGTTGCTCTGCTAACACAGGCACCCCTGGATGTATGCAATCTGACATCTGTCATTTTAGTTTAAAGAAAACATCAGGTTTAATCCAATTTTTGTGCATTTAGGAGTCCTCCAAAAAACACTGCGAAAACTGTAATATAATATAATATAATATAATATAATATATAGTCAAAATACTTTTTGGATACAGCTTGCGTGCTTATGACATTTAGGACAACTGACCCATATTAACCAGAAAATCTTGGTATTAGTTATTAGTTATGTCATGTCCCTTTCTGGCATCCATTTACCAAGTTCACCAGCTTTACATGGCTTGGGTTGAAATATTGGATAGAACTTTGTAAAGGCTAAGTTAGCTAGTGAGTTATCTATTATCCATTGTAAGTGCAGTGCAATATGATTTTTATTTGTTATTACAGACTGAGGGATGAGTCAGAATTATTATTATTTATTATATTATTATTATTTATTTTTTTTTTCAATTGACAGCATGCCACATATGCTGAACAAACGTTGTATTGAACCCAGCACATCATTTAAAGACAAATGCTTCATGTCTGGCAATACTGCCACAATATAAGCATAATTCAAAAAGCAAAGAAACAAAACCAGAGAAAAATATTAACCACAGAAATGACATGACTATAAAGCATGTATACTATATTTTCATAGTGATGGGAAATAAGAAGATAACACAAAAGCACTAAATAAAGAACAATAAAAATGTGAAATTACACTATACGTCAAGCTGTATTCAGATATGAAATCTGATACTGATTTATAGAACTGTTTTGCTTAATTAAACATCATTACAGTTAGCAACTCCCCACAGATTAGGTCTTATAAAGAGTTGAGGCACTTTGTTGTGCAGTTTGTGGGACAGTTTATCAGACCTCAGGAAAGTAAACAGTGTAATTATGAGCCCATATGAAACCACAGACAGAACTTTGAGCACTGTGTGATTATACACAAATACAGGTGATACACACAGTGGATCTGTTCCAAAAACTATGCAGGCATTTCAAGGCACACTATCCAATTTGTGAAATGTTGGTTATTCTGTAAATAGCTACTTAAATTTCATGCAATGTGTTGATTTTTTGAAGTTGTAAATAAACATATATTAACAAAAGTAATAAATAATAAAAAGGAAATAGTATTATTATTATTTTTTTTTTTTTTTTTTGACTAATTGTAAATGTAATATGGGTTGCACGTATTAAGTCAAAACTCAAAGATTGCCTTAAGAAATTATCAATATATATTCCTTTAAGAGTAGCTGCCTATTTAGACAGTATGCAGCATGGCCCACTAGGTTTTGGATTAGAGCCTATGTGTTCCTGAACCTCCCTGGTGTGTCTTTCCTTCTTCTTTCTCTGTGTTCCTGTCTTTATTTCTCCATGTCTCTACCTGTCCGTGCCAAGACAAACCTGCTAAAGCTGGTGATTGAAGCACAGCTCTGACTCCAGTAAACCACAGGTGCTGAACTCTTTTGGCAAGTCATAAAACATCATATGCATGTTTTGTGCTGTCAGTGAGCTCTTTAATTTCATTTTCTTTTTTTCCCCCCTTCTCCTTCCTGACCACACGATTCATTCTGCTATGTCTATGAGGGGGAGACATCCAGTGTGTCTTTCATGAAATCAGTCGTCTTCAAACTCTGAGGTCCCGCTGTGCCAGCTGAGGGGACCCGCCCCCCCATACACCCTCCAGCCCAAAATGCCAATCCTCCAGCTGTCAATCAAAGCCACATTAAAGCAGCGTGACGTCACACAGCTGAGCGTTCTAGTCACCGGGAACACAGAGATGGCCCGGGGCAAAACTAAACAAACTTACACTGCCACTTTGAAGAGTTTAACAATGTGTCATTGTGCAGATAATCCCTGGGCTGTGGATAAGTGTATTATATTTTGATTTTACAATAAGCATGTGTAAAAACATTGTGATACTTACTATTGTGTTTTACAGGAGTAAGTAACACACACACACTTCAACATATTTAGAGGTGTTTGTTTAGGCTGGCGATTTCTGAAGTATTGAACTTAGCGGTAATCTCATACTGTTTGTGCTACAGAAATTAATGATATATCAAACTGTTCAGCTTACATTCTATTTCATTTGTAAGCAACTCGATAAAAAAATAAAATTCCTTTATACGTACATTGAAGAAGTGACATGAATCATATCTAGAGACAGTTGTTTTGGCTCAACCCAGCAAGCAACTCCTCAAAACACACTAGTAATTCAGTAGTTTAGTAGTTAAAAATAAATAAATTAAATTAAATTAAATTAAATTAATACATAAATAAAAAACCCATACCACTAAAATTACTCCAAAAATGACTTTTGCATGGGGAGAAAAAAAAACAAAAAAACATATGCATAATTGTAATTAGCAAAAGGTCAATTATTCCACATTTCCAATTTAGGTCATTAGATGGCGCACACTATAAATGAACATTTTTAACAAATAAAGTATACATAATATACTGTATATCATTTTTTTAAATGTAACTTTTAATGTCTTTGTGGGATCATTTTAATTTAAATCGCATTAAAGTATGTAAGTGACTGGTAAAAGGAATGTCTTCAGGTAATATTATTCAATAATGGTAAAAGAATTTTACTCTGAACATTATTCCCCTGGCTGCTATCATATCAAATTTCTTCTTTAATTGCTCTTTATTTTTCCAGCATTGAGCATTCAGCAGAAGTCTGCTTCCCCCTCCTGGTTGTTCTCAAGAAACAGTCCACAGAACAGTGAAGCTGCGAGCTCTATTTCATTTTGTTTTATATGTTGCAGCTGGACGGGGAGAATTTGATGTTGAGTATTTGTTAAGTTCCATCTTAAAGTCTTAAAGAAAGGACGGGGCTTATCAGCAGAGCTCTAGAGGTTCGTATGACATATGACAGGTGTCTATGCAGAGAGAATGTTATTGCGTTGTGTTCTGGTGAATGAATCCATGTCCACAAGTCTCTTAGTGCCAAGAGACTACAACAACACAGCATCCTTCAGAAAACTCACTGGTGGTTTGGCGACTAGGTTAGGGGTTAGTGGTTTAAGATACTCAATATTTTCAAGCACTGATGGAGACTTATCAGCAATGAAGGTACAGCATTTTTTTTTTCTTTTTACTGTAAGATTAGAGTAAAATTTTATACATTCCAGCACTTTAAAATTTAAAAAGATATATATTTTTTTATGTATTAATATTTTTTAAAAAAATATATATTTTTGCAATATGAGTGCCTTTAAACTGAGAAGAAAAAAATCATAATAGTCTGTATTGCACCACGAAAAATGTCAATCTAGACATCTCAGAAAAAAGTATTTCATTGTTGTCTAGGATATGCTGTCATTTCCTCTTTTGATCAAAAAGACATAAAATATACATTAAGTCAATACAGTCCATCTTAGAAGAGCTATATCAACACGGCCGAGCTTTCCTGTTTGAGTGAGCGCTGACCTCAAATAGTTAAGAGTAAGAGAGGAGGACAGAGAGAGACAGGCTTGCAAAAAAAGAAAAAAAGTGAGAGCAGAAGCCTAGCAGATCAAAGAAAACAACATGAGAGAGGATATGAGCGCTTTGAGAAGTAATATTGGGACGATACCATCTGTTTCCCAAGTCATGCAGCAGGATTCAGACAAGTACAGGAAGAGGACAACAGAGACGCCCCTTTAGCCCTGGATAACACAGCCAAAATGGCTTATTAAGAAACCTCCAATTTAATATGAGATTGGGCAACATTAAAGGGTTCTCTCTGCAAAGGACCTTTCTCCCCAGTTGTTGAGAAGAAAAGCGTTATATAACAAATAAATTTGAGGATTATTTCATAAAAGGGGCGCCAGTGTAATTTCTCCTTTGGTATTTTCAATTTTGAAGGTGGCACAGTAAGAATGGCCGGAGATGTATGAGGTGATTTCACTCTTCATGTGGGAAAGTGAGTTAGAGATGAAGTGAGGAGCCGCTGCTCTGACCGTGCGCTCCAAATCTTTTATTAGTAGCTATATTGTGGAGAAACAACCTAAATAGATTTTACACTTAATTTGGTCTTTTTTTTTTTTTCATTTTAGGAAACATTCATTCTTTAGTCCCCTTCTAATGCTATCACAGTATTGTGAAACCTAATTAGCATTAAGCCAGAAAATCATGATGTTAATGTTTATAATATCTTATTATTTCATGCCTTTTAGTCACATTCAAACAATTACAGCTAAGACTTTTTTTTTAATACACTGCATATTCAAAATGTAGCGTCACATTCTGTTATACATGCAGTATGTAAGAACACAGCGCATGAACATTAACGCCCAGCTTTTTGTATAATACATGTAAGTATACAACTTTATTTTCATACATACTGCATTTAAATGAAGCTACACTTTTAAAAATAAAGGTGCTTTAAAAGGCTCTTTACAGTGATGCCATACACTGTAAAAAAAAAATTGTTAAGTCAACTTAAAATTATTTGTTACCCTGTAGCCTTAAAATTTTACATTCAGTCAACTCAAATAAGTTTAGTCAACTTGAAATGTTAAGTTGTACTAAGTGAAAACTTAGATATTAAATTGAGTGAACAAATAATTTGGTTTGTTAAACTCACAAGCTAAATTTCACTTGACTTCCATTTCTTTTAACTATTCCTTTAAAACATTGGTGTTATCCTTAATCATATGTCCTGCTCTTCACATTTGTTGCAGACTCATCCATGATCCCAACAGTCGTTAGGTCATCTGAATTCTAATAAGATCCATACACAGAATCACTCAACCGTTCAACTTTCCCAGAAGATCCTACTGATTTGCTGAGCTACAGGCCTCATTGGATCCAGATTTCGGTCTTTGAAAAGCCACCGCATTTCCTTCCGCATGCAATGTTTTATTTATTACTGGTTATTTGATCTGGTCCGAGACCATTATGGGAATATGTACCTTTCTGAATAATCAATAAATAGCCATTTTATTATTTAGAAGGATCTGGTGTGAAGGGCTGCAAAAAGTAGAAGTCATTACACAAATCCGTCATTGTTGATAAATGAGATCACTTGTAAAGTTAGATGGGTGGCATGCATGTGGACGGTTCTGTGCATTGCTGAATACTATTAGCGGGCAGTAAATATTGCACAGGCCTCTCCACGGGACTATGATTCGGCAAGTGGGCGGCAGAAAAAAGGGCAGTAAATTCGGAGATTAATTAACCCGTTGAATTCTGGACATTTCCAGGTCTCTGTTCTGGTGACCTGTGGACGTAAATGGGACGAGCCTGTCCTCGGCAGAGAGCGGAGAGTGAGGGCCCTCGTCCGGAAGAATGAGTTATTAAGAGAATTTTTTGAATAGATGGAAAAATTGTAGCCTGGCTATTTAGTGTCATAAAGTGCAGCCAAGCCAGCGCAGGGGCTCCTCGGGACAGGAGGCAATAGCATTCCAATCAAATCTCAGACGGATGAGAGATGGGCCTGTCCACTCTGAATTTTTATATTGTGGAAGGGGCTGGAAAGAAATAATGTCGTCCGTGAGTGAATTAACCTCTCGCAGTGGATGGAAAGGCCTCTGTCATCTATAGGGGAAGCAGAGGAAATGAATGGGCGGAACGGAGGCTGGGCGAGCCGGGGGGAGGGGTAGATAGGATCATAACCCCTCGCCAGAGATGGACTGTCCGTGGCTGTGGCTCGGTCACATGTGTTGTGGACGAGGGCCAGTGTGTAAGTGTGCTCCTTGGGCTTTTTGTTGATATCTAAAGGTCTGATCAAAATCACTTTGTTTTATTTTTGCATGACATTCATTCACATACATGCAAAACAAGGATGACGCTCCTGTCAGTCTGGACAAACAGGTTATACAGTTCAGCCAGGAAAACTATAGCAGAACGCACGCTGTGTAGTTCTATTTATATTATCAATGAAACCGACACAAGAAATAAAGCAGGTATGAAATCATTATTTCTTCATCTGCTTTATTGACAAAGGTAATCTTTCATTATCCTTATTACAGAGATCTACTAAAATCATTCAGAAAAGCAGGACCAGGTGGATTTTCTTGTTTTATGTCCCAATTTGCATGCTTATATACTATGCATTAAAAATATGTGCTTCTTTGGTAATGGGAAAGTAGGCTACATCCCCCTGGGTGTGTGGAAAGATAGTGCACAGCGTTTTGATGTACTACCAGGTCATAAAATTGTATCTAGATAACACAAAACCCCTTGTAACATACTGCTTGTGGTTGAATTTTAGCTTTAGCATCTAGCAAATATCTATCCATCCATTTATTCTCCAAACCAATTGTCTCATGTATGGTCTAGCGAATCATATTGCCTTAAAATTCATATTCAAATTCATATAAATTTCACATTTATGTTCATCTAAAATTTATAAACTAGTGTGGCAACTTTGGCATCACATTATGTGCATAATTAACCAAACATCATGCAAGGATAAAAAGATTCACCAGAAAAACGGTACTATCCAGGCACCTTTGCTTTGATTTGGAATTTATAACAGGTCACACAAGTTGCATTCATAAGGTGTGCAACATTTTTCTGGGTTATAAGCACAACTGACCCGAAAAGCACAAAATATGTGTGCCTATGTGTTTATAGGTGTTTATGGTGAGGTGTTTATGATGCCCCAAAAAATTGCTGCAAAAATAAATCCCCTCTTTGACTCCTAATTAATAATAAAAAGCATTATTTTATTATTTTATTATTATTTTATTTTAATAATATATATATATATATATATACAGATAGATAGATAGATAGATAGATAGATATAGATATATAGATAGATATATATAATTAAATAAACATAGATATACATAAATTAAAAGATTAAAAGAAAGGAAGAAAATTACATAAATTTTAAGTTTAGTTTGTTCTAAGAGATATACAAATAAAATTAATGTCAATAATAAAATCAGGCCCACATTGTTCTTTACAATTTTTTACAAATTTTCGTTTTATGTATACACACACACATTTCTTTCATACATTCCATTTTTCTGTTAACATAGAATTCCACGTCCTTCCAAAATAATCTTGAGTAAATGCAATGGAGAGAGAGAGAAAAAAGATGCAAAATAGTTTATTTTTCTTGATCACAAAATTCACAGGTATGTGAAACAATTGTTTAAATCTTTCCAAAACATGCTTAGCAGGATAAATTATATGAAGTATTTTGTAAGACGCTTCCTTAATTTTGTTATTGATACAAAACTTGTTTGGCAATTTCCACGCTTTAACCCAAGATATATTACCAACTAAAGACGACCAAAAAAATTCAACCTCAAAACTGTCAGTGTGTTGTTCAGACTGACACGTGTGTTCAGTGACGTATGTCATGGGGTCAGAGTTCACCGGAAGATGTTGGCTGCTGCCGGGAGACAGAACAATACAAAAACCTTTAGAATCATCGTATAATTTGTACCTTGATATGCGTCTTTATGGACGAAGGGTTTGCTTTGTGTTCCGTTCGATTGTATCGATGTAAAGATGTCTGTATCACCTTGAGGCGAGCGCTTAAAACTGATTTTAATCCCGGAAGTGGAGCAGCGCAGCAGTTGTTAGCTTAGCCGCTAACACCTTTTATCTCATCTAAATCCCATATGAGGGAGCGATTTTGTGTTCTCACGCTCACGATCTCACGCTCATTCTGCACGTTAAAGTCACAGATTGCGCCTGTCATGCGTGTCAGTTTAGAGACGCGTCTTTTATTGGGCTGTGAGCTGGGTGAAATGTAAGATTGTGATACACAGTTCCAGCTGTCAGATACTGATCATTCTTATCTGATCAATGTGATTTTGATTAAACTGGTCTATCACTCTGATCTTCTCTGGGTCAGTCGGGTAAGATTCTGTCATCTTTTCGCATAATTCAGTTTAAAATGTAATAATATACTGTGAATGCATAGACATGAACAAATACCAGTACCATGGTGTGGCATTTTAAATATGTATGTAAATATGTAATGCCATGGTATTCTTTAACTATCTTTTAGTGCAATGATATATAAATTTTGTAATTTATGTATACATGTATGACGTGTGTATTAAATGTGATACGATCATTGTGTCATGCTACAACTGATGCATTAGGAGGATCTTTCCCTCATCGAAATGTTTGTATAAGCAGCAACAGAAATAAAAGATCTTTTTAAAGCATGTTTATTTATGAGCGCTAGACATTTATAGCACAGCTTTAAAGCAGTAGTTAATAAAGAAATGAAAATATACTCACCCTCAGGCCATCCAAGATGTAGATGAGTTTGTTTCTTCATCAAAGTAGACAGTTTAGTTAAAATATATACGTTCTGATTGTGGATGAATTGCTTTGAATTTCAGGAGCCTGCAGACATCATGAGTGGCAAATTTGGGCTTGGGAATTACAGCTCGAGGAAGCACATCTCCATATCTGTGCCCTCATCCACAGAGGTCATGTCACCTCATATCAAATCAGTGGAGGAGCTCAGAGTGCTAGGCATCAACCTGAGTAGCTTCAACACACCTACACAGTTCTTCATTTGTGTGGCCGGTGTCTTCCTCTTTTACCTCATCTATGGCTACCTGCAGGTGACAGTCTGACCCATTGCTCGATTTGTGATTGTTGACATTATATTCGTGTCTGTGGTGATGCTAAACTCATGTGCTATGCAGCACTGCTAACTCTTATGAGTCTGTGTATTTCCAGGAGCTGATATTCTCAGTCGAGGGCTTTAAGCCATTTGGCTGGTATCTGACTTTAGTGCAGTTTGGATTTTACTCCTTGTTTGGTTTGGTGGAGTTGCAGCTTACTCAGGATAAGAGGAGGAGGTAATTTTTGAGCAATTGAAAAATAATCCTCGGTTATAATAGATAATTTACTGTCGCTGTGGGTTTTCTTTCCTTAAGGTGTTTTTTTGCAACCAGCTGCAGTATCACTGATACTGATACTGCTATTAAATGGATTTTATATTCCGTTTCTGGGGATTAATATTATTTATTAGCAACTAAAGAACATTAAAGTTATACTAACTTCTATTTTATATTCACATCATACTAGTATTCACAAAATAAGAAAACGTAACTTAATTGAATGTGTTGTTTTTTTTGTTTGTTTTTTTTCAGGATACCATGCAAAACCTATATGATCATCGCATTTTTAACAGTTGGGACCATGGGCCTATCCAACACTTCTTTAGGATACTTGAACTACCCCACACAAGTCATATTTAAGTGCTGCAAACTCATTCCTGTCATGATCGGAGGAGTTTTCATACAAGGTACATCAGATCATATGCTAGACTGTTAGTCTTTTATTCTTCACATTCAAGCAAACTGAAAAGTTAGAATAAATAAATGTACATTTGTTAAAAAGAACTCAGAGTAAAATTGTGTCAGAACAAATTCATCCTGAAAATAACAAATGAATAACAGTCAATTCAAAATGTATTCAGACACCTTCAACATTTTTCACATAATCACAGTTTGTTTGCTATAATGGTAATATATATATTGGAAAATGGTAATAAAATACGACAAGAACTCAAGAGTTAAACTGTGTTAGAACAAATTCATCTCGATGACTTTGATAGAAAGGTATGCAACAAAACATGGTCAGGTCAAAGTGTCAAATCAAATTTTTTTGTCCCAATTTTTTATTGAATTTACTGGAAGTCCACTGTATGAAGAATTTTTGGGTATAATTTTATCAGTTCAGGTCAGTTTATTTTATTTTGATATCCTCACTTACATAAATGAATTATAGTGTCCTGCACCCACTAGTACAAAAAAAAAAAAAGAAAAGTTATATCTTGTGTCTGAATAATTTTTTGTTTGGCTATATTATATATATTTTTATTCCCCAAATAAATGTTGTTCCTTTAAGCTCTCTATTTGTCATAAAATCATGAAGAAAATAAATAATAATAATAATAATAATAATAATAAAAATGCATATATATGTGCACCACGGTTTCCACAAAAATGTTAAGCAGCATGTTAAGTTGTTTTCAGTATTGCTAATAATAAATGTTTCTTGAATGATTTCTAAACAATTGACTGAAAAGATTGATTAAAGAAATCAAAGAAAGGCATCAAAGAAAAAATGTACTGTACTCCTATTTTAAAATATACTAAAATTAAAAATACAGAAAACGAAACAGTTATGTTAAACAGTAATAATATGTCACGATATAGCTACTTTTACTATACGTATTACTACTAATACTTTACTGCATAAAAACGCATTGTGGTGTTACTTCTGTGGAACAAAAACTGAGAATGTTTTGTGGCAACTAATAGTGTGCATTGTGATCAATCTCCAACAAGAGCCACAAAAACATTATTATTAAAGTCCATATGACTATAGAATTATTATTACAAGTCTTCTGTTGCCAGAAGTTGTTACTGAGAAATTTTGAGCAGGAGATTTTAAAGCTGCAGCAGAAAGAAATTATGAGTGAATAATGACTTAAATTTCAATCCAAGCTTAAAATTTAAAGTAAACCTTATTTTGATGGTCCCTTTTGAACATTCTATTGCCTACAAGTAACACTGCACCTATGTGTTAACCAGCTCTCTTTAGAGTATTAGTCAACTGTCTGCTTAATATCTGCAAACTTTTTATTTTGATGGTCCTCCAGCAGAAATTCTACTGACTATAACTAACTTTGCAAGTACTGTACATGTCAGCTTATTGTAACCCTAGACATGTAGGTGCAGCGTTATATATAATGAGACTTGCAAAAGGGACAATCAAAATAAAGTGTAACCAAATTTAGAATATATATTAAAACATTCTTAGAATATATACTGTCGAATATAGCACACTATTATTATTATTATTATTATTATTATTATTATTATTACTTTTTTTTTTTTTTGGTCCTTTTTGAGTTTAACAGTTGTGGTCATTATGTAAAGTAAAGAGCTACATACATTGTCGATCAAAAGTTTGGGATTAGTACGATTTTTAATGTTTTTTTTTAAAGAATTCTTATATGTTCATCAAGGCTGCATTTGCTTGATCAAAAATACAGAAAAAATTTAATATTGTGAAATTGGACCTGTGATTCTTTTTTTTTTAGGAGTTTTGATTGATAAAAGGTTAAAAAGAACAGCATTTATTCAAAATCTAAATCTTTTTTAACAATATAAGTCTTTGATATCACTTTTTATCTATGTAACACATCCTTGGTGAATATAAGTATTAATTTCTTTCAAAAAAAGAAAGAATAAAAATTACTGACCCCAAACTTTTAGATGGTAGTTTATATTGTTACAAAAGATTTCCATTTTAAACCAATGCTGTTCTTTTTTTTTTTTTTTTTTTTTAAATTTTTATTTGTTAAAGAATCCTGGAAAAAAATCACAGGTTCCAACAAAATAATAATTAAGCAGCACAACTGTTTTCAACATTGATAATAAATCAGCATATTAAGAATGAACACTGAAGACTAGAGTAATGATGCTGAAAATTCAGCTTTGTATCACAGGAATAAATTACATTTGTTCACAAAGAAAACAGTTATTTTAAATCGAAATAATATTTCACAGTATTACAGATTTTCTGTATTTTTGATCAAATAAATGCAGTCCTGATGAGCATAAGAAATGTCTTTAAAAACCATTAAAAATCGTATTGATCTAAAACTTTTGAGCGGCATTGTATATATTTTTCCAAATATCATCTTTTGTGTTTCTTGGAAGAAAAGTATGGGATTGAATCAACACAATAAGGTTAACTAATTTGTGGGTAAAATATCCCCTAAAATTAAGTCAGTTCACCAAAGTTTTGCAGGTTTGTGTTTTTCTGAGAACAAGTTCCTTGTTCTTATTCCATTTCTTTCATTGGCCAGTGTTGTTGTGGAGCTCTTCACTTTTCTTATGCAACAATTGGATTGGAGTTTTGATATCCTGAACAAGAAAGAATGAAATCAGCGGAACAGCTCTCCCCTCTCTTTTTATGTATTTTTATTTTTTTTTCTCTGGCATCATGGACCTTGCGTCCCCTGAGGGGTGCGTAAGATCAGCGGGACGTTGGTTGAGGATGCTCTCATGATGCCAACCCATCAAAGCTAGACGCAATCAAAGTGATGCACAGCAACCTGCTGCATCACCTCCATCCCCACGGCTACTACCTGTTTGAGAACACTATTCGGCCTTTCTTGCTTCGTCTCTTTTTTCTGGCCTTTGCATTTTCACGTCCGACCTCAAACTCGTTCTCCTGGCATGCTTGCTTGTGATGAGTTGAAGAGTCCAGCAGAAAAAGACAAAAACTCCTTCTCTCTCTTTGACATCAGTTCCCGTTGAACTTGTTCAAAGATCTTTGTAAAGCCAACCTGCAGCCAGTGTCAAACCTGCAGCCAGAACTCAAAGAACCCAGACAATAAGGCCCTCAGCTTAGCAGAAGATCAGATGCATGTTTATGCAGCTTTTGTGATGTTTTTTAGTTGATCTGTGTCAGAGTTTCTTGATAGACCTTGTTGATGTTGTTTGTTTTTAGGGAAACGCTACAACGTTGCGGACGTGTCTGCTGCTCTGTGTATGAGTCTCGGTCTGATCTGGTTTACACTAGCAGACAGCAAGATTGCCCCAAACTTCAATGTAACAGGTACAGGATTGCTTCTTCGTCAGTCTGTTGAATATGAAAAACAGGCTTTGTTACAAAATCTAGTGAGCTGTCTTGCTAAAAATAATCTACTGTCTGCATAAGCATATTTGAAAAAAAAAATATTTATAGTTTTATTTTTTATTTTATATATTATTTTATTTTTTAAAAACTGAATGTAATTGAAATGTAATGGTTGTGTTGGTTGGTTCTAGGGGTAATTCTCATATCTCTGGCCCTCTGTGCGGATGCTGCTATAGGAAATGTCCAGGAAAAAGCCATGAAACTTCATAATGGAACCAATTCAGAGATGGTACAGATCATTTAGAATTAAGACCATCATAAGATTGTTTGTCTCTTTTTGGGCAGGAGTATTGTTTATTGTTGTCCATGTGTTGCAGGTTTTATATTCCTATTCTATTGGTTTTGTGTATATTTTGTTGGGGCTTCTGTCTGTTGGAGGGCTTGGACCTGCTGTTTCCTTCTGTTCTCAGGTGGGTTTTAACCCAGATTTATTTTGCAGTAAAGTACACATTCATTTGGAGTACACATTCATTTTTCAAAAATATGTCTATGTATTATAATTAAATTTTTGCACCAAAAAAAAAAAAAAAAAGGGTTTTATGCAGGTTTTTTTTTTTTTTTATTAAATCCTTCCTTTGGCTCTTTAGAATTTACCAGGCTGTTCCTGATGCTGTATCTTTAAGACTACTGTTTATAAAATCGTAATAAATAAAATCTGTTGTGACTGGTTTAACAATTTATCTTTAGTTCACACTAACTTTTGAGCTCAGACTATAACTTTTCTATTCAGAGGCAATATTTGCCTGCTGGAATTGATTTCCAGGGCCATTTTAGACCTTCTTTAGGACCGTGTTTTCTTTCATGTCAAATATCCATATGTGACCAGTACACTTCATCTTTTGAAAACTTCAATTAAAAAAAACAAAAAACAGAAAAGAAAGAACATTACAAATAATAGAACAAACACAATAGATCAAATTTATCAGAGTTTTTTTTTATTTTTTATCACACGGCCCACCCCTAAGTTGCATTTTTATATATATATATATATATATATATATATGACTAGATAAATGGCTAATATTCTAGTAATATTATTAGTACTAGTCAAACACATATTAATGCCTTATTCTACATGACCTTATTCTAAATCCCTAATCTTACCTAAAACCTAAACTGAAAAACTAACTGTTACTAACGACTAACCTTACTAACTGTTTATAAGCAGCAAATTAGGAATTTGAGGGAAAAGTCATAGTTAATAGTGAATAAGCGTTCCCTATTCTAAAGTGTTACCATATGTATAGAGACAGTATTATTACAATAGTAGTATATTTCTCATTTTTACTTTGTTTTATTGAATAATAATCACAATTATAAAATGGTTTATCATTTTTTATGAAATTCTTTATTTTTTTTTTACAGTACTGTGGTATTATTACAGTAGTATCATAGTTATCCATATTTATTAATAATTACATTACATTTAAAAATAAATACTAGTTATTTTATAGTTATATTAAATGGCTGAAAAGTGGGAATATGGGCAATGTGGAATATTGTTTAAGTGGACCGATTTTTTTTTTTTTGTTTGTTTGTTTCTTTCTTTCTTTCTTTCTTTCTTTCCCAAATCATTCAGCACTAAAAAGATGCACAGATGCACTCCCCTACCAAATCCCCCCAGTCATTTAACAACAATTTTTTTTTTTTTCCAAATGGAAAGCATTTTTTAATAATGCAATATAGTGTCAGTTACTGTTTTGTTTTGTTTTATTTTTGTTAATATTGTGCATCCCTAGTGTTGATGTATAAATACGGATGGTCATAAGTTATTGAACTCATGGTTGTAATTGCTTTTCAAATTTTATAATTGGTACACCCCTAGCAGCAACAGCATTTTCATATTTACTGGTGGTTCATATTAACTGACCCAAATAGAAAGTATAACCACAAAACTGTGATACAAATCTAATCATAATGTTTAGACAACCACAAGACTTCCATTTCAGCAGGAACCAGAAGTTTTACATGACTGTATTTTAATACCTAAATGTATTCTATCCTTAAAACTGTGTTTTACTCACTCAGCATCCAGTGACGACATACGGTTATGCATTCTTATTTTCACTGACGGGATATTTTGGTATTTCATTTGTCCTGGCTCTGATAAAACTGTTTGGAGCACTAGTTGCTGTCACAGGTAAGCCCTCTCATAAGTATGTATTTTTGTGGGATGGTCAATGAAATTTAGTGAAAAAAAGAAAGTAAATTAATGTCATAACTTTTTTTTTTTTTTTCCTCCTTCTCTTCAGTGACTACGGGAAGGAAAGCCATGACTATTGTGTTGTCATTTCTGTTCTTTTCAAAACCTTTCACTTTTCAGTAAGTGAACCAGATTTTCTTTCATAATGTATTGAGTTGTATTACCAAATGCAAATAACGTAACTTGATTTTATCCATCAGGAATTGTTTGGGTCAGTTTTAATTTCATGTTGAGTGTTGGTTATACTAATGACATTTCAGTTTTGTTGAGATTGACGTGCATCGGTTTTTTCTCAGGTACGTCTGGGGTGGTCTTCTGGTGGTGTTTGGCATCTTCCTTAATGTTTACAGTAAAAACAAAGACAAAATGAAGCTTCCCTCCTTGGCAGAGCTCAAAAAACGAGTGCTCAGCGGGAGGAAGGTGCGCCTGCTATCTCAGGATGTGTAGGAGGATCTCAAAAGTTGAATTGATAGACTTCTCCTACATCTTACATCAGCTGATGCTCAGGTGTGGTTTGGAGTCCGAGATGGGACAGATGATCGTGCAGAGTTGAATCAGCACGTATGGAGCTTGGGGACCTGTTTGAATCAAAGGGACCATAAACTAGAGCCAAAGATTTGCACTGGACAAAGGTGGAAACTGAAGATGGAAATGGTTTCAGTAGAAAATTCTTTTTTTAACAAATCATGTCCAAATGAATGTTGACCTGATGGGAGGCAGTGACATTTTAAATGAATACATTTCACCTGCATGTGCTGTAAAATGATGGCAACAGTTGACGTACAAGTCAGGACTTCAGGACAAGTCCGTTTTTTTTGAGTTAACTGCAACTGCACAGGTGAAAAGAACTCAGTGATTCTGTCTTTTTAAAGGGCTGACGTTCAGAAGCGGATCAACTTATCAGCTGCCATATTTGCTAACCGTTTGTTTGGTGAAAGGGTGGCTGTTTTTACATTAAAAACAAACTGGGAAGTTGATTCAGACAGTCTGGAGTGTTTTCATGAATAATGGCGTCTCTTATCCATTGGCTCCAGCATGGAGAGTTGAAAGGCTGCCAAGCACTTCCTCAGATGTTTGGCCCTGCGATCGCCCAGGGCCTGTTTGATTAGTAATCCTGGAATAAGATAGCACCAGAAAGAAAACAAACACTGTGCACAGGGCTTGGCTTTAGACCTAATTTAGTTGAGCAGAACGTCACACATGCGTGTATGTGTGTGTGTTTGTGTGCGTGCATATGTGGTTTGTGCATGTTTGTGAGCCAAGTGTGCGACACTTTCAAAGCCTCAGGGAAATGATTATTGTGCAGTTGTTGCCACCCCTCTCCCTTAGAGACACTGCCAGTTATAAAACACAGCATTAGCACAGATACACAAAGGACTAGCTGCTGTCTGACTTATTGACCATACAAACTTATCATAAACCTCGAGATGTTACGGAATCAGAATTTTTATTTAAATACTTGAATATACATTATAAATATTTAAATGCTTCATTTTAAAAAATGATTATAGGGTGATTTAAAAAATGTTTATCAGAGAACCTGTTTGACGCAGTCATTATTTTGCTATTACATTTGTTATAAAGAGGCACAGAAATGACTGTGGCTCTAAATAAACTTTTATGAGTTAGTTCACACCAAAAAAGACAATTTTGTAATTTTTAACTATTTGTTTTACACACTTTTGTGCCCATATTCTAAGTACACATATTTTATATTTTTCTGTGGAATGCAAAAACACATTTAGCAGAATGTCTAAGCTGCACGTTTCCCTTCAGACAAAGCTTCTAGTGATCAAATTCACCTATAGTTAGAGCAGTGTGAGGGGTTTGCACTTTGTCAGTGCATATCTTTCTTCTAGCTCACACAAACTTTTTAACAACACAATTTTTCTTGCTGGTCCATGTAGTTTTTATTTATTGCCCTTGATGTCTTTTAAATGCAGTTCTTAAAGGGGTCATCGGATGCCAATTTTCCACAAGTTGATATGATTCTTTAGAGTCTGATTAAAACTCTGTAACATGTTTTGGTTAAAATTTCTGCAAAATGAACCTATTCTGTTCGATGCTGCTTTAAATGTTAATGAGCTGTGCTCGCCCCGCCCCTCGCTTCTCTCTGTGGAGTGACGAGCCTGTTTACTTTAGCCGCATTTAGCCGCTAAACTTGCTAACTAGCACATTATTAGGAAAGGCAATTGCAAAGATTCATGAAAAAAACACGGCTCAGATGTTGTAAATGATGACTACTTGGGGCTGGGCGATATGGGCAAAAAAATTATCACGATAATTTTTTTCATATCAGTCGATATCGATAATTATCACGATAAATGTCAAATCTTTATTTATTTCCAGTTTAAAGTAAGATTTTTGCTCCAAAGTGGAAGTTGTAGAAGCCAGACCACTAAATTTCCTTAACAAAATAAATATCTAAATAGAAAAATTTATTTCTGCATGTTCTAATGAGTTATAATAATAGTAATATCACTTTTTTGTCTCTTAGAAATGCACATTTGATAGTAGCTTGAGGATGCAGAGGTAAATTTTTGTTCATTATCAATCAGTAACATCTGTACAAATTGTAGCAACCTCAGTTTTATATGGTTAAATTTATTTTGACCCAGTGTTTTTTTTTTTTTTAATTAAGCATTGGTCTCCCATAGTAGCAAGCATACATTTTAAATCATCATAAACTCAGTTAAAACCACACATAATGGTACCTCAATACCATGGTAAAAATATAACTACATGGTTTTATAGGTAGCCTATTTGTATAAAAAATGGTAGTCTAAAAACATTCAGTATAAATGCACACATGCTATAGCTTAATCATAAATACATACATACTATAATTATATACCATTACTTCTGTAATAAAATTCAATGTGAATATCCCACATTGCTGCCACAATACCATGCTGCAGTGAGTGTTACTACAGTAAATCCATGGTAAATGATGGTGATGTGTACATTGAAAAGCATTCTGACTGTCTGTCAAGTGTTTCACACTGGATCTCACAGCGTTGGTTAGTGCTCGCGTGATGGAGCCGTTCACATATTGTGTCTTTTGCGCGTTAAAGTTCGTTATTTCAAATGTCGGCGCGCGGCAGCTGTGCTCATAACGGAAGGGACGGGCATGCGGTGCAACGCGCTTGGTTTTTCCAGACGCTTTCGCGCAACATCGAGATAATAAGTGCATCTTCTCTAGTGAGCTCGCGCAGGGCGGCAGTTTGAACTTTGGTCCGAGCAGATAAACGGTCCGTGTGGCGCGATTCAAATGAGTCGCGTTGTTTTGTTCCGCTTTTGGCACATAAAAATTATAGCGAACATTTATCAAACTCCTCATATCGTTTTATCGAGGGAAATTATATCGCGAAAATTATCGTTATCGAATTATCGCCCAGCCCTACGACTACTATGTTCATTATTACATCCAGCAACAGGTCACCTCAATCGCTTAGGAGCCATTCTTGTCTATGTCACTGTTCCGGCCAGAGTATGTGAGCGGAGTGGAGTGGGAGCGGAGCGCGGAGTGGAGCGGTGTGATTTTTAATAGAGTGAGGAGCTGAAATTTTAAAAGTCGGAGCGTTGTGGTTTTTACTCGCTCCAAGAGCGCTCCACTACCGCTCCATCACGAGTACAATTCATGACAACGACCCAAAATATAACTGAATATATAGCAAGAATTCATGTGTTAAACATAGCCTATTTAGCTAGCTTGATAGAGATGGATAACTCAAATCAGAAAGAATGTGAAAACTAGGATGACGTCAATGGACGAGCATAAAGTTATAGTTTTCAATGAATTAGTTTGTTCTTTCAAGATATTTAATATTTTCAAGTGAAAGCGTGATTTAAACAAGTACAACACTTATTCACGCAATTGCTCTCTCAATAATATCCGATTTCGAATGAGAAGAAATCTATAAGAAATGCAGCGATCTGTACGTAAAATAACTGACGAAACGTATTGTTATTATTATTATTATTATTTTTTTTATCACAAACATTTGCACTGCAAAAAGCAGCAATTATACCTTTTAATGCTGACTGACAACAATGTTAGCTTGGCATGAGGAAAAAAGTTTGCGCACTAGTGTTCCAATAAGCCACTTTAAAACTACACTTTCGTTTTATTTCTGTTATTTTCTTCTTTTAATATACGTTATGAACAGAACTGTGGTATTTCAAACATACTGATATAGTTTAGACGCGGAGCGAAGGCGGAGCGGTGTTTCTGGTATCAGTGAGCGAGGAGTGGAGCGGGAGCGGGAAACGGTGAACCCGGAGCGGAGCTGGAGCGGAGCGGTTATAAAATGCACGGAGCGCGGAGGGGAAATTGTTGTCGCTCCACTCCGCTCACATACTCTGGTTCCGGCATGGAAACAATGGCAATCGGTTGTTACTGCTCATTTAACGCGGGTCTAAGATAAGACAGTCATGTCAATCAACTATCGTGGGAGCGGCCTCTGTCGGTGTGTCGTCACAAATGCAAAATGCTAAGAATGGCTTGATTTTAAAAAGGGGAAATTATTTGTGAAGATTAATTAAAAACCACTGGGTGGATTTTTTTATCGTTACAGGGTGGTTGTTAGTGATGGGTCATTCTTGAACGATTTGTTCATTTTGAACGAATCTTTAATGTGACTCGGGACGAACGAGTCATCTCGGGGAGTGATTCGTTCAGTCGCGCATGCGTAACATCCTATTAGATATTGTGCAGGAATTAGTTCAACTGTTTTAGAGTCGTTCGTTCACCTTATGGGGCTGTCACGTGATGAACGAATGACTCAACCCGAAGACTCGAGAGATGAACTAATCAATTCTCTTTCCGGCTCAGGCTGCATAGGTTAACATTATGGGGCTGTCACGTGATGAACGAACGACTCAAACCCGAGGACTCGAGAGATGAACTAATCAATTCTCTTTCCGGCTCAGGCTGCATAGGTTAACATTACGGGGATGTCACGTGATGAATGAACGACTCAAACCCGAGGACTTGAGAGATGAACTAATCAATTCTCTTTCCGGCTCAGACTGCATAGGTTAACATTACGGGGCTGTCACGTGATGAACGAACGACTCAAACCCGAGGACTCGAGAGATTAACTAATCAATTCTCTTTCCGGCTCAGGCTGCATAGGTTAACATTACGGGGCTGTCACGTGATGAACGAACGACTCAAACCCAAAGACTCAAAAGATGAACTAATCAATTCTCTTTCCGGCTCAGGCTGCATAGGTTAACATTACGGGGCTGTCAGGTGATGAACGAACGACTCAAACCCGAAAACTTGTCAGATAAGAGGTGAGGTGAGCGAATCATAGACTAAAGACCCAGGTAAACAATGAATTAATATTTTCTGTTTCTTATAGCATTATAGTTTTGTCTTGTTTGTAGTGTGATCAACGTTTGTGTAAGCAGTAGATGTGTTAGGGAAGTAAAACTTAACATTTTATTATATTTTGCTAAAATGAACAAAATGAACGAAATGACTCGAAAAAAGATTCGTTCATTTTGCTGAACGAGACTCAAAGGACCGAGTCGGTAAAATGATCCGAACTTCCCATCACTAGTGGTTGTGTACACACACTGCCAACACACATTTATAGTCATGTGAAAAAGTTAGGACATTCCATGGTTTTACGTATCAGGACATCATTAAAAAAAAACTGGTCCTTGGCTGTCTTAAAATTTTGAAAATAAAACCTCAGATGAACAACAACACATGACAAATTACACCCTGTCATTATTTACTGAACCAAGATAAAGCCAAAATGGACAAGCCATGTGTGACAAAGTTAGGACGCCCTTACTGTTAACATTGGAATTAAGAGGGTAAATAACAGTCAAGCACTGCTAATCAAATACTTTTGATTAACTGATCATCAGCAAGTGTGAGCGCCTCTTTAAAAGCATAAGCTTTGACAGTTTGCTGGTTTGGAGCCTTCAGGTGTGTGTTAACACAATGCCAAGAAGGTAAGACATCAGCAATCATCTTAGAGAAGCAACTGTTGTTGCCATCAGTCTTAGAAGAGTAATACGGCCATTTCCAAACAATTTGAAGTTTATTCACAAGTGGAAGGCATTTAAAACAGACACCTCTCCTTCCAGAAGTGGATGTCCCAGGAAATTCACCCCAAGATCAGACCATGTAAAGTTCAGAGAAAATGGCAGACAATCCAAGAACTACACCTCAGACTCTACAGGCCCCAGTTAACATGTTAAATGATAAAGTTCATGACAATACCATTAGAAAAATATGGGACAAAATGGCATGTTTGGAAGGCTTGGCAGAAGAAAGCCTCTTCTATCTAAAAAAAAAAAAAAACATTGCTGCACAGTTTATGTCTGCAAAGTTGCATCTGAACAAAACACAAGCCTTCTAGAATAATGCCCTTTGAACAGACGAGACCGATGTGGAGATGTTTGGCCATAATGCACAGCGCCAAGTTTGGTGAAAACCTAAAGAGCATGTCAACACAAACACCTCATACCAAAAGACAAGCATGCTGGAGAAGGGCTGATCATTTTGGGCTTGTTTTGTAGCCACAGGACCTGGGCACCTCACATTCATTGAGTTGGCCATGAACTCCTCTGTATGTCAAAGTATTCTAGAGTCAAATGCGAGGGCATCTGTCCGACATCTAAAGTTGGGCCAAAATTGGGTCATGCAGCAGGACAATGATCCCAAGCACACCAGCAAATCTACAACAGAATGGCTGAAAAGAAAAGAATCAAGGTGTAGCAATAGCCCAGTCCACGTCCAGAGCTCATTCTGACTCAAATGCTGTGGTGAAAGCTGTGCATAAGCAAATGCCCACAAACCTCAATGAACTGGCGCAACGCTGAAAAGAAGATTCCTCCGGAACGGTGTGAGAGACTGATAAAGTCACACAGAAAATGAATGCTTCAAGTTATTGCTGCTAAAAGTGGTTCTGCAGGCAACTGACTCATAGTGTGTCCTAACTTTGACACACATGGCCTTTCCCTCTTGGCTGTATTTTTGTTAAATAAATAATGACACTGTGTGATATGTCATGTGATGATGTTGATCTGAGGATTTATTTTTCAAATTTTAAGACCTGCCAAGGACCAGATAATTATTATGTCCTGATACAGAAAACCATGAAATTCAATAGGGTGTCCTAACTTTTTCACATGACTGTATGTTCAAACAACATGTAAAAGTGAAGTTTGCATCCGATGACCCCTTTAAATATTATGTACATATTAAAATTCACTATTTATTATATGGGAATTTATTTCAGTTCACAGTAACATAAAAAAAAGAAAGAAATGAAACAGGAAAGCACAAGTTTTCAGTACTTAATTGCAAATTTGAACGCTGTTTGTTTGATTATTAAATTTCTTATTATGCAGTTACACATTACTGCATGGAGAGTCCACTTCATGGATCATTTCAAGTCCTGCCTTCAGAGCAAATGATTTAACCAATTTAAGTTAAAAGTTACTGAACTTACTAAGTATTTGTGCAACCTTTCTACTGGCTGTCAAGCTCCAAAAAATCTAAGATAGCACCATAATAGTATATTAAAGTAGTCTATGTTCTAAGTTTTAAATCCATACAACAGATTTCTGTGCAATATACACTCCAAAATAAAGATGCTTCATGATGCCATAGCAGAACCTTTTTGTCTAAATGGTTCCATAAACAGCCTTTAACATCTGAAGAACCTTTCTCTTTCACAAAAAGTTATTTGTGGCAAATAAGGTTCTTGAGATTATAAAAAGGTAAGTGAGAAATGGTTCACTGACAGAGAACCTTTGACTGAATGGTTCTTTATGGAACCAAAAATGAAGCACCTTTATTTTTAAGAGTGTAGTCAGAAAACCAAACAGTTTAATGTAAGTTGTGTTCATAAATTGAATTTTTCTAAAGTTTACATGATTTTATGGCTGTTTTTGACATACGTTGTTTGTCATCAGTTTTGAAGATATTCGTGTTTCTATGTCCTAGTAGAATTTGTATTGCACAAATTAAAAATAGATGCCTAGAGGTGTTGGTAATATGGCGACCGTGTGAACCGACTTGAAATTTAGTCATGCTTGCCCACTTTTTCTGATGAAGGTCATCTGGCACTGGAAATGAACATCTGTGAGAACATCTTTCCTCATTTTCATTCACTGATGTCCAGCTGGCAGCAGAGCTTCTCCGGGTCATTCCATAGTACTGCAGATGACAGACACAGCAGCGTGTTTTCTGTCTCTATGAATTCTGCAAATCTGTGTTTCTGTCAGTGGTCTAATGGTGACAAGCACACTGATGTTAGCATTCCAGAATTATAGAGTACAATTAGTAATTGACAATTTCATAAATTGATAGTTATTACTTACCTAAAAACGCAGCATTGCACAATAGGTTTGGAACTTATACTATAAAATTTGAACGTGTACCACATAACATTTTGCATAACAATCATTGGTCACACTTTATTTTAAGGTCCAGTTTTCGCTATTAACAAACCAATAACTATGGCTTTCGTCTCAGTAAACTAATTTGCTGCTTATTAAAAGTTCAGGTACTGGGTAGGACTAGGGATGTTGAATATGGGCATGCAGAATAGGTGCTTTATAAGAACTAATAAACAGCCAATATGTTAATAACAGACATGCTAATAAGTAACTAGTTAATAGTGAGAATTGTTCCCTATACTAAAGTGTTACCCAGTCATTCAACCCTTTTCCACTACAAATGTTACAGGATTGACAATATGCTTAATGATTCATTATCAGGATACTATTTAAGATAATTTTGTAAAATCAAAATAAGCTTCCAGATCTTTATTGGAAAGAGTTTAAAATATTTTTAATTCTTCTTTCATGAACCAAAAGCAGTTACTGCACAATTCCAGAGGGACAGTTTCAAAATGAAATAATTTATTGAAACTGATTTTGCATTATACACCAATGGCTAAATTCATTGTCAGGGACAGTTTTATATAGTTATATAAGTGGGTACTTATATGTACACAAATGGCAGTGTTGTCTGTATTTCACCCAGTGTTCTTCAGCCTGGTCCGTATAAACTAGATTTATACTTGTATTGCCTTTGTGTGGTCCTTTGTGTAAAATTCACTAAGAAGTGAAACATTTAAAAATCAACTGCAAGGGAGATGTTACCTCCCTTCATTTTAAATCAAACCCATTTTAAATGCAGTCTTTTTGTCAAAGATAGATTGTGTCTAAAGGTCCATTTAGATCATAGTACGTTAAGAAGCCCCAGCTGACTGCAGCTAAAAGAACCATTTATCTTATGAAGAGAAACACTAGCACATTGAACAATGAAGCCTTAAAACCCATTTGAAGTGTGAGTGTTTCATTCATCAAATGAAGTCTTTGACCCTGTACACACTCAGAACAACTCACACACTACAAACCGTTTAGTGGCCACCTCTGATTTTTGCTTCAGATTTTGCATTGGCCCAACATGGTGCCAAAATAGTTTGTTAAACATAAACAAAAATCAAACATTTAAATGTATTCAAATTGCCATGAACTACTTTGGCCCAAAGATAATTTTGTAAACGCATAAACAAAGTGGGGTATGCCAGCAATTTGCTTATTTTAATATGTCGCTATCCCTTCAGTGCACAATTATAGAAGTAGTTGTATTTTATTATTTGCATTTAGCATTGTTTCTCTCCCCTGCTGTCCCTGTCAGAACAAGGCCTGCAAATACCAAACAAATACACTGAAATTAGAATATTAATGTCAACCAGTTTGCATTGGGTGTGTTTATATATAGCCTGTATACAAGTGTAGTCTCTCTACCTTTCTATCTTCTGTTGCTCTTTTGCTCTCGCATAAACTGAGACGTCCGCCCAGCTCTTATTAATGTATCGGGTCTACCTGGGTTCAGTGACCTCTGCCCCCCCTCCGCTGGCCTCCCTTCATAAATAATGGGGGACGTCTGCAGCTCATCACCTCAGTAAATAGGCTGCCGTATAACTCCATATAACTGCCCCAGCCACTCCAATAGCCCAGCAGGTCCCGCTGGCAGCCCATCCATTACCAAAGGGCCATGGCTGTATCGTCCTTGGGCCGGGGCCGGACTGGGCCAGTCGGGTGAGAGAGAGAGAGGCTATGAGCTTGTAAAAAAGGATAAAGGGGGAAATGAAGGGGGTGGTGAGGTGGAAATGGACTAAAGTAGGTCACAGGACTGCTACAGAATAGAGTAAATGGGGGCGTGGATGATGTCAACACAGTTAAAGCACATCAAACCTGAGAGACAGAGATGAGTCAGAATTTTTTAGATTGGATAGACCTATAATTTCAAATCAGTTTAATTATAACTTGGTGTCAAAATAGAAATAGAAATATATTCACTTGTGTCAGACCAATTTTTAATATAGCCCGATGTCATGGCAATTCGTACATATATTTTTACGAGGTCGCTAATTCGAATGACCTCACTCGTATAAATTCATATGATTTTAGCGAAAACGTACAATACCTATGAGTTGCACAATACCTATGAATTTGTACGAATTAGCCACCTCATAAAATACGTACAATTGCTGTATGTATATATATATATATATATATATATATATATATATTAGGGGTGTAATGATACATTTATTCGTACCGAACCGTCACGGTACGGGCATCTCGGTTCGGTGCATGAGGCCTTACAACAAATACAGGCAATTCACCTTCAATCCAGAAAGGGGCGTCCGCAGTAATGCAACGCTGTTTGATAACCTCCGGCAGAAGAACAGCAAATGCCAGGAGTTACGCACTTGAAAACAAAGACCGCTAGAGATTGACCATGTGCTGATTCTAAAAGCGTCTCTCACTAACAAAGGAGTATAACGTTACTTTAAAGGCTTGCGCACTCAACTGTTTGTGAACTGGAGCTTTGTGTTCATGTATCCTTCCTTTCTCATTCGGCACAAATCCAAATATTCCATAATATTTTCATATTGACGATGTATCCAAATGCTAACACGTTCCTACGGTCACACAGTGAGGCGGCGCGCTCATGTATGTTTGTGTGCGCCGGCGCGATTACTTTGCGGTAGTTACATAGAAACCTATACATCTGAGCCTAATAAAAAGGCATTTTTTAAAGAAAGACGTCAGATGGATTTAGCTGGTTTTGCATCTGAACTCTTCATATATATATATATATATATATATATATATATGACTATATATCTATCTATCTATATATATATATATATATATATATATAGTCATGTGAAAAAGTTAGGACACCCTATTGAATTCCATGGTTTTCCGTATCAGGACATCATTAAAAAAAATTGGTCCTTGGCTGTCCTAAAATTTTGAAAATAAAACCTCAGACCTCAGATGAACAACAACACATGATAAATTGCAGGTGTCATTATTTACTGAAGAAAAATAAAGCCAAAATAGAAAAGCCATGTGTGACAAAGTTAGGACACCCTTTCTGTTAACATTGGAATTAAGAGGGTAAATAACAGTCAAGCACTGCTAATCAAAGACCTTTGATTAACTGATCATCAACTAGTCGAGCACCTCTATAAAAGCATAAGCTTTGGCAGTTTGCTGGTCTGGAGCCTTCAGGTGTGTGTTAACACAATGCCAAGGAGGTAAGACATCAGCAATCATCTTAGAGAAGCAGTTGTTGCTGCCATCAGTCTAAGAAGAGTAATACGGCCATTTCCAAACAATTTGAAGTTTATCCACAAGTGGAAGGCATTTAAAACAGACACCTCTCCTTTCAGGAGTGAACGTCCCAGGAAATTCACCCCAAGATCAGACCGTGTAAAGCTCAGAGAAATGGCAGACAACCCAAGAACTACACCTCAGACTCTATAAGGCCTCAGTTAACATGTTAAATCATAAAGTTCTTGACAATACCATTAGATAAATATCGGACAAAAATGGCATGTTTAGAAGGCTTGGCAGAAGAAAGTCTCTTCTCTCTAAAAAAAACATTGTAGCACAGTTTAGGTCTGCAAAGTTGCATCTGAACAAAACACAAGTCTTCTAGAATAATGTCCTTTGAACAGACGAGACCGAAGTGGAGAGGTTTGGCCATAATGCACAGCGCCAAGTTTGGTGAAAACCTAAAGAGCATATCAGCACAAACACCTCATACCAAAAGACAAGCATGCTGGAGGAGGGCTGATCATTTTGGGCTTGTTTTGTAGCCACAGGACCTGAGCACCTCACAGTCTTTGAGTTGGCAACTGACTCATAGGGGTTCCTAACTTTGTCACACATGGCCTTTCCCTCTTGGCTGTATTTTTCTTAAATAAATAATGACACTGTGTGATATGTCATGTGATGATGTTTATCTGAGGATCTATATATATATCTTTATATATATCTACGACGGCGTTTTAGTGCCACCTTAAAAAAAAAATCTAAGATTACGAGATTAAACTCGTAATATTTCGAGAATAAACTCGAAACTACGAGAATAAAGTCGAAATGTTACGAGAATAAAGTCGAAATCTTATGAGAATAAAGTCGAAATGTTACGAGAATAAAGTCGAAATGTTACGAGAATAAAGTCGAAATCTTATGAGAATAAAGTCGAAATGTTACGAGAATAAAGTCGTAGTAATACGAGATTAAAATCGTAGTATTTTGAAAAAAAAAAAAAAAAAAGTCAAAATTACGAAAATAAAGTCGTATTTTTACGTGAATGTATTGTACGCTTCCATCCACAACACAAACCGACTGAAGCTGTCAATGCAACCATTAATTGCAATGCCCTACAGTTTGGGTTTATCATATGAATCCATATGCCACAATGCGTTGGGACCCCGGCTGAAGTACTGGCGACGTCGGAGACGTCGAGCGCGCCGGTGTTCAACTCCTTCAGGATCGATTGCTTTATTTGATCATCATCCTCATAAGCCGCTTTTCCACTGTCGTGCCGAACGGTTCTTAGAACGCTGTTTGTCTCCGTTGTCATGCACATCCCCTCAGCATTTGTTGGTAACCTTATACCTGTAGTCGCCTTCTGTTTATTTTATTTTTTTATACGTTGTTTATAGTTGTGTCCTTTTTTTCTGTTATTTAACGAAGTCCCAAAAACAGAAATATCTGATCATCATCCATATCTCTGTTTATATTACAATTGCGTTACCAAGGCAACGACTAACGCATTTGTATTTACATTCCAAAGAGTTCCGTTATCAGCACCATAGTGGAAAATGAAACCGTATCCGTGCTGACTGGCCCGGATCGGCACGGAACGGAACGGTTAAGCGAAGAGAACGGTTCGGGCCGATAGTGGAAAAGCGGCTAAAGTCTCTTGAGAAACAACATATCCTCTTCGAATAGCACGCAGATGTAACCATCGATATCCGTGGAGTCGACCACTGGTCGCCATTTCAGACTGCACAAAAGAGGCAATTTCCTCAATGTCTGTCTGATTTTTTCTTCTGAATAAATTAAGTTTCCTACATAACCGCTGCAGTGCCCTTTTACTAATTATAAGTCCGTGCTGATGCGCCAAAAGACAAAGAATTTCCTTATTGCTAAATCCTAACCTAAAGTAGGATTTAACCAGATCCTCCACATCCATAGTTTCTCGCAATTCTGTGATTTTTCTCGAAATATTTCGACTTTATTCTCGAAATATTTCGACTTTTTTCTCGTAACATTCCGACTTTATTCTCGAAATATTTCGACTTTATTCTCGTAACATTTCGACTTTATTCTATATAAAAAAGTCGAAATATTTCGACTTTATTCTCGTAGTTTCGAGTTTATTCTCGAAATATTACGAGTTTAATCTCGTAATCTTAGTTTTTTTTTTTTTTAAGGTGGCACTAAAACGCCGTCGTATATATCTGAGGTTGCGTTAACCAAAGATTTCGTTATTGATGGAATTTTTTTTATCAGTGATGGAAAAATTTGAAGGCTGTCCGTCACTTCCTGAGGGTGGTCTATTGTAAAGTGTAGCTGTAATTCCAACCCCTGTCCAGTTGGTGGCGAGTGCACTCCACTATGGCAGCAAAGCACCGGATCCAGAACAAAAATGAAACTGTCAGGAATGTTTTCCTATGCGTTTGATTACGCTCGGGCGAGTACCCAGAAGCTACAACGATCTGTCATGCCACATTAAAGAGTGCCAAAACGGTATTTATTGCTTGAATTTCCTAATGACATGGACAGAATTCTGAGACTTTGTTTCGTATCAAAAGTAAAACAAAGCCTAGCCTTCTGCTATTTATTGGAAGGAAGGCGCACTGTGTACTGTTCATTCATCAGCGGAAAACAGCACAGACCAAAAGATCGATTGGGATTTAAGAATCGATATTGTGTTCATCAAAATGAGAATCTATTAAAATTGAGAAATCTTTTTTTTTTTTTTTTTTTTTTAGCGTATTTTGTTGTTTTTATAAACTGCGCTGTCAGTCTGTAGGTTCATGATTAAAAATGAAAATTTGAACAAAATAAAAGCAATTTAATGTGTTATTATAATGAAAATATTAAAATTAAAATTACAGATAAAAACAGATTATGACGGAATTTTAACGACCAAGGTTAAAGTCTAGCACAATCTCTGATGTATATATATATATATATATATATATATATATATATATATATATATATACATACACACACATATTGTCAAATAAATGCAGAGACAAAAACATTAAAAAATCTTACTGACCCAAAACCTTTTAATGGTAGTGTATGTATATAACGTTTGCACTTTTTTTTTTGTATTATTATGTATATACTCATTTTCTCTCCTTCATATGGGCCTGTATAAAATTGTATTATAGTTTTGTTTTGAAACGATTGTTGGATTCTGCTTTCACTGTATACTGTATACAAACTGTGAGTTGGAATAATGACATTCTCTATGACACGAGAAGTATTTGTCTGTTTTATGTATGTAAACCATATTTACCTATTTCAGATTGTTTTTCAAAGCCAAATCTATGTTATATCTAGCATTACATCTCTCCCGTTGGTTTTAGATAAATAGAACAAAGAATATATATATATATATATATATATATTAATTCATTGTAAATTAGAGACTATTCTAGAAAATTGGTTTCCATCAAAACAACTGTAAATATTCATCTCATGAATGTCTGGGCTGTGTAAACCACCTGCTTCTGCATGAACGCTTTAGTGCGTGTGTGTGTGCGTGTGTGAGCAAGACAATATTCACATGATGTATCTTGCAGATTTGCCGTGTCAGCAGCAGCGTTACAGGAATGATCTGCACACACTTCACTCCTGACAGGACTCAAAGTGCCAGAGCTGGGAGAATATTCTGCTCTCTCTCACTGAGAGGAATTCTTAATAATAAATATCGCACTAATAATGAATGGACCAGTGGCTGCAGTTGTCTTGAGGGCATAATATCTAATTTCCTCTCTCTGTTTCATATCTCCACTCCTTCATGTCAGTACAGTCTGTCATTAAAGCAGCGCAGGTCTGTATCGCTCTTATTTATTTTTCAAATCAGTGTGTAAATCTGAGCCAGGCCCTTGTTACAGATGAGTTCCAATAAATTATGACAGACGGACCGACAAATCCAGAATTTCAAACAGCGCTCTGCCATACGTGGGGCGGCTGACACTCAACCTGGCTAGAAAATCCTTCATAACACACAATTATATTCTCTCCTAATGAATCATGATGCATCTAATATTCTCCCAGCACACTGGAATCACTTTGCCAGGAAGAGGACAATATTACAGCTTTATTTGTAATTTTAATGTTTAGCAGAGTAATGGATCTGGGGCCTTGAATAGGATAAAGAAATTTGGTACTGTACAGGTTTCTTATTCGGTTACATGTTTTAAAGAGTAACTCCATTACCAAATTTGTCTCAGCAATGTGGATAAAATTGTTCCTAAATTTACCCTAATTTATAGAAACTCCAGTTAGGGCTGAGTGATAAATCATTAATGATAATTATCGCGTGATAACGTTAACAAGAGTTTGATAAATGTTCGTTATAATGTTAATGCAGCAAAATGAAGAGCACTAGTCATTTGAACTGTGCCACACGGACCGTTTGTCCGCTCGGATCAAAGTTCAAACGGCAGCGGGGCGCGACCTTACTTGAGCAGATGAGTTCACTCGAGTCTACTAAATAGTGTTGTGAGATCCAGTGTGAAGCGCTTGAATTCAGCCAAGAACACAAGTAACTCAGTTTACAGCCAGATGATATAGAGCTGACAAACAGGAGAGACACGATACAAACAGAAAACTTTTTAATCTACAAATTGCTATCATTTACCATAGATTTACTGTAGTAGCACATGGTATTGTGTAAGAAATGTGGGTATTCGTGTCAAATTGTATTATATTATTAATGTAGACATGTATTAAGTGTATTGATGGAGGAGTAATTGAATATAACTACAGTATATATATTATTAAGCTATTGCGTTTATGCATTTATACAAAATATAGGCTATTTAGACTGTACAAATACATAGAAACTATATTACATTTTTACCATGGTATTAACGTGCTATACTTGTGGTTTTAACAGTGATTATCAGGATCTAAATGTATGCTACTATGGAAGACCCGTGGTTAATTAAAAAAAAAAAAAAAAAAAAAAAAAAAAAAGACAAAAAGTCAGAATTATCACATTTCACCATATAAAAATGAGGTTGCTAAATCTACATCTGCATCCTAACTCAAACTACTATCAAAAGTGTATTTCTAAGAGACAAAAATAAATTTTATATTATTTACAACACAAACCTGTTTCTTGATTTGAAACAATATTACTCATTAGAATAAGTAGAACTAAGATTTCTTTTTATTATTATTATTATTATTGTTTATTCATTTTGTTAAGGAAAAATTACTGGAAAAATTGTAAAGAATTTAAAAATGTGAAGTGTCTGTCATGTTCTGACCATAAAGAATAGTTTAAAACCACAATGGACATCTGTTTTTACAACTTTCACATTGGAGCAAAAATCTGCCTTTGAATTTGAAAGAAATAAAAAAAAATTGATATTTAGTGTGATAATTATCGATATTGACTGATATGAGAAAAATGATCGTTATATTTTTTGTCTATATCACCCAGCCCTGAATCCAGTACAATTTTATATATAAATAGAAGGTTATATATACATAAACAATACAATACATGGAGGTACTTTAATGTACCCAATTCTGGTCCTTAAGACAATTTTACATACTATTAATCATTTTAAATGTGGTTTAACCACATTTGACTGTGATAACTAGAGGTAAAACTATGCATGGCTCTTTATTACCATATTGGATGGAAATACAGTTTCTGTTAAACACACTTTGTTTCTGTTAAACAAATTAGTAGTGAAATAACACAGAAAAGTAAACACAACTGGCATATGCTGTAGGTTCTTAAATCTCAGATAATTTAGCTTTCATTTCAGTTCCTCATTTCATCCTTTTATAGTATGGGAAAAATCTGCATAAGTATTCCTTAAAGTGAGCCATGAACTGAGAAACCAAAATTCCCTTAATCTTTTGAAATATAAGAGGTCATTGTACTATAACAACATCTTGTTTTAGAACTTAAAACTTTGTTCTTAGTTTAAAAACAGCTTATATGTTCCTATGTATGATCTCATAGGTAGATAAGTGCCTCTGCAGAAAAAGATTGACATCGCTGTCTGTTTAGTCCCACCCACCGATTTGTACATAGTGTTTACCAGAGAGGCGAACATGTAATAAACAATAAAGATGACGTTATTTGATATGACGTTTGATATGTATTGAGTTATTTCTTGTTTTAAACCTAAATCACAGCGGCGCCATCTATGAGGAGTTAATGTTATGTTGTTAGCCAATCATAGCAGTATGCGTTTACTTCCGTCTACAATTCCACACGCCTATTCAAACAGAGCGTTCTGCTGGGGGGGAGACAGAGCATAGCCTATTATGTCTAAATTATTATGTTTTTTTTTTTTTTTTATGTAAAAATCCCGATAACATTATAAGTGGACCTCAGAGAACAGTACAAAATCAAAAAAAAAAAACAAAGGCAGTTCATGACCCCTTAAATATTGCTACTTTTCTGTTTTACAGGAAACAACATAAGGGTGAGCTTTCAACAGAATTTAGAATTATTTCTTTAAGAAGTTTTAAATTACTCTAGAAGCAAAGTCCATAGAGACATGACACGTGCAAAAAGAGCATGGGGGAATTGGTGAAAGAACAAATGGAAAAATCGAATCTCAAGCTTTGTTGACCCTCACAAGCTCATCTGCCATCTTGCATTGTGCTGTTCCTGACGGTGTGGAGTAAAGTCCTCTCCTGGGCAGATCACCGCACACGTGCGTTTAAGCAAGCCTGATACCTGAGCACAGAAACAGCCGCCATCAACACGGAGCATGTTGCTATCAGAGCCCATAACATCAGCGCTTACCTCTAGCCTGACATGGCCTGACACGCATATGTGCCGCAACAGGGTCAGCGCTTGCTGTGGCAGCTTTGAGGTCAAGCTCATCAGACAGCACACAGAAGAAGGTGCTCCAGTGCGTTACAAACAGAAACAACAAAGCAGCAACGTAGGAACGTGAAGATGCGTGTTGTTAGAGAAGCAGAAGAAATGATAAACAAATGGCAACAGCAGCGCTGGTGTGCACAGAGTTTACTGTTAGCACAGATTTGCCTTGACAGCACATATAAACAAAGCAGAGGCCCAGTGAGGCCGAAAGACACTACAGTATACTGAAACAAACCACACAAACCACAAAACCTTCAAAGAACAGTTTCAATCTTTTTTTTTTTTTTTTCACCCAAAAACAAAAATGTAATTTACTGTTGAACAAATGTAATTTCTTCAATTTACTTATTATTTTCTCACCCTCGTGTCATTCCAAATCTACAGCTATGGAAAAAGTAGAATAAAATATAAAGCGACTACTTGAAAGTTCTCGTTTTTTCTGGATTTACTATGTATGGGTTTGAGTAAAATGTTAATATTAGTTTTATTCCATAGAGGTCTGATAATATTTCTTCAGAATTTTAACAAAAAAAATAGTAATTTGTCTGAAAATTAATATAAACATGTCTGAAAACAAATGTCATTTAATGCAAAAAAGCTCTAAATGACAAAATTATTATTTAAAATTTGGAAGAAATGTCATTAGTACTACATAATTTAGTTTCATCAGCCCTAGTAAAAAATAAATATACTAAAATGTATTTAAAATACATTTATTTCATGCTAAGTATACTACAAATACATTTACATATTATGTACTTAATAAAAATACCCAGCAATTGTACTTTTAGTATACTAAACTGGTATATTTAAATTTTGTACATAATGCACTTTAATTGTGCGTAAGTAGTGCTGAAGAACAAAAGATATAATTAAGTATTTGATAATGCTAAAGTGGAACTTTACTTAAACTATTATGTGTTTAAAGACCGACGTTATTTTTAATTTTTATTTTTATTTGTATTTTTATTTTTATTTTTATCATACAATCCTCATCAGTAGTGACATTAAAACATATTTTAGGCTTAATATTAAGAAATGAACATTGTGCACAAGTAGTACTTTTAATTAAAAGGTTTAATAATATTTTTTTATATCAGTAAGTCTCGAGAGATATGTCAGTAAATACATTAATAGACTTGAACTACACTTAGTTTAAAATAAAAAAATAAAATATTGTGCTATGTTTGACCAACCACCAATGATTCTTGCATAATATATACAAATATGTATTCATAAGACTTCCCTAGTAAAAAAAAAATATATATATAGAGAGAGAGAGAGAGAGAGAGAGAGATTTTTTTTTTTTTTTTTTTTTTTTACTTGGGAAGTCTTATGAATACATATTTGTATGTATCATGCAAGAATCAGTGGTGGTTGTTTAAACATAGCACAATATGACATGGCTCTTTTCTTTGCAGTGATGTAAATAAAAAAATCCAGTCAAAATTTCAGTCAAAAAAATCAATAAAAATTAACACAAAACATATATCTATAATTGTTTTAGGTCAGTCAAATAAATGACAAACGTTGTATGTGTTGCTGATTTATTACCGGGCATTACAGACATGTGCGTTATAAGAATCTTTCCTTATAAGTTCTGTAACATAACAAAGGAAACCACCTTGGTATAATATAAGGCCAAGGAATCGCTTTAATAAGAAATAACAAATAATCTGGTTGTCTTCAGCGGCGAACGGAAAGCAATTTAACGCATCAGTGGCGGTTGGCTATTAATTTGCGTAGAGATGGAAAGGGGACTCTGGGAGCAGGGATTCGAGGGACAACACGGCTGCTTTATGTATCATTCCGACTGCAAACAAGCAATGTGCACGCACAGTCTTTTTTTTAATTATAGAGCCATTTCTCCACAATGTAAATGCTAGCATGGGAGAGGTATATTATGGTGAATTAATAAAAGGCTCTGAGATAGGGGCCCATATGGCCTGTCCTTGGGGCATAGCATCAATAATGGCTGCCCTCGGGCTGGTTTGCACGCAGCGCCTCCGACTGAATGTGAAATATGTGTATACAGTAATTGGTTACAAAGATTGTGACCCCCCCCCGTTTCCTCCTCAATACCTTTATCTGAGAGAGGAGGTGCTCATACCATCGGACTGCCTTTATTTTCCCCTACATCATTACCATTACGTCATTAGACTTACAATTTTGTTGAATGACACAGACCAGAATTCAGGTTTAGCTATTACATGAACAGGAAGACTTTCTGACACTAGAGAACATTGGCATGTTTTCCCTAGACGATGGTGGCAGAAATAGAAAATAGTAAATCTTTGATCATAGCCAGTGAAGTCAGTTTTTCCCCCATTTTCAATAAAAAAAAACGGAAAAAGCACAATGCTCATAAAGTGAATTGATATAAACAGTGCTTACTGACAACAAAAAGATACTACAGAAACAGCAGATAATAACCCTTCTCAGAGGAAATTTTTATTGATCAGAGAATGCTCTTTCATAGCTCATGAGACTTAAATGAATTCTTGTCTCATTTTAGTATGAACTGTTCAGGACGGTATCACATGTTTATTCTAAAATAGGCAGCAGTTATTAAACTGTTTATGTACAGTACATCAAGTGCATATATTTAAAAATAAATGTGGATAACATAGAATGTGGACTGATAATTTGATCTTCATATTCACACTGAGCTCTGTGAAAAAGAATACAAGTGAAAAAAGACTCAAAAATTAATTCTGTCATCATTTATTTAATCTCAGTCTCACTTTTTTCTTCTCTTAGCGGAATAGGACTTTTTAGGGACCATTCTTAGGGACTATGGAGGACAAGTATTTTGGCAAGAAGTGACAGTTTTTCTTTTTTTTTTACAAACACAGCTTTCACTTCACAAGATATTAATTGGATTACTTCTGGATTATTGTGGCGCTTTCATCAAGCTGTTTGAAATTTCATTCTGATTGCACCCTCAAAAATAGCAAATCAATGAATGAATGAATGAATGAATGAATGAAAACAGTGAATATGACTCACTATATTTAAAGTATTCCAAGTTATTCATAAGAAAATAACTATTCCTTAAAGCAAAGTCTCCATTTGCTCTGAGATATTTAACAAATCTAATTTGTAATTCTTCTTTCCTACAGGTTTTGCTCAACTGATGTCATGTATAGTTAAGGTATACATACGGCATATGCAATACACATTAGTGTTATCTGTGATCATAGCTTTATTGTCAAGGGGAAATCTCACAATGAGTCTCCTTGGGGTCATGGTGTGCACACACTTGATTTTTCTTCCCTTTTCTTTCCTCTTTCTTTTCCTCCCTCTCTCTTTTTTCTCTTTTGGGGGAATAATCTGCCCTATAGACATTACGTCTGTGTTTTCCTGCAATTAATTAATGCATCCCCAGCTAGTTAGCGGTAGCACTTGTTCCAGGACGGCGATGGAAGGAGGGCAAAGGGCCACCGCGAGACTCGGCTGCATAGCTGCAGGCCTTCGCTTCCCAGCCACTGCGCCTGGACTATTTTTACCAGAATCCTTTTAAGAAGAGAGATTCTGATTTTATGCAAGAGGATTCTCCAGGGTTTCAATTAACTAGAGGTCACGCTGCAGATCCACTGGAAAAAGAGGGAAAAAAGACAGAGCGTGAGATAAAGAGTGATTCTTTTAATTAATATGGCCTAATTAAACATTTGTAAAATGCATTTGGAGCGAAGCTCTTGTTTTAAGATGGCAAGTTTGCTCTAATTGTGTTTACTGCATTTTAAGACTCTCATTTCATCATTGCAAAATGACTTCATACAGGTCTGATAAAGTTTTAATCAGATTTTACATTGGACACTGAGTGGTGACACAGCACAGAGCTAAACATAATTTCATATTTAAAGGGTTAGTTCAACCAAAAATGAAAATTAGCCCATTATTTACTCACCCTTCAGGCATTCTAGGTGTATATGACTTCTTTCTTTCAGACGAATGAAATCTGAGTTATATTATAATTTATCCAGCTTGCGCTAACAGTCATCGTACACGAAAGCAGCTCTGGGCGGATGACGTATGACGTCCGCGTTGCACATGCACTGGTGAGTCTCGTGAAAACAATGTTTGTTTACAGAAGCAAAGGAAGCAAAGTTTCCTTACTTTAGAAAAGGAAAACCAGTCTCCTCTTGGTTCGAAATCATGGTCCTCCAACATTTTTCTTTACAAATCCTCATTTTTAACTTCTAATTAATGACCGGTGCTTTGTTTGCCTTCCTCCACGGCATGTCCGTGTTCATCACATCTGAGCAGCATATTTGCAAAGCCAACGTCCTAAGTCGAGCAGTTGGCGCAAGCTAGATTAAAGTGATTCTTACATTTTAAACATGGATATTTTTCTTACAAAAATGCATTGATTTGCCTTTATTCAGCCCCCGGAGTTATGTGAGGTACTTTTTATTATGGATGGATGCACTTTATTGGACTTGTTTTGGACTGATGGAAAAAACACACGTCTATGACGTTCTAAAGCTTGGTAGTGGACATTTTTAATATACCTCCAATTGCATTCGTCTAAAAGAAGGCATATACACCTAGGATGCCTGAAGGGTGAGTACAAAAATAAGCTAATTTTCATTTTTGGGTGAACTAGCCGTTTAAAGTTAGGGTAGGCAGTTTCTGTGGTACTAGTGTCACCAAGTGGAACTAAAAATAAATAAAAATAAAGCATGTTTTTTAAACAACCTTTGCGAATGCCCCTTTCACGCATTTCACCTCCCCCAACTCAAGACCAGCTTTTACAGGTCTATAAAAGTGCAAAAGTAGGCAACTTTCAATAAAAGGTCCAACATATTGGAATAATGTCTGTCTCTGTGCATTTTTGCAAGTCGTTGAATTTTGCTTGCACGTCTGTAACGGAATCAGAATTTCTTATTCCGCACCAACGAAACACTCTCTTGCTGTGTTTGAAATACAGACACAATGGCTCACAATATTCAGACACAATTTTCAGCCACCACAAATGGCTGCCCGCTCAAATAGTGCCCTATTTTAGGGCGATTTTAGACACAGCCTTTAGCTTAGCTTACGACAGTTGCCACACCCCAAACTCTCACTATTGGCTGGACGGAGGTATGCAAATACATAAGTTGAAAGGCAGGTAGTACATCCTATCATTGTATTTGTATAGAACATTTTGTTTTATTACTTCCATATAAAGATTGCCATCAGGATGTGAAGAGACTTTCAACCAGTATAACAAAAAGAAAAATGATGTTTTGGGAAAAAATTACTTGCTCTACTTTTAATGTAATCTGCACATCCCACAACCTCTTCATGCAGGCATGTACTGGTATTAGCAAACTTCAACCAAGTGAAGTAAATGGTGGATGTTGGATGAATGTTGTCGATAGTACCATTTATTTTTGTTAAATATTAACTAATTGTATTCATAATTACCATTTAGCGTTATTGTTCCTTGCTTTTCACAACCCATCAGAAGACGACATTTAGAAACTACTATAGTCCTCTGAGATACTTTGAAAAACACATTTCACCACTAAATGAGACTTTTAAATACGTCAGTTAGGCCAGGAGAAATCGGTATATATTTCAGACAGTAGAACTGCTCTGGCATGAATAGAAAACAGAGTGAGTCTATTTGTAATGGTAAAATCATACTTAAAGCACAGGCCACTGAGCATGACAGCCGATAGAGCTGGGCCATATGTCAGTCAAAGAAGGGGCTGCTGGGAAATTTAAAAGCGATTAAGGAATGTTTGGTCAAAATGGCATACCATGATGTGTGGCTTTCTTTCATGTCCAGTGAACATTATTCCACGAGCTCTCATTGTAATGCTACCCACAGGGCACATCTAATGCAGCACCCAACGCAGGTTAGAGACATTTTCACTCCATTTTATGAGTGGTGTGTGTGTGTGTGTGATAGGAGAATGTGTTGCATTTTTCACAGTTAGCTCCTATTTGTGTTCACATCTGTTTATGTGTTGTCCGACAGATGTGAACTGTGGGTAAAGAGGAATTGGATGCATTACAGTTGTCTTTTGTTGTTTTCCTTCTAATCAAGACAAAATAAACTGCATGTTTATTTGAATTTTCAGGAGGAGTTTTGCATTTGTGACCCTAAAGCCACTCATGTATAACTCATGCAGACATGTTTGGACTTAACATTAGATTGTACATATTTAATAATAAACATTTTAAGTAAAACTAAAAAAAACTGTAGTAAGGGTGTTACTATACAGATGCTAGTGTGTTCTAGGTGGTTAGTAGGATGTTGCTAGGTGGTTAGTATATAGTTATTATGGTCTTTGTGTGGTTTCTAGAACGTTGCAAGATGGTAGCAAGGTTGTTCTGTGTTGCTATGTGGTAGTTAGGGTGTTCTCATTAGTTGTTAGGGTGTTGCTATGCAGATGCTAGGATGCTGCTAGGTGGTTAGAATGTGGTTACCATAATGTTCTGGGTGGCTTTCAGGATGTAGGATTGCAAGATGGTAGCTAGGTTGTTCTGTGTTTCTTTTAGAAGGTTGCTATGTGATTGGTTGGGTGTTCTTGGGAGTTGTTTGAGTGTTGCTAAGCTAATGCTAGAGTGTTCTAGGATGTTGATTCCTAGGATGTTACTAGGTGGTTGGTATGTGGTTATTATGGTGTCCTGGGTTGTTGTGTTTCTGTTAAAAGGTTGCTAGATGGTTGCTGGGATGTCACAAGATGGTTGCTAGGATGCTTGTTGTTGCTGTTAGAAGGTTGAGTAACTCAGTAGTTGTTGATAGGGTAATGCTATATGCTTGGAATGTGGCTACTATGGTGTCCTGGGAATTTGTTAGAATGTTGCAAGATGGTTGCTAAGGTGTTCAGTAGTTGTTAGACCATTGCTATGTGGATATCAGGGTGCTCTGGGTGGTTACAACACTGTTCCTATGTTATTACTAGGGTGTTATGGGTGGTTTCTAAGGTACTAGAGTATTGCTATGCAGTTGCTAGGGTGTTCTGCGTGGTTGCTAGGGAACAGATGCAAAATCCTGTTCAACTGCATATTAAAGAGCAAATTTGTTCTGATTGGCTGTGATAACATTTTCACTTTTGGTGTAGATAGATGCTGCAGTTTACAATAGGACACAGTGTCACATGAAGAAAAAGCATTTAGATCACTCAACAAACGTTTGCAGAGACAGGTGTTAAAACCTTTGGATTGATGTGGGACTGTATATCTGAGCTTTATTTGACAAATTCATGCATGCAGTTTATGGCTTGTGTGATCTGTGTGTGAAAAGGAGGGTGTTTGGAGTGAGTTACCTTTCATTACTGCTTTGCCTCCATCACTCTTTGAGAGAGTGAGATAGCAGAGAGGGGAGATGGGAGGGGGACAATTTTGGATGACCTTGACTGCATCATGCGACAGTGTGAGAAGCAAGCGCGCGCACACACACAGTACTAATCACAGAGAAGATGTCTCGATAATCTTTCATTCTAGATTTTCATTCTAGAACTCAGCTGGTAGGTCACAACTTAAAAATGAGCCTCTGTTTTGGTGGAGAGCAACAAAACAATGGAAACCATAAAATGATACTAATTATATAATTATGCATAGTAAAATAAATAAGCTTAACGACTAAACAACAGGAAGGAGAAAATGCTTCCCTGTTGTTTTTTAAATCAAAAGCTGAATATACAAAGTCAATATGTTAACAATTTATATATATATATATATATATATATCCTCATTCAACCCAGATGACACTAATTACAGCTTTACTTGCACAGTTTGTGTCAACCACAATGTATTTGTTCGGAGAATGACTAACTTAATAAATGTTAGACTAATTAATAATATATTTCAACATTTGATTTTAAAGACATTTTTAAAAGCATTTTTGGTACTTTGTTGAGTCGCCACTTTATGTCTTGATGTCCGATGTGAATCCTAAAGCAAACCAGTTGAGAACCATTGGTTCTTATCTGTGTGTGTGTGAGTGTGAGGTTGTCATTTCAGAGTCGTGTGTGCCCTAAGCAGTGAGTGTGTGTTGTGGTGAGGCAGTGCTCACTAATTAGATGATCGCTATCCTCAGTGCCATAATCATGTGCATCTGGGTCCAGCAATTACTTAATATGATATATTAACATATTCCTAGCAGGCGCGTCAGAGGAGGCCGCTCGTAGGAGACAAATTATCCAAATTAATTTCTAATTTAAAATCCTCTGCCTTTTATTATAAGCTGTGGGCGCCCCTCCATATAAAAAATGAAAGAAGAGAGAGAGTGAAGGATATTCGGGGAGGTTTTAATGATCTGGGCTGGTCTCTGCCCACAAACCAAATGAATAAACAGGAGGAAGAACAAGAGGAAGATAAAGACATGGAACTGCGCATGGATGGATGGATGAGCGGTTTGGAGCTGTTCACTCGTGTGTAAAAAACGAATGACAGGGAATGAATTATATGTTCAGAAACAGACAGGAAAATATTCACCAATTAGGGCTGAGAAAAGTGCACAGAATATTATACGTGTTCTGCTTAATTTTCGCCAAAGGTTAGAAAACCCAATGACTCTGCTATAGGTCAATATGAGAGGAAGTTTCAGTTCAAAAATGACTTTCTCGAGAGCCAAAGGGGATCAGACTGCTTTTAATATAACACAGAAAAAGAAGTTGTTAAAAGAAGACTGGGTGATATCCTTAGAGCAGATTCATACAGGCTGTACAAAGATTAGACAGATGATAGATAGATAGATAGATAGATAGATAGATAGATAGATAGATAGATAGATTTTTTCTGCCACCTACAAAGCTAAGCTAAATGAGCATGTTCATAAATTCTAAAGAGCTAAACCCAACATGGAAAAAACAAAAAATCAAATAAAATGAAAGATATTGAGTTATTATCTCCCTGGTGATTGCAGGAGTTCAGGAATGTGTGTTGAATTTGTGTATGAACACTGTGTGCGCGTGTGAGTAGCATGTGTGTAGAGCAGTAATTAACAGTAAATGGTGTTGTGTAGCCTAGATGAGACCTGCTTGTTAGCGTGGTTAGCTGGAGGTACAGAATCATAATGAGATATAAACTGTAATGAGAAGCATAACTGCCATGGCAATGAAACATACATTATGTGTTTAATGAGAATGTGGTCAACATGCCCAGTCCAATATAGCAGAGAATTGGCTAAAACAAGTAACAGCATTCAGCGGCTAATATGAATAAATAATACGTTAGATCACATCTAAAAACCACAAATGAGCTCCAGAAATATATTTCATCCTTTGTGAACTCTCAGACATCTTAGAAAAGTTACACATATATTTACGCATAGAGTTTAAGAGGGAATGTTTGTACAGAATATCCATGATATGAAAGTGACAGTTCTGCTGCTTTTGTATTTGTGTCATTCTATAATTAGGGGTAAATTTGACAATGTGACAATGTGAAGAAAAAGTTTTCCTTTTTCCCAAAAACCCAAACATGACCTTACACAGTTGTTTTGAAACAATCTAGACTGTATAAAGTGCTATATAAATAAAGGTGATCTGTAGGAATATTTGCATAATATACCATCTATGTTTGCTACTGTCCACCATGTTACCTTTACAGGGTAACTTATTTGACATTTTTAGTGTTTTGGGCCTATACTCAACAGTGAAGCCTAGAACTACTGAGGATATGGTATGTTTAGAAATATATTTCCATAAACAAAACATAAGTTTTAGTTAAATTGTCTTGTTAAAAATTGCAGCCATAATACTCGTGTAACACTGTTGACTGTCAATTAATCCACTCTTGACACAGGTTTGCTAGTTTAGCCAAAATTAGGGGAAAGAGAGAAAACATAACTTCTAGTGTTTCATCCATGTGCTTCTAGAGGAAACATCATCATACTGTGCAAATTATGCAGAATGGGACAAACCATTCCTTTGGAGGGGTGGGGGGGTAACTTAGTTGACAATAGTTTTTCGGACACAAATAAAACAAGTTATATCACAACAAAGACTTATTAGTTTTGAAGCGCAACATATAGTAGTGTGATTGGGAAAAATATAATTGTGTACTAGAAAATTAACCACCGCGGCTTTATATTGATGAAAATATATTAAAAATATACTTCACGGACATTTAGTGTCATTTTGTTTTGAGGGGTAAATGTGGTGTCAATTTAAAAAGGAAGAGAGAGTAAAAATAAATTAAAAGTCAGATTAAATAATGAGTCAAGAGAGGGATGTTAAAAATAGTGACATTTGGTGCTTGTTTTTGTTCATTCCTCCCAGTGGGCATGTAAGGTCAAAGCAAGTGTTCTGCATTCTGTGTATACCATATACCGTACTCTGTGTATTCTGTGACATACTGCACACTTTCCCAAATGTAGTAGGTCATCTGGTTATTTGACATACAGAATATTTACATACATACTATATATGAATAAAGCCACTGCCTGAGAAATTAACAGATGTAGTAGCTTTATACATAAAAGCTTTAAAGAAACTAAGATCGAAACAAGGTTTTAAACTGCAAACGGCAGAAAAGAGAGGATCCCAGAAATATATATGGATCCTGTGATAAAAAAATAAACTGCATTTGAGATTTGAGCTAGCCAGTGGCTCTCACCCCATGACACACCAGTGATATGGTATTCATCAGACTCTGAGCTCATATCTCACCAAAGGAAGAGAGAGACACAGAGAGAGAGACAGAGGCCCTGAGGGCAGAGAGCTCAGAGAGATAGACGGCATGCGTGTGACTGTCAGGCACAGTCACACAGGTATATTGTGATATGATTTAATGTGATAATAACCTCCACTTTGCCAGACAGATGATGTTTCCTCACGCTGGCCGAGACTTAATGAATGATACATTAGTAAACACTGCCGAAAACGTTATTAGAGCGGAAGTCGGCACGGCTCCGTACAGGAGGGGTGAGCCACTGAAAAGATGAGTACGCAAATGTGTCTTCCGTGGCCCTCATCTGTTTTGTCGGCCTCCTCCACTGAGCAGCGTTGAATAAAAGATGAAAGCAGAAGAGAGAAAGAGAGAGACAGAGAGAGAAATTTGCACATCGTATTTAAAGTGGCTTTACACGGCTGAGGAGAAAACTGCAGGACTCAGGAGTCACACACAAACGCTAAACAAACACATGACTGCTGCTTTTTTACCATATTTTCCTCCTTTTATTTATTTATTTTTTTTCTCCAATTTTTGTTTACGCAATTTGGTGTACATTACTCCAAAAAATCAAATAAAAAAATAAAAAAATTATCTTGATTTATTAGTCTTACTGGTTGTACCAAATACTTAAATAAAATTGTACCAAGTACAAATAAAGACTTTCTAAAATTCCCTAAGAAAAAAAAAAAAAAAAAAAAAAAAGAGTAATAGATTTAAAATGCATTTATTTTATACCAAGTGTAGTTCAAGTCTATTAAAATATTTGGTAACACTTTAGAATAGGGAACATTTATACACTATTAACTACAACTTTTTCCTTAATAAATTCCTAATTTGCTGCTTATTAATAGTTAGTAGGGTAGTTAAGGTTTTGCTAAACTTAGGTTAAGTTTAGGTATTGTGTAGGATTAGGAATGTAGAATAAGGTCATGTAGAATAAGGCATTAATATGTGCTTAATTAGTACTAATAAATGGCTTATATTCTAGTAATATGCATGCTAATAAGTAACTAGTTAAGAAACCGTAAAATAAAGTGTTACCAAATATTTGCTTATTTGCAAAAACAGATAACTATAAACTATAACTATAATAGTTTTTAACAGTTTTCAAAAATCATGTTTTTTTTTTTTTTCATTGTGCATTCCAATTAATCTCAGTAAAACTGCAGCTGGGTTTTTTCAATTAAGTAAAAATAAAATAACTAACTAACACAATACAACACGATAAAATATATCTTTATATATTGCTCGAGTCTTGCTGATAAAAATTGTAATTAGGGCTGGCAAACGATTAATCGCGATTATTGCGCACAAAATAAAAGTTTGAGCTTCCCTAATGTAATGGTTGAGTTTGCCTAATATATGTGTGTGTCCTGTGTGTAAATATATATATTAATTGTTTAATCGTTTGACAGCCCTAATTGTAATTAAACTTTATTTGGACAACTACTTGTGCACAATGCACATTTCCTAATATTAAGCCTAAAATATGTTTTAATGTCACTACTGATGAGGATTGTGTGGTATTTAAAGTTATTATGTTACTGAAGTAAAATGGATTGTGAATGGTGTTTAATGCTGACACTATATGGACAGCATTGGTGATATGCTGTTAATTACAACAGAAAATAATTTAAAGTACCCCAAAATTGCATTTACAGGAATGCACATACAGTACAGTGAAAGTTTAAGTAGCATCTACCAAGATGTTATACAATATCCTTTTTTTAAGGACATGTTCACAAATGGTAGGTTTGGTTTGATTAAAACGATCTCTTGTGAGATTGCACTGTTGTGCAGTTCATTTGAATAATTGTGAAGGCTGACATCCAAACCTTGGTGCGCACCAAACAAGCGCTTCCACACAAAATTTCAAACAAAATTTCATTGCAGTTTGAGTGAAATATGAATGCAGTGTCAACCAAAGAAATGTAAACAGTCCAAGTTAGGTTTTCTATAGTTGTTTGGTAAGCAAAATATATGTCCTAAAAGCTGTCTGAACAGGTTGGGACCTTATAATTATGCTTTTTGTGTAGTATCTTAAAATGTAAAAAATATTGTCTAAATGCTAAGCGGATCAGGAATAAATGCATCAGTTTCAACCAAGACAACGAACTAAACCATGTATCATTGCAGCTGACAAATGTAAAGGTTTTTTTTTTTTTTTTAATTTTGCTGAGCATAGAGCTTAAGTTCTGTTTAACCCCAAGTATTCCTTTTAAAGTTTGTATGTCTCAGCAAAGTACACAAGCTTTTTGGACAAAACCTCTCAATTTTCCATCAAGTAAGCAAGAAATCCCTTTAAATTAGTTTGTGTGATGCCTCTCTGGCATTATGTATACAGGAAGTTGCACACACATTGCATCACAAACAGCCACAATGTCAGCAAGCTGAGAGTACCAGGTCAGCTGTAGTGAAAGCTATTACATCCCAACCAGGACAAAATGAGGTGAGTGAGGATGTGCTCACCTTCATCTGAGACAAAGAAACAGGCAGAGCGTTTTGAGCTGGCGAGGAGCAAAAGGCCACATGATAGCTTCTATATTAAGTTGGGACAAAGAGTACAACAAGGGCAAAGAGGAGATCCAGAAACAGAGCAGCACAAAATAACTGCCGCTGTGAACAGCCGAATATATTAACTCCACATTAAACATACAGCAGCAAAGTACTACAGCGTTACACTGAAACATTCATCATGTATTTCTGACCCTGCACATATATATGCTGACATCATCACAGGGTGGGGCCCGATTGACTCACAGGAACTTCTGTTTATGTTTTAGTGGATAAGCCCCTCCCCTTAAAGCTGCTCTAAGCCATGTATTCTACTAGATGACAGATACCACTGAAATTGGTGTGGTGAGAATTTCTTTTACTGAGGTGATTAGGGCTAATAATAAGTGAAAGTCTCTGTTAACAGAAAGAAATCACGCCTTGTTTTACCTAAGGAAAAAAGCAACAGCTTTACTATATCTAATCTTGTAAAAGCTTGAAGTATAATAGATCTCAGTAGAGTTCTGGAAGAAAATGGTACTCAGAATCTCCAAAGAACTGAAACAGATTTTTAATTTTTAAAGTTAATTTTAGAGTTAATTTTTTTTACCCACTTACATACATCTTGCAATATACAATAACTGAATACATTTCTATTAAAACTCATATGTTGCATATTTGTAATTACATATTTGTAATGACAATTGTAATTTAATTTAAAACATATTTACTTAAAATATCGAATAATACACTACAGTTACCATTCTAATCAAGTTATTTACATGTGCTTTAGTATTTTAGTCACCATATCAAAATAAGTGTACTTCTTTAATGCAAAAGAAGATGTATGACGGCACCCATTCACAGCAGAAGATCCATTGGTGAGCAAATGATGCAATGCTTTAAAAAAAAAAAAAGATGTCTTTGGAAGATGTCTTACATAATACATTTTTAGAAGATTTGCTCTATTTATTCTAAAGGTTCATTTAAAACTATTGGACTGTGCCAATCCACTAAATTAAACTAGGCTTAAAACTGTATTCTCAGCACAGCAAGACTAAAAAACAGTAATTTGTCACTTTGCTACTCGCTGGGCAAAGTAGTATGCTACTGAGAAAGATTCACTATTTAAAAAACAGCTACTTTTAGTTAGTTACTTCTCAGCACACAATTACACAATTTTTCACAGTGTTATTATTCCATTCCTTTAAATCCATCTTTTCTGACCGCTCTCACTCAGGTTGGAATAAAGAGCAAGCCATCTAATTTTTCGAGATAGATGTAGCATTTTGCCTGGGATCAAAGGGACATTATGTCCTTAATAGCGAGCGCATTCCATTTGCTATTTGATGTGTATGGGTGCGGCGCGGGCCTGTCATTCTGCGGCAGAATGAGCCCAGGCTAAAGAGATAATATTTCAATAACACAGTGGCCTGATCATAAAGTAACTCAATGGAAATGTGTAAGAGCCTCAGGCTACTCAGCAGGACAGTCAGCAGTCAAATCATTTCACTTCCCTGTCTCTCTCTCTCTCTCCATCCTGCTATCTGTCTATCCATTTCTCTCTTTTTACGTTTTCTCTCTAACCCCCCATTCTCTTGCTCTTATTTCTGCTCATCTCTCTTCCATGCACATGTACACGTGTCTATATATATTCTCACATTACATGCAAAAAGTATTCATGCATACTTGTGAAAGGATTTAGAGAAAAGAAAACTGGCCTACATACTTCAAATGAGCCCTACTTATTCATACTTTTGACCAAGATAAAAGTGTATTGTCTGATAGCACAATTAGGCCAGAAACATACTCGCAATGCTATTTTTGACTATTGTTTGCTTTTTGTGGTCACAAGGCTGTGCAATATATTGTGCTTATTTTAACAAAAAATGGCATTACATTTTATATACTGCAATGACTTTTATACAATTTTTAATTATTATTTATTTTTTATTTATTTAGTTTTAGTTAACTTGATTTGTTGATTTATTGAAACCATTTTATTACCCAGAAATGCAAAAGTCGGTTTATAAAACAAATTGTTCTGGCCCTTGATTCTGATTGGTTGAGACGTGTTTGAAGCTGTTGTATATTACTCTACAAACATACACCTTTGTTTAGTGTCTGCGTGTTGCTCGGCAATCACTTTGTTGCAACCACAACCATTTCTGAGGAACCACATTGTTTTTATTAATATCATTATACTTTATTTGCTCTGTTTTATTTCGTGAAACCTTACTACATATAGAATAACCATTTTATAAAAGCAATAAGCCCCGTGAAGCTGTGGTTTACAGTGAATTTATAACAGCTAAGGGAGTTTAAGGCACTCCGCTTCATGTCACGTCTAACAATGCCCCTTAGCTGTTATAAATTCACTGTAAACCACGGCTTCATGGGGCTTATTGCTTTATTATAAAATGGATAGTTACGGTCCTTGATTCTGATTGGTTGAGCCACTTTTGAAGCTACACCTTTGTCCATGTCTGTGTGTTGCTCAGCAACCACCATTTCTACTGGAACTACATTGCTTGGCGGAATAAAGCAATAAGCCCCAAGAAGCCATGGTTTACAGTGAATTTATAACAGCTGAATTTAGGCACGACACAAAGCTTAGCTGTTATAAATTCACTATAAACCAAGCTTATTGCTTTGATAAAATGGTTATTCCATATACATAGTAAGGTTTCACAAAATAAAATAGAGCAAATAAAGTGTGATAGTAATAATAACAGTATTCTTCCACCAAACAATGAAGTTCCTCAGAAACAGTTGTCGTTGCAACAAAATGGTTGCCAAGCAACACTCAGAAGTTAACAAAGGAGTATGTTTGTAGAGTAATTTACAACAGCTTTAAATGCGGCTCAAACAATCAGAATCAAGGACTGGAACTATCCGTTTTAGAATAATGTTTTTATTAATATCATTACACTTTATTTGCTCTGTTTTATTTTGTGAAATCTTACTATGTATATGGAATAACAGTTTTATAAAAGCAATAAGCCCTGTGAAGCCGTGGTTTACAGTGAATTTATAACAGCTTAGGGGGTTTTAGGCACTCTGCTTCGTGTTGTGTCTAACAACAGCCCTTAGTGGTTATAAATTCACTGTAAACCACGGCTTATTGGGGCTTATTGCTTTAACGTCATTTTTCATGTATTAAAATATTTAAATTCATTAACATTATTGTTTATGATGTATTGAATTATTAGTAAATTTTATGAAGGAAAATGAATAAAATACATTTTAATGAGCCAACTGGGTCACTTTTTTATGTCAATTATTACAGTGTAATAACTTAACATAATTACATTGTAATTACACACGTAAGTACTGAATAATATTAATTAGCAACATGTACTTACTATATGTTTATGATGGAGTTTTAGTTTTTATGTGATCGTATTGGCTATAGTTGTGTGTGGCTAAAAAAATCATAAATATTGAGAAAATTAATATTGTCAAAATGCTGAAAAATATCAAAATCATTTTTTTGTTTTCATAAGTATATAACCCTGGTCACAAACTGAAATTCTGTTCAGCTGTCAAATCTCAGGCCATTTTAACCACACACACTAAAACAGAAGCTGTACTGAAGGCATAATGACTTCCGACAAACTGCAAAAGAGGGGCTTCCTTTTGTTACTCCTGTCTTAAACATCATCCAACTCCTCACATCTCATCTAGTTTCAGCCTTTTTGGTTCATTTTCCTTTATCAGACCAGCTTACAGTCAGGGTGTGTCACTTTAAAAGGGGTGAGACATCTAATGAGGCTTTGTGGCAAAGCTGGGGGCACCTGTGTTTGGAATCGGACGTGTTTTTTGGACAGCTAAGATGATGCTGCTCTGAGCCTTGCCCAGGTAATGCTGCTCTTTAAAGAGCGGATTTGCCTAATGCAACCTGAGCTTGTCAATCAGAATTCCGGCTACAAAGCGCTCGCCTCAAACATAGCTGGAGATTTTTTTTACATGTTGAGCTCTAATTGGTGCTTATAGACAACAGTAAACTAAACCAGAAAGCAGAAACGGCAGAGATGATGGGTGTGTTACTATGTTACTGAAGAAATCAACTGTGCTGCTAACATTCTGCTGATGTGGACAAGCAGCACTGGGTAAAATTAGGATGCCTGAGACAAAAAGCTAGTGGCATTAAAAACAGTGGCATTATTAGCAATTCTAGTCCATGTATACTGTTGTGAAAAAGAGATGTGCTTTACTGTATTGAATGTGCAAGTGTGTAATGTACTACAAATATTAAAAGTATCTTTAGCAGATAATACTAGTTAAATAAAAGGCTTGTTTTAATATTATAAACAAGTATTTTGATTTCAACATGCTAAGGCACATGTAAAATACTGGAATATACAATATTTTTTTAACGGTGGTGTGTACTGTGTGTAATTATTATGTATATATAATTACAAGCACATTCATGTATATATTTAAGAGAAATGTTATTTATGTACAAAATATTTGTATTTTTACATAATATAAATTCTATAAAAATACATTTATTCTTAAATATATACATGAATGTTCTTGCATTTATATATGCATAATGATTACACACAGTACACACACATATATTAGGCAAACTCAAACTTTTATTTTGTATGCGATTAATCACGATTAATCGTTTGCCAGCCCTAATTTAATGTTAATATCTTTATACTAAACAGCAACTTCATGTGTAATTACAAATATTGAAATGCACGTCATACAAGTTTAAATAGAAATAGAAATAGAAATAGAAAAGAATACTTTAGTTTATTGTATATGTGTATATGTCAGTACATTCAGCAGTACACTTTTTATTTAAAAGAAAATACTGTAGAAATTATGAAATAACCACTAATTACTACTAATTTTAAAAAATATAATAATACCTTTTAAATTAATTCCATTCAACATGCATTTAAGTGTCCATTTACATTCAGAATTGTTTTTTGTTTTGTTTTGTTTTGTTTTGTTTTGTTTTGTTTTCTACAGTGTAAATGAACAATCTGTCTTACACCATCCCCTGCATGCTGTTTGTTCCCTGGAACATAAAAAGAACAATTTTGAAGTCATCTTAATGACATCTGTGATAACATATGTCAAAAATCAATAGTTCATGCAGTGTGACTGCAAAGAAATTTTAATTATTATTTACTGAAAATCTGCAGTTCTCTCATTCCCCATTCCTAAAATTCATGGGTTTGAGTTTAAAGCTTCAGCAGAAAGATTTTCCATTCATAGTATTGTCATATTTGATCTGTTCCTTATACAAAGCCAACAAATGGCTTAACACTGGACACGTTCTTTTTTTTTTTTTTTTCAAAGACAGCCAGACTGAAAAGACACCGTAATAGAATAAAACAAAACACAGGTGTGTAAAAATGTATTTTTTTGAAAGTTTAAAGCTATAAACTGTTGCTGCATGCCAAACAGCTTTGCAATTTTATTCTTTTCATGATTTTTAGATGCTAATGTAACATGCCAACCATTTTAAGTAATAACCATGAGAAAAATGTAGTTTGGCACACAGACAACGACCTCAGTTTGGAGAGCTGAAGAGATTGTTTTACTGTTTTTTCTCTCTCTCCCGAACACAACTCTTCCCCGCTGTCTCTCTTTCTCACACCATGAGTCCCTGCTGAAGCTTTTATGGCCTGTGCAGCCTCACAGAGCCGCTGGATGAATTGTTTGATAGCCCAGGGCATGACGAAGAGAGAGGGGCCGTAAATAGGATTGAAGTTTAAATGGAATAATATGACCGGGGAAAACGGAGGGATAGAGAGAGAGAGAAGGCTGAGGATGAAGAGGTAAGAATGAGGTGAGAAGTTCGCACAGAAAGCTGCTCTCTCATTTACAATGAGTTTAGTTCAGGATAACCATCCTGGGAAAATAAATAAATAAATCAAGTTTATTCTGGATGCATAAGCTGGAAATGAGATCTGATTCGTCTGATTTGTAGTTAAACTGAAAACTTTAACATTACGTTACCCTGCAGGCACATTGTGAGGTAGTCTCTTATACAAAATCCTAAAGGAATGCTAATGGAAATTCTGCCATAAATCAGAAACCTCAATCCTAATGGGGAACAAGAATGCTCCTATTACATTTATTTTCTTTCAGAACTGCAGTTTATCCAGTTGGATCTTGTTTGATTATATATCGCCAAGGGTGAGTGGATGTGTATGTGGTCTCACATTAAGAACAGTTCTGTCTCATTGATTTGTCTTGCAAAGTGACACCTGCATGCTGAAGATTAATCGACTGGACTAAGCAGACGTCACACCAGCAGCGCTGACTGTCCTTGTCACAGCACTGATGTAAACTAAAAGTCATTGAAACTAGAATAAATGCTAAAATCTGCATTTACTAGAAAATATGTAAAATACGTAAACTGATGAAATATAGTTAAAATACACATTTGCAAGGTATGTGGTGCTTATTTGCAGAGTGCTAGTTTCACCCTTTAACTGTCACCGTCTCCTCTGTGGGACGCCTAAATTTACTTCACCATATTACAAATAAATCCTAATCTAATAATGACAAACTATATATCGTTGAAAAGGTCTAAGACTCCTAAACAGATATTTTACCATACTTTTGTATTACAAATTATGTAGGAAAAGTAATAGATTAATATATGTCAAGAGTGCACCTTAAAAAAATCTACATCATAACATGAGTTCTGACCTTTGTCACAAAAGACTTTCTTCGTTGGCTTTTTCCCTATCACTTCTTAGAAATCATAAGAAATTATATATCAGTTAAAAAAAAAAAAAAAAACATCTCAAAATTCATCCTTTGAAAGGCATTTTAAAATCAGACACTGCACCACGGAAAATGTACATGAAAATCATATTACAAAATGTATTCGGTTAATAGTCCCAAGGGTATTGTCAAAATTGGGCAAGTGTGCTTTTTCCTTTTATGCTCCTTGGGCTTGGAACGTATTTCAAAATGTGCTTAATCTTGATACACTCCCAGCTTTGAGTACTTTAAAAGTCTTTTATATAATATCCTAAAGGATACTTGTAATTGTTTTTCATGATTAGATTTTATTTGGTGAATTGTGATTGTGTATTGTTTCTGTGATTCTCTTTGTGTGAAGTTTTATGTGCTGCCGTCTTGACCAGGTCTCACTGGAAGAAGAGATAGTAACATCTCAATGTGACCTCCTGGTTAAATAAGGGGAAAATAATAGTATTCATTAATGAATTATAAAAATTTAAGTCTGGATAGTGCATTTTTATTTCAAATAAATATTTCAAAAATGTGAGTGACAGTTAAAGGGTTAATGTGCTTATATTAATACACTGAAAACAATTTGGTTTCGCTTAGATATTGCTAGTAAATTTCACAAATTACAAAGAAAATTACAAGTATTACAAGTAACGCATTTATTTTAAAAAAAAATAATTTTGAAGTAGAAAGACTAAATTAGTATTTTCTGGTAAAACACACTCCTCTTACTCTTCAATTGCAACTTATTACAGTATTACAGTATAGTAAGTATTACAGTATAGTACAGTATCTGCCATTTAACCAAATATGTATATATATATATGATGCGGTCTGGTAAAACCTGTTGAAAGTTTTGCTGGGGTTTTTTTAGGAAATTCGAAAAATAGGTAGAATGGTTTTTATTAGGTTTAGGTTTTCCTAATTTTTACCATTTTTTTTTTTGTCAAAATTAGGTTTTCCTTAAATTATTACTCTATAACATCTTGTCTTTCATTTCTGAAAATTTATTGGCAAAAATCACTTGTTTAGTGCTGAAAAATAGTGATTTATTGCAGCAAGCAGAAATGACTGACAGCTCTTGTTAAACCCGTTATTCTCAAAATTTCATTTCTGAAAATCATAGCTATCAGCGAACTTAAGACAGCTGTAAAGCAATAAATTTTGTTTCGTTCAAGCTATGGACAAAATAAAAACATCTTTTTATGTTTTAAATATATATATATATATATATATATATAAAATTGAAAACTACTTTTTTATAAATATCTGCATTATATTATGAGAAGCACTCTACATGGTGGCGTGACATCAAATTAAACTGTAAAACTGTCAACGCTATTACTATCAATTTGAATTTTCATAATTGGTACAGTTTTATTAAAATTTTAATTATTCATCTGAAAACAAAACAAAAAAAAGGAATACAATAATACATTTATTAAGTAAAAAAAGAATACATTTAAAATAAGTTTATGTTAAGTTTATGTAGAACTAACTTTTACTAGACAACAAGACAAAGATACTCTGATCACACAGACTGTGTCCCATATTCCAGTTGCACCCAAATGAACCTCATTACACGGGGCGCGTCCTTTGCTTTTTGGCCAATTAAGCTCATTCTTCTGAATAACCTTGTAGGTATGTGCTGGACTGCAGCACATTTTTAACATCACTGATCTGTAGCCCCGTCTTCTCTGCTATTAATAAAGCATTCCGTGGATCTCGTAAGCATCATTAGGGAAGTCCCCAAACATCTCCAACCTCAGATAAACTTCACAGTAAATTAGCCACAATTAGCAAACACGACATCAGCGCTACGGCCCGCTAATGCCATTACAAACCCACCCAATCATAACTTACAGTCTACTGGATCATTTCTCAAATCAATGATCTTAGTAAGTACTTGTAAGAGGGCCCTATTGCCAAATCAGCTGGATACGTCCAATTAAAAAGGAATGGAGGAGAGGGAGGCAGCCCAGCGTTGATTAGCACTTAGCTTCAGGGCACCAGCGTTATTATGCAGAGAATGCAGCTCCGCTAGAGTCAGGTTAAACGCTTTTAATTCACAAAACCTCCCACTGGCTCTCAAAAAGGCTTGAGTGATAATGATCACCGTAGGTAGAACAGCCACAAGACATCCAGAGTGTCGGTGTATTCTAGTAATTCACCCAAATGTCTTATGTATTTCTACTAGGTTTTATTTATTTATTTTTAATCAGATAAAAAAGGGGGTTATTTCAATAGCATCAATCTTTTCAGCAAAGTACAGAGTGAAATACACTTCAAAAGAATATACTTGTGATTGTGAACTGAATGCAATGGACCATTTCCGAACCACTAATTGCATTTTATTTACAATTAAATTAAAATGTTTTTGGGTACAACGGGGCTAAAGACACACCTTAAGAAAAAAATGTGCTGTTCACTGCACCTAAAATGTAAAATTGCGAAATATATATGTATATATATATATATATATATATATATATATACATTTGTACTGTGAAGCAACAGATTTTGTGTGACAATAAATCATACAAGTCGTTTATTTTGTTTTAAAATCTTATAAATGTATGAGGTGTCAAGGGGGCCTTTTACCCCGCACACGGGATAAAAGGCTCATCACCATGAGGCTAAAGGCAAACAGTATTGATACAAATACTTTAACTAAAATGATGTTTGTTTGTTTTTTAATAATGTCTAAGTTAATACTTGTTTAGAACAAACACTTTAGCAAAGTTTGTACTATTTTCTATTTATTTTAAAAAAATTAAAATGTATTTTTGTTCAATAAATATATTGTTATTATGTTAATTATGTTATGTTAATATAAAAAAATATTTTTTTAAGGTACATAAACAAAATCATTTTAAAAAGTAAAGATTCTGAAAGCATTGAAGAAGATCCCATAATAATTATATATAGATTTATGGTAGTAACAACAAATTATATTTTATTATATGATATGATTAATATTTTTGAATATGATGGTTTCATTCTAAACATGGTGATTATCTCATAACCCAACATAATATATGATATTTACCATCTGAATAAAACCATGTCAACAAATGGAAAAGTCAGCCATCTATTAATTATCATGTTAATTATAGTGCCTTTTAGCCCCAACAGCAGGGGTGCTTTTTACCCCAAATACCATACTTTTACATATTCCTTTGTTACTTAAAAACTGTTGCTTTAATGATCTTAAAACTGAAAATCATTAAGAAGACATTTGTCTCAAAATATATGCATTCATTTTTTGTGATTCTCATTTGCTACTTAAATCTACAACATTTTAAAAAATAAAAATAAAAAACATCAAATATTAAATTAAGAAAGCACAGAATTAACTTTGCGCTGCTGCCCACGATTGCGTTAAGGATCAGACAAATTTTCACGTGCATCTTGAAAAGTTCGAAAATGTTTTGGAAAGTGCTACGCCACTTTTTTTGTGCCATCTAGTGCTTTAGAGGAAAATCATATTAAAGGCACCTTTTACCCTGGGGCGCCTTTAGCCCCGTTGTACCCTACCATTTGAATTTATATTAAATGCAAAATAAGTTCTTTTTTTTACCCACTTAAGTGGAACTTAAGTACATTAACAGTTTATCTGTAATGCCATAAATAGTTTTTAATTACTTCAAAAATATAATTAGTTATATTAAATGTTTATTTAAATGACATAGCAATGAAAAGTTTATGTGCTTCCACGGTTTCCATTGTTACTGACTGCAATTCAGTGTCTGAAAAAAAGTTAAATAATAATGTGCTTTTTATATTTACCATTACAGAAACATAAATACGTCAGATCTGACATATCTGTGTGATTTTCAGCTTAACTTCGGATTTTCTTTAGATAGTGCATGACAATAGATAGTAAAGCTTGTCCAGGCAAAAAACTAATAATAATGAATGAATCCTGTGTGTTGTTTATTTTAGAAGATTCCTCACATTTGCATGTCAAATTAACTCTTATAATAACCCTTCCACCTGTTATTTAGCAATAGCAGCCAAATACTTAAAAAAGGGGAGATAAAACTGCTCTACCCAACCAAGCCCAAAGAGCACATCACAGATCATTTTGACAGTATTAGTGTAAAATATTCCTGCTAATATTATCAGAAATGTAAACACAGCTGTTTGTAAGTGAAGTCAAAAAGAAGAATGTGATGAAATATCAGATCTATGGGACTCGCAGCGTACACGCAGCCTGTGTGCTCGTTAGATGCCGAGACATCTGTGAAAGATTGCATCATCTGGAAACCGCAGCATTCTATTCATCATACTGAGTTCAAACATCTGATAAACATCTGAAAAGAAGAAATTCAGACACATTGTACATGTTGAAATCATCTGCAAACTGTCATTTTTAAATCTAGCATCACTATTGCTTGCTTTATAGATGATGAAACGTGATCTGTTTTGTTTTTGTATTGTTTAAATGCAATTGTTACTGTATTGATTTTATTCACATTTTAATTCAGTAAGTTCCTCTTTCTGTCTTTTCAGCATCCTGTGGGGTGTGGCTTGTTCATGAAAGGGAGTGTGTACTTTTGGATCTTAAAGTTTACTCGATAAACTCATGCTGTGTGGCATCTTTTATTCATTGCAGGTATTTTCTTAAAGCCTATTGGTAATGTAAATACGAGAGCCCTTGAGTGTTTCATTGTTTAATGTACTCCAAAGATCCGTGACACCTCTCCATACCTGCACTACAGCGCGATACACTAACAGCAGTGTCGCATAAACCCATAATGGCATCTCACTGTTATCACACGTTCTCATTATGCATGTAGACAGAGCGTCTCAACGCACATGACTGGTTCTCCACAGGCCCACGGCCTCACGGGGGATTTAATACATGTCGTAGTCTCCGCTCCACCACCCCACCGCAGCACCAGGTAGCCGCTCTGCACCTCCATGAAATTAAGCAGAAAACACAGATTAGCTTTCAAAAAGCGAACTAATGTAGCATGAAATGCTGCAGCCATGCTCTAGCAATCAGACGTTCCTCTCCATGACCTATTTTTACATCGCTCTCCTCTCTCGTGTGCACAGCTTTTATCCCCAATCCATTCCCATCTCAACATCTGGATACTGGGAACATTTAGCTGGTAATTGGTTTGGGCTTTTTATTATTCTAGTAGTGCTGTGAATTGGAGGGGGACTGGAAGGATGAGCAACGCATTGATGATCCTGGAGGATATCATGACTTAGGTTGACAAAGAAATCATTCAGAGACAGACAAAAAGAATGGATACAGTGCATAGGGGTTGGTGGTATGACCAGATTGTCATCCTTAAATATCAGTTAGTTCTTTAGATAGTTAGTTTTGCACAAAAAAAAAAAAAAAAAGTCAAACGAAAATGGTTTGTGATAATGGTTTCAAATCAATTAATAAATTTCATCAAATTAATTACATGACATGGCAATTAATTATTCAGGTTAATCACAATTTCATATATCAATGTGTCAATCTTTCTTAATTGTTGATTATGTACACATGCAGTCCTTGAGAGTTCACTGTTTTTTTTTTTTGTTTTTTTTAAGATGCATTGTCTTGGTACGAGCCTTGTATGAATGCCTATGCATTCTGTTCTCTAAAACATAAAGGTGTGGAAGGAAAATCCCTCATTATGGAATCTGCATGGGTCAGGAAACATGATTTATTGCATTGGGGTTTTTTTTGCTGTTCAGCCCTATTTCTTCAGGTAATGTCTATTTTATGTAGAATCCAGTGATTTAAATACTTTACAAATGAAAGATACTTCATCGCATTCATATCTTTTCTTTTGTTTTGAAATTTGATGGATGACCAAAGAAAAGATTAATCATGGCAAAGTCTGCTATCAGTGAAAAAATAGCTTCACATGCAACACAAAAAACTCATAACAGTGAAACTAATATGGATATATGCACACCTGTGACTGTGGTTGAATTTGCATTAATCACATTAAACTAAAGTTTAAAGTTGCTTGGTAACGGTAAACAACTAAATTCTGTTTTGCGTTAATGCTAACAACCCTCTAATGACAAGTCCTTCCTCATCTTGACTTGTTTGGGAAACGTCCCGCTCTGTTTCACTCTAGCATATATAATGTGAAGCAGTCCTGTCCAATGAACACCAAACACCTCTAGCATGGTATAAACGATTCAGCTAAGTTTCTACTGATTGACACGTATTTATCATTACATGGTGTATACGGTATCTTAAACCCAGTCTTTATAATATAGTACTGTGTATATATACTGTGCTCAGCATGCAAATATATATTCTGTATGCATGAAATACCCATGACCTTATAGATTTGCTAAAATGTGCAGTATATAACAGAACACACACTGTGTCTCATATAATGCAACGTGCATAACTTGACCTTTCATTTCCAGTGTGGTGAATGAACCGTAAGTAATTACAGTCGTGATTTTCCAAAATGTTTGCATTGATTTGTTATTTGATCAGACTATCGAGACATTTATAAAGATGAAACATAAACTGAAAAAAGGAAAGAAATGGAAATGAAGCTTTAAAAATAGCTAATGATCTTCATCAGAGATTCTTTTGTATAAATGAAACCTGAAGGAACAGAAAAAGATTCAAAGCTCTTTTGCAGTATACAGCCTTGTGAAAAAGCAGTGTGATTACTTGTATTGAATGTGTACTTGAAGTGTACTTGATTTTAACTGTAACTGTGTGTTTTTTGATATTACATTTGATTTGCAGTTCAGGTTAACATGTTAAATGTGCTCAACTTCATCATTGCAAATGTATAAATACAAATTTAAATATGACATATATATGTTTCAAAAGAAATGTATGTAGTATAGTTTATTCTACCATAAATGCCTGTCAGTAGTTTCACAATACTTTAATCATAAGACTATAAAAAAGAAAAAGTAACTATAAAAAATTGCATATAAAGACATGTGTAAGTCCTATTTAAAGGATTAGTTCACTTCCAGAAAAAAAAAAAAAAAAAAAAAAAAAAAAAAAACTTACAGATAATGTACTTACAGATTGTCACGGTACGTGCTGGATAGATGAGTCGAGAGACGAGATACGATACAAATAACAATTTAATATAACTCTTAGTAGGAACAGGCAGGAACAGGCAGGAACAGAACGATAATCCACACACATCCAAATAACGTCAAGGACCGACAGCAAACTCAAATCACAAGCAGACTTATAAAGGGTGGTGATTAAGACACAGACAGGTGTAGTAAATAAACTAATCAGGACAAAATGAGGACAGGAAGAACCAAATATGGGCACAATGGGAAAAACAAACATAAACAGTCCAAATGGCACACAGAACTCTGACATTACTCCCCCTCCCGGAAGGCGCGACCTCGCGGCGTGGAAAGGAGTGAAAATAATAAAGTCATTGTGGGAGGAGGCTCTGGTGGCGGACGGTCTTCCGGGAGGAGGACAATAAACAAAGTCCAGGGTGGTGACGACGGAGGGAGGAGCCAGGGAGAACTCAGGAGGGACCCGGAGCAGGAGGAGCCATGCGAGACCCAGACCACAGCCATCATGACGACCCACGGTGGAGCCGACGGAGGGAGGAGCCATGGTGGAGAAAAGGCTGACGACTCCAGGGGGCGACCGACGGAGGCGGAGCCGCTGGCGGAGGAGCTGGCGGAGGAGCCCGAGGCGGAGACGGAGAGCCGAAGATCCAGGGCGACACCGAGGATCCGGAGGGCCAAGGCGGAGCCCTAGGCTCTGGCGACCGAGGCGTAGGCGGAGATCCGAAGGTCCGCGGCGGAGCCGGAGCGACAGAGGATGGAGGCTGTGCCAGAGGGAGGAAGGAGGTCCACAGAGCCGGTGGGACGGAGTGACGAGGCGCAGCCGTAGGAACAGAGTCCTGAGGTGATGAAGGGCCGACGACCGACCAGGGCGGAGCCGGAAAGACGAGGGAGCCCGGTGGAGCTGGTGGACCGATGGGCGACGATGGAGACGAGGGCGCTGAGAGCCGTGGTGAAGCCGCAGGGTCGGAGGGCTGAGGCGGAGTTCTGGACTCTGAGGCTGGAGGCGGAGATGAGGGATCCTCCAGCCCTGACGCCGATGGAAGCTGGCAGACCCGCGGCGCACCCACTGCACAGGTGGTGGGCTGAGGGTGAGCAGAGGGGCTGTCAGGGGACAGCGGTGAGCAGACAGATGTTGACATAGGCAGAAGAGGGAGGGTGGGTGGGGATTCCATACAGGCAGGCATAACGAGACAGGTAGATACTTCTGTAAAGAAGTCTATTAAATCCCCAGAGTTATTCTCTAGATCTTCCGTAGAAAAGTCAATCAAGTCCCCAGAGTTATCCTCTAGATCTTCCGTAGAAAAGTCAATCAAGTCCCCAGAGTTATCATCCAGCTCACCCCCAGCAGTGGTGCAGTGGGCAGGGCTCTCCATAGCCCTCACACGCTCCATCTTGCACTCCCCGTCATGGTAGATGTAGCCGGCTCTCGCACCTGATCGGATGTGTAGGGCTCTGGCTCTGTGGCGATCTTTAGCTCTGTCGCTCGTGGCTCTGGCTCGTCATCCGCGGTGGGCTCGGGCTCAAACTCCGCGTGTCGGGGTGCTGGTTGGCTGGGCTCTGGGTCTTGAGTGGGGCTGGTGTCATCCTCCGCGGTCAACGAAGATCTACAGGACACCAGCACCCACTCCATGTAGTCGGCGAAGCTCTCTCGTGGACCCTCCCGGACAGCTGCGCTTTCGTGGCGATGTTCAGTCCTGCACGGTAAAATGTGCAAAGGCTGCTGTCCGGGAAGTGTGTGAGTGGTACGAGGTGGACAAAGTCTCTAGTGTGGTCCACGAGAGAGCGATTCCCCTGCTCCAGGAGAAGGAGGAGGACAGCAGGGTTATCCATAACGAAAAACAAAAAAACAAACACTGAGAAAAAAAAAAACGGAAAAAATAAAGCAGGGAAACGCCGGGGATAAACTGTAGGGTCGGTCCTTCTGTCACGGTACGTGCTGGATAGATGAGTCGAGAGACGAGATACGATACAAATAACAATTTAATATAACTCTTAGTAGGAACAGGCAGGAACAGGCAGGAACAGAACGATAATCCACACACATCCAAATAACGTCAAGGACCGACAGCAAACTCAAATCACAAGCAGACTTATAAAGGGTGGTGATTAAGACACAGACAGGTGTAGTAAATAAACTAATCAGGACAAAATGAGGACAGGAAGAACCAAATATGGGCACAATGGGAAAAACAAACATAAACAGTCCAAATGGCACACAGAACTCTGACACAGATAATGTCATCCAAGATGTTCATGTCTTTCCTTCTTCAGTAATAAACAAATTATGTTTTTTAAGGGGAAAAAAATCAGGATTTCTCTCCATATAATGGACTTCTATGGTGCCCCCAAATTTGAACTTCCAAAATGCAGTTTAAATGCAACTTCAAAGGTCTCTAAATGATCCCAGTCGAGGAATAAGGGTCTTATCTAGCAAAACAATAGGTTATTTTCTAAACAATATATTAATTATATTAATTAAAATATAATTCAGTTTATCAACTTTTTAACTTCAAACGCTCGTCTTGTCTATCTCTGTGTGAACTGTTTTTTTTTTGTTTGTTTTTTTTTTCCCCAGACATGACAGTTAGGGTACGTCTAAAAACTCGTAAAGAAAAAAAAAAAAACAGTTCACACACAGCTAGATGAGATGAGCGTTTGAGGTTAAAAAGACTTTGAAAAACATTTTGCTAGATAAGATCGTTTAGAGCCCTTTGAAGCTGCATTTAAACTACATTTTGGAACTTCAAATTTGGAGGCACCATAGGGGTCCATTAAATGTAGAGAAATCCTGAAATGTTTTCCTCAAAAAAACATAATTTCTTTACAACTGAAGAAAGAAAGTGTCACGAATCTGGTCAATGTTCCGCGGTCTGCTCACCACCAGATGTCACCCTATCATTACACGTTGACTGTTGTTCTACACCCCGGACTACTATTCCCATCACCCATCACGCTGATTGCGTCAACACCCGTGACCAATCAGCAGCTCTATAAAAGCCCCGGACTTTCCCCATGCAAGCCACAGAGTATTGAGTTGTTGTTTGTGTTCTATTGTTAGCGTTCCCTAGTTTCCTTGTTCCCGAGTTCCCGAGTTCCTAGTTCCCAGTGTTTCGTTCTCTCGCCTGGCTCCCCCTTTGTCGCCTGTCTCGCCACCTGCCGTTTTGGACTATCGCTTGTTTTAAGGATTATTCTCTACGTCTTGCCTGTGATTTACCTGTTTGCTCCTGTTTGACCCTGCCTGTTCGACCATGTATCTGTCTCGTCCCTTAAATAAAGGCTTGCATATGGATCTGCTCGCCTCTCGCCTCTCACTCCCCGTTACAGAAAGACATGAACATCTTGGATGACAAGGAGGTGAGTAAATTTTTGTTCTGGAAGTGAACTAATCCTTTAAGGGGGTCAAAAAAGCATTCTAAGGTTCAACTAATTGCATTTAACAAAAATATAAGCTATAATATATTTTCATGTGATTAAACTTAACATATAACATATATAAGTGTATTATTTTGGTAATAAGTATTTTTTTTAAAAGTATACTAAATTGTACTTCTTTTTCCACAAGAGCAGCTTTATCCAGTTAGCAACTTTTTGCTACTACCTTAATATTTAAAGGTGGCTTGACGTTAGTAGACACCATGAAGTTCAGCTATTATGACACTAAATGCCAGGGGCTGTCTATAGTTAAAAGGTCAAAGAGTAACGGGGCAGCAGCCACAAGGAATTGCTTGAAATTCTGGGTAATTTAGTTCTTGGTGCCAAAAAGTGAATAAACAAACCACTACGAGAGCTGCATGTTCTGTGACTTTTATCACTATTTTTCAACAACTGTAAAAAAGAAGACAAAGTATGTGTGGCATTGCTTCTGTTTATTCTCATCTCGATCAGGAGACGGCCATACACTGTCTCCCGTCACATGCATAGAATGGGACACGGCTCAGCGAGAGCAAACGATTTGAGGCATATGTCAAGATCTTACAGACTCTAAACAAAGGCGTGTCAGGATGGCGGGCAGCAGAGAGCGCGGGAACAGAGAGCCATCCACTCCAATCGCAGCCTGCAGACTGCGGTGCGTGCTGCGCTCTGAAAGGCTCAGGGATGTTTGCCTGCGAGCGAGAGAGAGTCCAGGAGGCTGCGAGACGCAGTCCACTTCTATTACGCAGACAGAGACAGAGCCGAGGAGGGAAAAGCAGGCCGCACAGAAGGAGAAAAAGGAAAATGATGAAAGATACACCTATGTACATGTAACAAAGCATATTTGAATGCATGCTCATTTATACATGAAGGCAGGAACATCTGAAAGACCTCAGATATGATTCAAAGCTTTCATGCTTCTCTGTTCAGTATATGTAACTTCCTGCATAATTCACCACAGATTTCATTAAAGTGAGAACATTTAAAATTACACAGGATTTGCATTTGATGAAACATGATGTTTGATGAAAAAACATCGAATGGGACTTTTATTTATCAGTAATAAATTGGATGATGGCAGTGGTTATTACAACTTGCTATGTGAAAAATAAATTTGCTTAATTGTATTGAATTATATTGACATTATCAACTGACATTGCATTATTTAAAAAAAAAAAAAGATTCTTATAAATTACTTGCAGATCATATAATATTAATATATTAATATTAATGAAATTATTGTTCGATATTACATTTAAAGTTAATACATTTTAAATCTACTAAATTGTAGCTTTGTCATTAAAAATGTGTAATTACAATTATGTGACCCTGGAACACAAAACCAGTCATAAGGGTAAATCATTTTAAATTGATATGTATGTATACAATATCTGAAAGCTGACTAAATAAGCTTCCAATTGATGTATGGTTTGTTAGGATAGGACAATATTTGTCTAAGATACAACTATTTAAATATCTGGAATCTAAGGGTGCAAGACATATCTAAAAAGAAAATCGCCTTTAAAGTTGTCCAAGTGAAGTTCTTAGCAATGCATATTACTAATCAAAAATTAAGTTTTCATATATTTACGGTAAGAAATTTACAAAATATCTTTATGGAACACAATCTTTACTTAATACCCTAATGATGTTTTGCATAAAAGAAAAATAAATAATTTTGACCCATACTGTATTTTTTGGTCATTTCTACAAATATATCCGTTCTACTTAAGACTGGTTTTGTTGACCAGGGTCACATATATTAAAATACATGACACACAATAGATATTACAAAAGTACAATTACAAAAGTATGTTTACCATAAATCTTGTCAGCACGTTTGGCTGCATACGTTTTAACCATGTAGCAATAAAAATAGAGAATTATGAAGTTACATACATTTAAGTATACACCAAAGTACTTAAAGGTGCAATAGGTGATTGTCTTTAGAAACATTTTTTGTTTTGCTGGTTGAAAGTCTCTTCACATCCTGATAGCAATCATTAAGTTAACTGGTCTAATTGTATTTCTATGTTTATATATATTCTGTGGAAGGCGTAGGACCAAGAAATGTTTGTCCAATCAAAACACTCAGTTCGAGTGTTTTGATTGACTTTCCTACCTGTCTGTCAAATATTTATTTGCATACCTCTGCGCACCCTGTTTAGCACGTTCACATGCGCTGTGTGAGAATTAGCAGCTAAACATCAACAACCTGATCTTCCATCCTGGTATTGTAATACTTCTACTAACTGTACTATAAAGTGTTCTCACAGTTAATGACATGTGATGTTGTAATGCCGCTAGAGCATTTACGGTAGTTTTAAGGCAGACTGACAACTGTGCATCTGCATAACGTGTGTCTGTACATTCTGGAAAGGTGAAGAGATGACTTGCTTTACCGACATCTGTCTCTCTTTATTTTATTTATTTCCTTTCTGGTTGTAACCTGAGTTTGACGCATGCTTGTGTTCATTTTTCCTCGCTCAATCCCCATGTATGTGGACGCGTGTGACGACACATGAGGTGTTTTATTTGACTCAGGGAAAATACGTCATCTTCTTGTCTCCCATGCATTATTAGCACCACACAGTTTTCCTATCTGGGTTTTCCTTCATCTTGGTGTTACAGTGTATTGTAGTAATGTTGTCTCTGGTCGTTTAGTCTGTGTGCGTTCATGCGTTCAGAAGGCGTGGCTTTGGACGGCGATTTGCAGTGAGGGTGGGACGTTCGCTTCCAGTGCTATCAAGATAAAGTTAGCATTTCCCAAGATCTCCTATTGCACCTTCAAGTGCTACTTAAGTGGGTCATAAAAGTTCAGCTAATTGCATTTAATATAAATTTATATTTAACATACAATTAAGTATCTGAAAACACTACATTCAGTTTGCACTTGAGTATATTTTTAAAGTATATTATTTCTTTAGTTTTTTTTTTTTGTTGTTGTTGTTGTTGTTTTGTATATGGTAAGATGGAAGACTTATTTATGTATTTATTTATTTATTTGTTTAATCTAAGATATAACCTATAAATAAATAAGATGGATACAATCACTTATATTTAAGGTGTAAGAAAAAAATGTTTTTGTTTTTTTCCTTTATGGTTAAACCACATGGGATGCTTGGAAAAATCATTTGAAACCTTTCTTTAAAATTGTAATAAAAATATTTAAAACCATCTTAAACAACCAGGACATACATATTTTTACAAGAAATTAAACGTAAATTTGTAAATTTTCGTAAATTTGTAAGTTTCACAGTAAAAGTAACAACATTGAGTTCATAACCTAAATAATTTTTTTTTTCATTTTCAAAACTACTGAAAACTATTTAAAATATTCCTTTAAGCACTTACAAGTAATTTACGTTTTTATTCAGTTTATTGCTCTTCATGTGAATGTCAGTGAATGTAATATTAGCGCTGATTTATGGATACAGCAAAATGGGGGTGTAGTACTGTCTAGTACATAGTCTCATATGTCTAGTACATCTCTATGTTATTAAGAGTCTGATACATGGCTAGTCTGTCTATGTGGCAAACAAAATAGTGAAATAAGATTTTATGTAGTTTGCTCCAGGGCAGTGTTAGACTCTGGGGTTTGCCCTCTATGTAGTTTGCTGGCCTCAATAATCATAATCCAATATAACAAATATTAGGACTCTGTAAAGTAAGCCAGGGATATTAGCCTTTATTATTTCCCATCTGGATACATTTACTTCTTGCACAACAATATTGGCTACATATTTACTAGACAGGCATATGGAGCATCATCCCAACTGTAATTAAGAAGGTTTGTGTTCTTAGTCCGTTAACTAATAGGAAATGATCTGCAGTGTTCCACAGAAGATAATGGAAATAATGTAACATGGCATTTTCAGAAACTCTGTGTCCTTAAAATCACTGACCCTTGTTGTAGGACAAATAATGCAATTAACCAAAAAAACAAGTAAACAATAGTCACTTCATCCTAGTTCTGCATTTGAACTCTGTAACTTTTAAAAATGTGCCTGTATTTTAAGGAACAGAAATACAATCACTTTGATTTTAGTCATTATAACTTGATTATTAACACAATGACAATAAAAAGATCAATGATATGTCTCACATTAAACATGATTCCAAAAAGGTTCATAAAGAGTCGGACAGGCCATCAACTTGAACTTTACCTTAATATTTTAATAGAAAGAAAGTCATACCGTTTTGGAAGAACTTGAGGGTGAGTAAACCATGACAAAATTTTTATTTATTTTATTTTATTTTATTTTGAGTGAATGGTCACTGTAAATAAATCTATGCAAAAGGTAAATATCAAAAAACATTCCCCTTTTTATTATTATTATTATATTGTGGTAGAAGTAGACATTTCTCATTAAAGTTTCATGCATTGAATTGCTACTAATGGAAGTATTTTTTAACGTGGACCACTGACTTTATAAGGTGGCGGTCTTCGACACGACCGCTTTAATCGTATTTCAATGCAAATGATGCTAAAGAGCGTAAACAGCCTCTAACGTATCTCTCCGCAGGCTGTCGTATACTTTCCCAAATGCTATTGCTTTCTCCTTTATAAACAGACCACACTAATGATGTTCTTCCACAAGCTACCAGTTTGTAGGTCCGATGATGAATGGGATGAGTTGGGCAGTACGCTGGGGTTTCTGATAGAGCACAGTGGAGTCACTTTAAGTCAGTCTGGGGCACTCAAATGACATCCACAGCAAATAATGATGATAAACACTTTATTTTTCTCGACCGGCGACTGCACATTACCTAATGATGTTCAATGGCTGAGCTAAGTGGTAAAGACAACAAATACATTACGGCCGTGCATTGTAAATGGGAGTCCCCAAGGAAAGTGATCTGAATTTTAAATTTTGTCACTATCCACATTTTTCATATGGAAAACCATGTGGTGAAGCTCACTTCAAACAACTGTGCGCTTAATGTGCAGTTTTTCATATTTTTTGATGCGCCCACTTAGGTACATGTGTATTTATTCTCATAAAATGTGCAGTCGAGCACACATTGAATACCAGTGTTGGGAAAGCTACAAGCTACTTCTAATTTAAAGTAGTAAACTACTGTCAAGCTCTCCTTTTGAAAAAATAGGTAGCTACACTAACAAAATGTAGTTAACGACACAGAAGCTACTTAAGGGGACAATATCTTTTAAATAAATAATTCTTAAAACCAAATTTACATTGCCGACAGGTGTAACACACTGATCCAATAAAACCAGATGAACACGTCTTTTCAGTTTATCAGATATGTTTGTTGGATCTTCGAATGCAGTACTGATGAGCAGAAAAATATGACAGTACTTCAGTTTGATACTTCAAACTTGAACTGCGGAATTTACAGATTTTATGCACTGGTCATGGAGATGATTAATTGCATTCATTTTTCAAATTGCACTTATTTATTTATTTTTAAACAATTTTATTTTATTAAAAAGTACAAGAATACTTTTTGTACGCAAAGAAAAAACTAAACGATTTTATTCAACAATTTGTCTCCTCCATTTCAGTGTAGCGCCATTTTGGAGAGTATTCTCTGGACGCAAACTGCGTACGCTGGATACACTATTTCCGTTCAAATCAAAGTGTAAATATACGTAGAAAACGTATCCGTGTGGTGCGGCTCAGTTTGCGTTCAGCAGATACTCTCCAAAATGGCACTATGCTGACGCGGAGGAGACGAATTGTAATAAAATCGTTTTTTTTTTGCGTACAAAAAGTATTCTTATCGCTTCATAAAATTCCGATTGAACCATTGATTGCAGATGGACTACTTTGACGATGTCTTTCATACTTTTCTGGGTCTTGACAGTGGTATTTACCTGGCAGTCAATGGGACAGTGAAAAGCCTCCCGGTTTTCATCCAAAATATCTTAACTTGTGTTCCGAAGATGAACGAAGCTTTTACGGGATCACCCAGTTGCATGAAGAAAAAAGTAGTTTCATGGAAAAGCTAAAAATTTAATAAAAAGCAACATTTTTGACACAGTAAAGACACCACTACAAGTTTAAAGTTGTCTTACTTTGAAAAACAAGGGATGTCTAGATATCCCTAAATTGTGTTTAATTCTGCTGTGCCACATCAAGTGTTTTTTTTTTTTTTTTTTGTTGTTTTTTTTTTTAACTCAAGAATGCATCCTTTGAGAATCATTCCTCACTCTGCACTTTCTTCTGTATCATTTTGAGAGGCCTGTGAGCTTCAAAGTGGTACTTTAAGCTTGAATTGCTATAACAATATGAAAATCCCTTATTATGGAACTACGTATTTAATAGGGGAGAAATTAATTATCTACAATTTTTATTGTATTATACTTAATCAGAGAAAATTAACATATTCAGTTGACAGCCCTAATAAATACAAATGACTGTACAATGAAATGGTACTGAAATGTGCTATTTCATTTGGATTTCAAGGTAAACTTGTCTATTCAAAGGACAACAAAGGTTCTTTCATGATGCAGAGAGCCGGCCATTAAGGTACAACATTTGTGAACCCTGATCCTCTTTATGAAAGAATAGCTGGCAGAGAGAAGCAGTGGAAAGAAATGAAGAACTATTTAAGGTCACGTTTATGTCCGCAGAGACACACGCTGAAGCCAGCAGTAGAACTGGAAATCCATTGTGTGATTGCAAATGAAACAGAGAGGCCTGGCAGGTGTATCAGATCCAACCGGAGCGCTCTGGATGGTTTGAGATTGTGACTCTGTATTTGTGTGGATATATGTGTGTGTGTGTGTGGAAAAGGACTTCCTCTAAAAGAGGGACTTTAAAGAGGAAAACAGGATCTGCTGTCAGAGAATTACGGGCTTCATACAGAACTCCATTGTTGTAGCACCTCCATAGTGCTGTCATCACCCTCCATTTAAAGCAGCACATCCAAACCTCCCGACGGGACACAGAGCTACTGAGAACCTGGGGAACGTGGACAGGACATATGTGGAAATACTTGCTTTTAAACATATTCACTAGTACCACATGTAATTAATAAAACAATATATTTGACTCAGGGTTATGTTATGTTTTAAAACTCACCTTTATGTTACACAGCTGGCTATATAAGAATAAAAAAATAAGAGAAACTTTATGTTATGATGTCATATGGAGTGCATTGAGGAGGCACATTTTACGATGAAATTGGACACACTAGTGATATTTTCCCTCAAGTTTAAATGCTAGTTTTACACAGAGAAACTGGACCATTTTTCTCAGAAGGAAAGTAGATCAGCTATAAATAAACAGTCTCAAGATCCGTTCCTCAAAATCTTACTTGAGTGCTGGACACAGTCGGACACATGAAAGTCAAAATACGCACGCACACTCAAAACAATGTTTCTCAGGCTAATTAACTCAATTCTAATTTTCCAGAGGAATCATCATGAAAATTGAATCGAGATCAAGAAAAAGTTTTTGCTGTGGTTGGAGTGCTGTGGCCGGCTCTTTCCTTGGGGACAGTCTCAGATACAGACTCGCCGTGCAAGGGTTCGCTGTCTCCCTGAGGTACAGCAAAACATATTACATTCTATATTTTTGCTCCATTGCTCTTTGGATTGTCCTTGATGCTGAAAGTGTGTCATAATGATATCGAGGGGATAGCTATTAATCTGTCACCGGGGAGGAACGGCAAGTCTAAAAACAGTCATCTGCCATCAACAAGGCATTCACCAAAATGCCCTGTTCAGATGTGAAATCTCTGTTTCCTTTCTTCTTTTGACAGCCAAGGCAGATGCAGGATGCAGGTCTGTCAGCACGCAAACATGCATTTTAGTCACTGATGCTCACATGACCGTGTTACAATATATGGCCTGTCAAATCAGTCCCTCGGCAAGTATTATAAAATTGTAAAGCTGAGATCCTGAATGCTGACTGGTTTTAAAATACATTTGACAATGTAAATATATTTAAAGGAGAAGTCCAACTCCAGAACAAAAATTCACAGATAATGTACTCACGCCCTTGTCATCCAAGATGTTCATATTTTTCTTTCTTCAGTCGTAAAGAAATTATGTTTTTTGAGGAAAACATTTCAGGATTTTTCTCCATATAATGGACTGATATGATGCCCCAATTTTGAACTTCCAAAATGCAGTTTAAACGCGGCTTCATACAATCCCAAATGCAGTTGTAAATGATCCCAGCCGAGGAAGAAGGGTCTTAGCTAAACAATTGGTTATTTTCATTAAAAAATACTATTTTAACATTTTTTAATCCCAAACGCTCATCTTGTCTTGCTCTCTGTGTATTCTGGCTCAAGACAGTTAGGGTATGTCGAAAAACTCCAATCGTATTTTCTCCCTCAACTTCAAAAATCATTTCAAAATCATCCTACATCGCTGCAGAAGTTCTGACCCAGTCTTTGCAAAGTGAACATGCAAAGACGATCAAACACCCTTAACAAAAAAGGTAAAACAGCGATATAGGACGATTTTGAAGTTGAGGGAGAACATGAGATGGGAGTTTTTTGACATACCCTAACTGCCATGAACCGGAAAAAAACAGAGTTCAGGCAGAGCAAGACAAGACGAGCGTTTGACATTAAAAAGTATATAAACTGTATAATTTTTATGAAAATAACCGATCGTTTCGCTAGATAAGACCCTTCTTCCTAGACTGGGATCGTTTACAAACACATTTGGGATCGTTTGAAGCCTCATTTAAACTACATTTTGGAAGTTCAAACTCGGGGCACCATAAAAGTCCACTATATGGAGAAAAATCCTGAAATGTTTTCCTCAAAAACATAATTTCTTTACGACTGAAGAAAGACAGACATGAACATCTTGGATGACAATGGGGTGAGTACATTATGTGTGAATTTTTGTTCTGCAAGTAAACTTCTCCTTTAATTTGACTATATGTAAAAAAGCGTAAGATTAGAATTAGATCCAGATCATTGTATGTTGAAAATAGTATGCCAAAGGTGTCTGCATGGTTTAGTATTTCTGGAGGATATTCTAAGTGTGCATTCGCACACTATCCCTTGCACAACAGAACATGAGGAGTTTGTGATGATGAATCAAATAACACACACATGCAAAAATAATTTTATAATGTGTCTCAATATTGTCATACTGCTGATCATTCTTCAAAAATCTATGGGACTTTTCCTTCAATTTATTGTCCACCAGGTGAACATTAGTATCACTTACAAAAGTAACTCAGAAGTACTTTTCCGCAACAAAGAGAGGTATAACAAAGTCTCAGACGGCCTTCACCTACTTGGCCCTGTTTATACCGTGGTATTAAGATGCGTTTTATTCAATCATATTACAAGTAGACAAGGGAGACGCGTTGTCGTTTACACCTGGTGTTTATGTCCTGACTTTTTTGAGGGGAGGGTCTATGGGCGGGTCCTTCTGCTTTTGTCAGAACACCAGCAGGAGGGTTAAATGTTGATGCGCACTAATATTACATCAGATTTCTGTTGCTTGTGGTGTTGACGAAAAAAAGATGCAGCAGAAAGTTGTGTACATGTACTATATATGCATGGGCTTTTTTAGCTATTTCGATCCAGTGGATGAAATAAGCTCACACACATTTCATACGCTCACAAAATAAGATGACAGAAAAAGATGAGGAGAGCAGCCGCTTTCGTTTCTGCAATGATAACCTTTAGACACCTGCAGACTGCTAGAAGTCAGGGCTAGTGGAAGAATATTGTGCTTGGTATGTTTACTAATGACCAATGGCTGGAACATTTCCTTATATTTTTCTGCTGTTTTTCAAAATAAACTTTCTGCTTTAACCCAGAAAAGCTTAAATCCCGTCTGACTAGAGCACTTCCCAACAACACATCCTGCTACGTTCACACGTTCGCCTTAGTGCTCAGCTCCATTTTTTTTTCTCAGATCTGATTTTTTTTTGTATAGGTGTTCACATTGTTGTTTTATATGTGGCCAATATTAGATTTACAGTGTGAACGGGTCATGGTTCTGAATTGGCACATATGCGCAAAAGAATGATACGAACAGGGTTTCCAGGTTTTCTCAACTATGTTCAGGTGGGTAAATATATAGCGTTAATGTGGTCGCATCAACCTACAAAGTTTAAAAACACATGCAGCAACAGTGGAAAAAGAAGCCCAATTCAGCAGGAAAACTGTGGATTTGGCAACACTTGTGCATCGTGCTGTCATACAGAAGTAAACACGGAGGATGTAAAGTAAGTGATTATGCATTTATTTATAGTGTGATCTGCTGCAGAAGCCAGCAAAATTATGCAGTCAGTATGAAAAATGAAGAAAAAGATGTGATAAAAGGCAGCAGAGTTTTTAAACTTTTATAATATGAGTCCTCATGTTTGTTTGCTTGTATATAAAGTTGTCACTGTAATACTTATGAGTTCTGACAAATCACACTTCCACTGTTTACCTTTAGTGACAGTCTTGATAACTTTGGGTATGTAAAATCTTTGAAGTCTCCTGTCAGTGCACAATTATGACAGATGTCAATCTAGAGTGACATTAAAGTCGCATGAATTCCGACATGACTGTTCACACTGCAGTTGCATTGCAAAACATCTGACTTGTATCTGATTTAGTACCACATATGGAAGTGGCACAAATTGGAATTGAAAAGATCAGATTCCAAGCACTTCGTGCTGTTTGCACTGTCATGACAATAACAGATCTGAGTCACATTTGAGCAAAAAACAATCAGATTTGGGCCACATTTTTTGCATTGTTAACATAGCCATAGTGTCTCTTTGAATGCATCCGACCACATGAGTGTCGGAGAAATCCGATCAAATGCTTTTTTGACTACCTCTAGAAGTGGTCGAAAGTGGACACGCTTAAAAACATTTTACACCCCGTTCACACCTATATTTAGCATCATCTTCTTGTGACTGGATCAAGCAAAACCATTCATTTTGCTGTCTTCTGCTGGTCACCATGACCTCTTCCACCACTTTCCTTTCATCTTTGAGTTTTCCAGCATTTCTCATTTCCTCCCTTTACTCATCTCTTCACCATCTGTCTGTTCTCCACATCCCTCATTTGGGCTCTCAGTAGGACTGTGTCGAGTGTCTGTGAGTGGGGTACCAGTCATGTATGGCTCACATGGAGGCCGTAATTAGTGAGTTAGCTCTTGGCACTGCCTGAAGAGTCCCTCAACACTACACACACTTTGCTTTCCTCTCATTCTGGTCGCTTTAAAAGGGGTTCTGGGTTCAGCTTTTAGTGGGCTCTTCATGATGTGCTAATTAGAGAAGAGAAGTGCTACTCTGAAGAATTCAAATTTTACATTCAAAATATAGCACTGCTATGTGTTGCATGCACTCATATGTGACCTTGGACCACAAAACCAGTCTTAAAGGGGTCATCGGATGCAAAGTTCACTTTTACATGTTGTTTAAACATTAATGTGTGTTGGCAGTGTATGTACACATCTACCCTATAATGATAAAAATTGTTTTTTCCATTGTTTCGATGCCAGAGCAGGCATGTAAGTTAGACAAGATTGAGATTGTGTTGCTGGATATAATAATGAACATAGTGGTCGTCATTTACTCCCCAAATCTGAGCCACTGAAGATGCAGTGGATTACGTTTGTTTGTGAATGGAATGCACCTCCCGATCTACATATTTCCGTCTATGTTCGCGCAAATCATTCATGATCCAGCTTCACTTACAGCAGAAGTGAGTATAAGGGTTTTTTTTATGAATCTTTGCGATCGCCTAATGTGCTAGTTAGCAAGTTTAGCGGCTAAACGCGGCTAAAGTAAACAGGCTCGTCACTCCACAAAGAGAAAGAGGGGCGGGGTGAGCAGAGCTCATTAACATTTAAAGCAACATCGACCAGAACAGAATGATTTTTGCAGAGCTGATTTTGGCAAGGTAAAAAAGGTGTTATTTACACTATCATTGAGAAATTTTAACCAAAGCATGTTATACATTTTTCATTAAGACCCTAATGAATCATATCTACTTGTGGAAAATGGGCATCCGATGACCCCTTTAGGTAGCACTGGTATATTTGTAGCAATAGCCAAAAATGCAAAAAATTATTCAAATATTAAGATCATGTTCCATTAAGATATTCTGTAAATTTCCTACTGCAAATATATCAAAACTTAATTTTTGATTAGTAATATGCATTGCTAAGAACTTCATTTGAACAACTGTAAAGGCGACATTCTCAATATTTTGATTTTTTTGCACCCACAAATTCCAGACTTTCCAAATAGTTGTATCCTATCCTGACTAATTTAAAAATAAAAAATGACCCTGATGACTGGTTTTGTGGTCCAGGGTCACATATTTATGCATTTTATATATTTATACATACATATATATATATACACACATTTTTTCTTTAATAAAAATAAGGGCCTAGAGTGAATGATGAATGAAAATTATGTGATGTTATGTAAGTTGCTTTAAAACCCAAAGGGGCATGAAAAGACCATACAAGTATCACATGACTTGTGCACTATAGACTTCTAAAGCCATATCATAACTTTTTAGCTTTGTATGAGGAACAGACCCAAATGTAGGTATTTGTTTACTTTATTTACAATCAATTAATCAATAAATGTCTGTATGTGCATACTGATGCACAAAACATTTCCCAGACCCCATCAGTACCACTGTACAAGTATACCAGTGTCGGAATTACCATAATCACAATTCCAACTTGTAAAGAGTGTTTATTTGCTGGTAGAACTCATTATTATAACTTGTAAATGTATAAACAGAATTTTCTGAGCGCTCTGACTTGTACTACAACATCATTTAAAAAAAAATGGCAGTAGCTTCAGCAGTAAAATGCAGTGAAGTAGTTATCCTGTAATATTTCTGTGTAAAAATCCAATAGGGTGAACTGTGCTCTATAGGTTTGCACTTTCAGGCCATATAATGGTCTTCAACTAAAGGGACACTATTTTTAAATGCTAAAATAATTTTGGCTAATTCAATATAACGCCAGTGATTGTGGCTACACCTCAGGGGTGGACTCCCTCATAATGAAAGCTAGCCTTTGTACATTCAGATGTTCATTTCTAACATATAAGGCTGCTCACTAAATGTAAACAAACAAATATTGTGACAATAATTGTGTAATTTGTTACTGCAGATAACATAGATTAAAATGCAAAGAATACCTTTTAAAAAATGTTTGTTTTTCGTGTGAGGTGTTTAAATATTGCTGTCCCACTTTGGCTAACTGTGCTAGATAATATGGGTCGGTGGGTTTCAGGTAAAGTAGGCCACCTTGAACGTTTATTACTTCTACTCACATTCATTAAAAAATTTGGCATTCCCTGATTATTTTATTGCTGACAAGCATAAATGACATGAGTGTGCATTCAAGAAATTCATTCAGCCGAAAGGAAGGTGAGGCATGAAGTTGATGAAGAACAGTAAAATGTAAAGCTTTACAGTATGGTCACAATTAAATTTCAATTAGAGTGTTTAGAGACACAGATGTCTAATGTCCTGCTAAATAAGCTCAATTTAATAATGTCTATTAAGCTCAATAGACATTAATTTTAGAATGACTTAGTAACACATAACATGTATTTACTAAAGTAATAACAGTAAATTATGCATAATTACAAGCAGCTTTTTCTAAACCAAACCTAAGCCTAACATTTACCCTGTAGTTATGTAGTTAATTAATATTAGGTCACTCAGTTCTTATTTTTGTAATTACACTGTAACAACATCCCCTTAACATAAAATGTAACCCTAAATTTGCATAACGATTGTTACTTTTTTATTATTCATTTGTCTTTTGATTACTTAAATTACACAGAACCATTTTGCCGTTGATAACATTGCTGAAGATGTGAACAGCTCCAAGTAGACTGTTCAGGTTGTCATCTAGTAACTAAAGTAATTTTAACATGGCATGAATGCATATAGTATTTTGATGATGAAATGTTCTTAAGAGGTCTCTGGTTCATCTGTAGTTCCTAAACATATATGTAAGTAAACATGCATGATATCACTACTCATGGGTCAGACCCTGTAAACAATTAAAAAATAGATTTTTAGTGCTTTTTCCTACATACAGTTGAGGTCAAAAGTTTACATACACCTTACAGAATATCCAAAATTTACTAAAATAAGAGGGATCATAGAAAATGCATGTTATTTTTTAATAATTTTTTTTAATTTAATTTTTGAATAAGATATTTCACTTAAAAGACATATACATCCACAAGAGGAAATAATAGTTGAATTTATAAAAATGAACCTGTTCAAAAGTTTTTGTTTGAACCATTTCCAACAATGAGTGTAAGATTTTGAGACCCATCTTTTCACACTGAGGACAACTGAGGGACTCATATGCAACTATTACAGAAGGTTCAAACGCTTACTGATGCTCCAGAAAGAAAAACAATGCATTAAGAGCCAGGGGTATAAACTTTTGAAGAGAGTCAAGATGTGCACATTTTTTCTTATTTTGCCTTAATATCATATATTTTTCATTTAGTACTGCCCTTCAGAAGCTACAGAAGATACTTACATGTTTCCCAGAAAACAAAATAAGTTAAATTAACCCTGATCTTCAAAAAGTTTTCACCCCCGGCTCATAATGCATCATGTTTCTTTCTGAATCTTCAGTGAGTGTTTGAACTTTCTGTAATAGTTGCATATGAGTCCTTCAGTTGACCTCAGTGTGAAAAGATGGATCTCAAAATCATACTGTCGTTGTTGGAAAGGGTTCAAATACACAAAAATGCTGAAAAATCAAAGAATTTGTAGGACCTGAAGGATTTATTCTAAAGAACAGCGGGCAGTTTAAATGTTCAGGACAGATAATGGATTCATGAACAACACATCACAAAAACACAGCTGTGGATTATTCAGGTAACAACACATTATTAAGAATCAAGTGTATGTAAACTTTTGAATGGCATCATTTTTATAAATTCAACTATTATTTTCTCCTGTGGACTATATGTAAACATATTTTATGTGAAATGTCTTATTCAGGTCAGTACTAAATTCAAAAATAAATAACATGAATTTTGTATGATCACTCTTATTTTGGTAAAATATTTAGCAGATTCTGCAGGGTGTATGTAAACTTTTGACCCACACTGAATGTCTGTAAGTTCTGATTTATCCCTCTAACCCCTTCCCTAGGTATATGTATTCTCTAGTGCAAAAATATTCAAAAAGTCATTAAGAATGTATAAGTTATGTGTATATATGTTGAAATATTTATCCTCTCTTCATTTGGGAGGTTGCTTAAATAGACAGCATTCAGTCCAGACAGAGGTGAAAGCCCTGAAAAAAAAAGACCCACACAGGCTTCTTATCAGGTACATACAAGTATATATGAAGTTACTTTCTCATGCCTGTCCATAGCACTTCTAAGAAATTGTTGTCATTGAGCCCATATGATGTTCTTCTTTGGAACACAAAAGAGCATCTTTTGAAGCATCTTCTCATAGCTGTTTTAATACTGACCATGGTTATCAAGCTCAGAAATTAACAACTGTAATAAAAGTGATCCATATGACTTATCCATATGATTATTTGGTGCATTTCTTGTAAGTTATACATTAGTGACTGAGTAAGGAACAGACACAAATTTAATATGTAAGAATCAATAACGATAACAATCAAAGCTGCCTTTATTTTTAACAGAGCTTCAGTGAAGGGGAAGATTTCAGTATAAATACATAAAAGTCTCAGAAGGCTAACATATGGTTTCAGAAAGCTATATAATATAGCACATTAATCATATTAATTACTTGCTGTTTGAACACTAAAAATCCATCCTTACATGTAAAGATTCTTCAAAATGTTGTATTTCCTTCTTTTCCAGAGACTGAATGAATTCATGAATTTATTAATAAAACATATGGCTTTTGGAACAACATGAGGTGACATAATTTTCAATTTTGGGTGACCTATTTCTTTAAGGCTGGTCTCTAAATGGTCACCATGCATGTATACGGGTGTTCAGCAGGGCCTGTTAGTATAAGTAAATGAGCTGAAAATTTAGCATGAGGTCAGAGGTCAGAGTAATCGGGGGATGAGGCTCATCCCCTGCGAGTGGCCACTGGCCTCCAACTCTTTACTGAGTGGCTGGCCCCAGACGACAGGGTCAGCCCTGTCACCGTGACAACCGTGAGGGCTGCCATGGAGATGGAGACTGAGCTGGAATTGGGGACCACAATAGGAGCATGAACCCTCACAATCAGGTCAGACGTGGGGAGCAGGAGTGGGTGATGGGTAATATGGGGGGGTGGAGAAATGGGCTAGAGTTAACCTAGGAGAACAGAGAGTGATGGAGAGATGGATGTGCGGATGAAACGAGGGAGTGGACGGTCCGTCAAGCAGGCAGTGTTAATTGCAGAGGGACAAATGGAGTTAATGATGCATACTCACAGGTCAAGGATGAATTCACAGGGCTTTCTTTCCTTACTGCTCATTACAACACAATCACAAACCCACACAGACAGTGAGTCACATCAACCTCACATCGGCATGAAATAACTACCTTTATCATCTCAAATTGGAGAGCCTAAATGTGACGTGTGTAATTTTTATGATGTTAAAATACTTTCTCCTACCCCAGCTTAACATGCAAAGACAACTGTAAGGCATTTGTAGACACTGTGACTATTAAAATATTATTCACTTGTTAAGTGTTACAGTGTAACTGCTTAACATTTTTCAGTTTTAAAGCATTAATGACATTCAGTGACTGATTGATGTGAAAGGACCTTTAGTGTATTATCAGACATACTATGGTGCCCCGAGTTTGAACTTCCAAAATGCAGCTTAAATGCGGCTTCATACGATCCCAGATGCGATTGTAAATGATCCCAGCCGAGGAAGAAGGGTCTTATCTAGCAAAAGGATCGGTTATTTTCATTAAAAAATACAATTGAAATACTTTTTTTTAATCTTAAACACTTGTCTTGTCTTGCTCTGCCTGAAAACTGTGTATTCTGGCTCAAGACAGTTAGAGTATGTCGAAAAACTCCAATCGTATTTTCTCCCTCAACTTCAAAAATCATTTAAAAATCGTCCTACATCGCTGCAGAAATTCCAACCCAGTCTTTGCAAGGTGAACATGCAAAAAATGTTTGTATATATGTTTGTATGTATGCATTCATTCATTCGTTCATTCATTCAGTCTTTTTCTTATCTATGTAAAGCAGTGTTTCCCAAATGAGGGTTCGTGAGAAAACTACAGGGGGGTTGTGTGTTGATGAAAATTTAACCATTAAAGATAGGGAGGTAAAACAGTGATATAGGATGATTTTGAAGTTGAGGGAGAACATGAGATGGAAGTTTTTCAACATACCCCGTCATGAACCGAAAAAAACAGAGGTCGGGAAGAGCAAGACAAGACAAGCATTTGACATTAAAAAGTATATAAATTGTATTATTTTTTATAAAAAAAAAAAAAAACTGATTGTTTCGCTAGATAAGACCCTTCTTCCTCAGCTGGGATTGTTTACAATCGCATTTGGGATCGTTTGAAGATGCATTTAAACTGCATTTTGGAAGTTCGGGGCACCATAACAGTCCATTATTGCAGAAAAATCCTTAAATGTTTTCCTCAAAAAACATAATTTCTCTACGACTGAAGAAAGAAAGACATGAACATCTTGGATGACGAGGGGGTGAGTACATTATCTGTAAATTGTTGTTCTGGAAGTGGACTTCTCCTTTAACCCTTTAACTGTCACCGTCCATTCTGTGGGACGCCTAAGTTTACTTCACTATATTACAAATAAATTCTAATCTAATCATGACAAATTATACATCGTTGGAAAGGTCTAAGACTCCTAAAGTAATAGATTAATTTATGACAAGAGTGCACCTCAAAAATCTACATCATAACAGGAGTTCTGACCTTTGTCACAAAAGACTTTCATCGTTGCCTTTTTCCCTATCACGCAATAGAAATCTTAATTTTATATCACAATTATCAACTGAAAACTTAAAATCTCAAAATTCATCATTTGAAAACCATTTTAAAATCAGACATTGCATTACCATGGAAACTGTACATCAAAATCATATTACAAAATGTTTTTGTTCATGAATTATAAAAATTTAACTTTGGATAGTGCATTTTCATATCTATGTTCAAGATAGGTAGTGACAGTTAAAGGGTTAAGCAGCAACTGATTTTTAAAGGGTAACGTGATAAAAAAAAAAAAAAAAAACTGAAAACTGAAAATTCTACTTTGCAATCACAGGAATAACTAAAATTTTAAAATGTATTAAAATAGAAAAAACACATTTAAATAAACATTCAATATTACTTTTTTTTTGATTAAATGAATGAAGCCTTGGCCAGTATAAGAGGACGTTTAGATATTTTGCTTCTAAATCTCAAATCATATTCATGTGAATGCACATTGAAGATAATAGAATTTAGAATTTATTACATAATATATATAATAATTTATTATATAATATATATAATGTTATTTCTGTTTGATATCAGATATATTTTATGTAGAATACATACATACATACATATATATATATATATATATATATATATATGTTTGTATGTATGCATTCATTCATTCGTTCATTCATTCAGTCTTTTTCTTATCTATATAAAGCAGTGTTTCCCAAATGAGGGTTTGTGAGAAAACTACAGGGGGGTTGTGTGTTGATGAAAATTTAACCATTAAATTGGATATAAAATTAAAATTACTTGAAATGCATCTGAAATCATGATATATCGTATCAAATCATTGTTATAAAATTTAAAGCCTGGCAATAAAAATAAAGAAGTATAAAAAAGTAAAAGTAAAGTAAAAAAGCGGCACTGTGTTCATTTATAGAGCATTTTCAGATCGGCTTGGTTTACGGGTAAATGCTGCTTCTCCAGTGCTCTGCAATATGATATAGTTGTTATATCTATGTATTTATTTAGCACATAGAATTGTTATCTGTGTGGAAACACAGTATTTGAATACAGTTATATTCCCTTTTGAGACCGCAGATGGAATTCATGTGGATTCCTAAGCATTTATATATAGAGTATGTGTGCATTATCATGTGAATCAAACGTCTCTAAAAACAACAGAAGCCAGAGGGGTTTTTAGTAGCAGCTATGCTAAGTGGTGCTCAGTCACTGTATTTGTCGTCTATGCCTTAAAGTCAACAGTCTCAAATACACATGCACAAATGCAAGCATATACACACCACAGGGCCGAGAGCAGGTAAACTACTTCTGACCCATACAAAGCCCTGGGTAAAATACATTCAGCACTGTGAAAAAAATTAAAAAGATAAGCGTATATCATTTCAGCCCCTGGACTGGCGTTTATTTAGAGTGAGTTAGGTGTGCCACTGTATGCGAACGAGACCTCCAATTACAGCCGAGCGCAGGGCCGTACGGGCCTGTGGGCAGGTGATTATCACCGCAGATATTCCGCATGATCTGAACGGGTTTACGAGGGATGACAGTGGCCGCTGGTGGCCCTTCATCTGAGCAAAAACACAACACTTGTTTACAGCTCCTGTATCACTCTGCATTTGCTATGGACTGTTTTTCTGGACTTCTGCTGGACGGACATCATGGACTCAGTGGTCTCCTGATATTCTTGGGGGCAAACTCATCCGATGCCATCAGTAATTAGCTTTGTAGGACTTACTATGCTGCTCTTGTTCCCTCGTTGGTCCTTAATTGCTCAAGGCCTTTTTTTTCTAAACTTTACTTCCTCTTTTTAAACTTTTCCATAGTTATTTCTGCAAAGAGAGAACAGTCTGTATTAGTTTTCTCTTTTGGTTCAAAGATAAAAGGACCAAAGCAGCAGGACGGAGGTAGAGACGGTGGTCCCACTGTGCATTGTACCTGAGGAGTAAAGCTTTCTTCACCCACATGGATTCTGTGAAAGAGACTCCAGTACATTCATTGCTTTGCTAGTTTAACATCTTTACTAGCAGTACTACTATATTTTTGGTTTCAATACCTAGTACTGTCTACATCATTTTTATGTTGTAAGTATCTATTTCAAATGAAAATTTGATGTTATTTCTCATGATAAAACAGGTAATTATTTAACAAACTAAGCCATTGCTATTATAATTAAATAAAACAAAATAGTTTGAAAGGTGACATATCACGAAAATCTGACTTTTTCTGTGTTTAAGTGTTATAATCGGCTCTCCAGTGCATCTAACAACCCAGAAAATGTGAAAAAGGACAACCCAGTAATTTTGTTTTGGTAAGCCTTTTTCTACAAGCATGTGAAAAAATTTGCGCGCCAGGTATCGCCACATAGATATAAACAACTTAAATTATTATAATTGTTTAAATTATAAACAAGCAATTTCTTTCCCAGCTGTTTACCTTCACAGACATAACTGACAGTGTTTGTAACTGCTATGTGTTTTTAACATAAAATCGTGTGTATTTGACAGTTTAAGTGATAAGGCATGAAAGAGAACCAAGTTTAGTAGTCTACTCACATGCCGTGTGACAACCGCTTTCTGTGCGCGTGCTTCAGCTATGTGTGCTCAGAAAACCCTATATCAGAAGTTTAAACTATTATGGTTTAAAACACATTGTGTTTTTTTATTTTTTAGTGGAGTATCTGAGGGACGAGCTGTAAAGGCACAGTCCTATTCTGGAAAAGGGGGCGGGCATCAACAGCTCATTTGCATTTAAAGAGACATGCACAAAAACAGAGTGTTTCAGATTCCACTCAAAATAGGCTGAAACTTCGCAGACACATTCTGGGGACACCTGAGACTTATTTTACTTATTGTAAAAAAGGAACATATAGGTCTCCTTTAAAGTTCGCAAAGGTCTATGTATAATATCTACTTCACTTTCTGAATTTTAGTCAGTGTGTGGTGTGTATGTTTTGGCATAAAAAAAAGATCTACAAAGTTACAAATCTCAAAGTCCACTCCAAAGAGAGATATTTCATTTTTAAAAAATTCATTTTCAAGTGACTGCAATCATCTCCAGTGGCCGTGTCAGAGCGATTTATTAAGAGATTTATTTATCATACAGTGTAGATAGCTTCACTTATAACGTGAGTGTTTTTTATAATGGATAAACTTTTACTAGACTAGGCTGGGCTAATCAGTGATGATGTTCTTTGATGATGTTAATGTTCTTTGCTCCTTTCTGTAGCTGCGTTTTGAATAACCAAGGAAATGTAAGCATTATAATTAGTAAAACTTATAATGTTTTTAGTCAATTGTTGTCATGTAAAATACAAATGAAGTCTTTAAAAAAAATTAGGCTGCTTTTAGCCTTATGCTGGAGCTGCTTTTGGGCAATGAAACTAGGTATGTCAATAATTAAATAAATTAGCACAATAATATCATGTATCGGCGATCTCGCAGGCTGAAGATAGCACCCAACACCACTGTAGCGTTAACTATACCTTAATATATCCTTAACTAAAACAAAGCAGATGGAACTTGCTGCTTTGGCAAGACAGCTAACCAATCACAACACATTTCATTTTTTCAGAACGCGGGCCTTCATAAAACCCGGAACTAATCAAGCCATTTATGCCAGGCTTGGAAGAAAGGTATTGTAATAATGTAAGTTATGTGAAAGAAAATGCGTTTTTCGAACCACCATGGTCTAGTATACTCCCAAAACAAAATCAAGACATTGTAAAAGAGCATAATAAGACCCCTTTAAAAAAAGAAAGGACTCCAAGGTAGACAACGACTTATTGAACGAACTGAGTAATTCCACTAAATAAAGGCATTTGCCATTTTAAAAAGATGTCAATTTCTTCAGTAAATGATTCTGGACAAGGAATGAACATCAAAATAAGAGTCTTAGAACAGAGCTAGTTATGATGGTTACAAATTAGGTTGTGAAGTTTTCATAAGATATAACTGAGTTGCAATAGAACTTAAGTTTTGCTTGTATGCTACACTCTTAAAAATAAAGGTGCTTCACAATGCCATAGAAGAACCTTTTTGTTTAAATGGTTCCATAAAGAACCTTTACACTCTGAAGAACCTTTCTGTTTCACAAAAGGTTCTTTGTGGCAAAAAAAGGTTCTTTAGATTATAAAAAGGTAAGAAAGAGATGGCTCTTTAAAGAACATCTGACTGACTTTTTCTTTGTGGAACAAAAAATGGTTCTTCTATGGCATCGCTGTGAATGATTATAATCTAATCTAGTTTATAATCTAATCTATGATCATGTGTTGATAATGTTCAGAATCTGTCTCCCCCTAGAAAGATAAACATAAAATAATATAATCTCAATTACAGCACTGTCTTCACGGATGGGGTCTTGTTAGGCCACATTTCTACCCTTTTAGCTTCTTCTCTGGATACACAAGCACGATCCTCTCTGTTCAGATAAACGTGTATCTGTGACAAACAGAGAATGCTGTCCCTCTGCCCCTCAGCCCTTGGCAGTGGACAGCTCACTGGTCATCTGCACTAGTGGAATAAAGCAGAGAGATGCATTTGAGACACAACATATGTTATTCGCCTTTCCAATAGCCGCAATGCCTCGCAGGGAAAACTCCACCATCGCATTATGACACGTAAAATAAAAGAGCCAAGACTGTGCCTGGAGACGCACTCACACTAGCCAGAAATAATATCTTCCATGCAGACATCTCCTTCTGGTGACAGTTAGACTGGGCACTTCACAAACGATACGACGAGCTTACGTTTCAGACCTAATATGTGATATTGCAGTCCTTGTTTTTTTTTTCTAGAAACTCTTTTCTAAAAGACTTCAATTATTCACTGCTTTAATCCAATTGTCATTTTCAATTTATAATTTAAAGATTAGAAAAACTACATATGACTGTAGCAGGAGGAGGCGGATGAGATGTTTTCTGATGGGATGGTAAAAGGCCCGGAGCTAAAGATCTGTGATCTCTGCTGTAGACTGTCATTCTATCCTATTTTTAGAGTTCATATTCAAGAGAGAAAAGCACAAATAAATAGACACAGTCCCATAATTTAAATTACAGTGCTGTTATACGACAAGCGCAAACAGCGTGTCAGACTGCATATCATTTGTAAATACACGGATGTGCTTGCAAAAAAACATTATAATGCTACTTTAACGATTGTTTACCTCTCTTCTCTATGTGTATAATTTCCTGCGGTTCAATCACTGATGCGAATTCCACACAACGAAAACAAATTAAATACTAACATACTATAAAGCGTGCAATATGGGAAGATCATTATAATACTTTTTTTATTATTATTCCTAATACTATTTTCAGGGAAAAATTACATCTTTTGTGTAGCTGACTGTGCAAGTAGTTTTTAAACATTGCTGATCTTTTGGGGCAAAACCACACATTCTTAGAAGAGAAAACTATTATAAATCTTGGGTAGTAGTATTATGTAATGTAGAATTAAAAACACATTAATGGTCATCAGATGTAATTTTATTTTAATGACCAAAAAAAAAAATGTTTAGTTGTGCATTTTCACACTTTTTATGAGATGGTGGGAAGACAAGTAAATAATCCCATTTTTGCACATATTTTAGTGTTGATTGCATTTGTCAAGTCATTCAACCCAAACATAACCAAAGTTGTTTAAATAAAATAATGAATCATATATGCTCTTTAATTTATGTGAAGGAACTGAAGCGAAACCTGCAACAATTAAAATTCAGAAACGTTATATATACACTACTGTGCAAAAGCCACTAGTATTTTCAAAAAAAGAAAAAAGGTTTAAGTCAGTTATTTCTATCTTTTGCTGCAGTGTGTGAGTAGGAAATATCAGTTTACATTTTCAAACATTAATTTTGCCATTAATTGTAATGATCCAGTAAGATTTTTGTATGCACAAGGAGTCTGATAACAGCCAGTGTTCCACACAGAGGTCTGATTTAACCATCATCTAGTCTGTCTGGAATGACATAAAGAATCAGAAAAAAACAGACATAGACTAAATCCAGAAGTATTGTGGTAATGGCTCCAAGATGGTTCAAGGAACCTACCTGCAAAGCTATGTGAAAAACTATGCACAAGTGTACCTAGGACAAAAGCTGGTTTAATCACAAAGGGTGGTCACACCAAATGTTGATTTAATTTAGTTTGTAAAAAAGCTAACTGATAAATTAAACTTTTTTTTTTTTTTTTTGAAATTTTTGAAATAATGTCACATAAATAATGTCAATTAACAGCATTTATAAACAAGTGCCTAAAACTTTCAGTACTGTAGCTTTGCAGGTAGGTTTCTTGATGCGTGTTGGAGATGTTACACTAAAACTTTTTTTTTTTTTGGTGAAAATGCTGTGAGACTTTCTCACAGTAGTGTATATATAAAGGTTCTGAATTTAATGGTTGCAGGTTTCGCTTCAGTTCCTTATTAAAATATAGAATATACGAAGAGTTCAGATGCAAAACCAGCTAAAAGCCATCTTGGTCAAAAATGAGATAATGATACTGAGTGAATGCTCTCGACACAAATTATACGTCCATCAAATACTTTTTCTTCAAACTCGCTAAAATACCAGCCTCAGCCCAATCAGAAGTACCGGTACTTACATAGAAACCTATACATCTGAGCCGGATAAAAATCCATTTTTTAAAGAAAGACCTCAGATGGATTTAGCTGGTTTTGCACCTGAACTCTTCATATATAAAAAAATGTGGTATTACCTTGTTGTTGTTTTTTCGTTCCTTTTTTTATGTGATTACAACGAAAAAATAAATAAATAAAAATACTCACAGAAACAAGTATTTAAATCTTAATTCAGGCTATTAGATACATTGCAAACCTCATTTAAAATCAATTAAAAATCTATGTTTTGGCCCATTAAAAGTGTCTACTGCATATTATAGTATTTTTATTTGGTCTGCTAGCCGTACTAACATCAGCAGCGGTAGGACTTACAAAGGAAATAGGTCCTTTATGCGAATACACATACCTAAAGATGTCAGACATGCCTCTGACTGACAGAGAGAGACAGACAAACTGAGAGAAAGACACAAATGAAAACCAGAGGGAGAGAGATGCAGATACAGTCAGACAGACAGAGATACGGGGAGTATCCTTCTCTTGTCAGAGGTACATCCTAGACGGAAGGGCATAACAACTCTAATCGCAGTAAATGAGGTGGAGTGGGTGCACAGAGAGAAAGTGGTAGTGGGGTAGTGCTGGTGATGGATGAGACTGAAGGGGTGACACTAACAACGCCAGGATCTCCGGGTGCTTCAAGACCCCCCGTGAAGACCTATCATTACTGGATAATGACCCTTCTAGAGAGACAAAGAGCGAGTAAACTACAGAACTGAGAGGATTTCTTGAGCATCCAGGATGTAACTGGTGGTCATAACTGCAAGACAAATATGCATGGATGTTAAAATGTGTTATTAAATGCATGTGAATGAAATATTTTACAGCTTCACTCTTAAAAATAAAGGTGCCTAAAAGGTTCTTCACAGCGATGCTATAGAAGAACCATCTTTTGGTTTCACAAAGAACCATTCACTCAAAGGGTTTTTTAAAGAACCATCTCTTCTTTCGCCACAAAGAACCTTTTGTGAAATAGAAAGATGCATCCCCTTTTTTAAATCAAGCCATTCTCATCTTCTTATCGGTGTGACGTCACAACGACAGAGGCCGTTTCCACGATAGTTGATTGACACGACTGTTTTACCTTAGACCCGCCCTGAGTGAGACTCCGACCAGAGTTTCAGGGCCAGAGCAGGGGAAGACAAGAATGTCTCCGATTTAGTAATTGAGGTGTTCTGTTGTTGGATGTAATAATGATCATAACAGTCATCATTTACTCCTGACATCTGAGCTGCTGAAGACACAGAGAATTAACGTTACTTTTATTTCTGAAGGGAATGCGCCTGGCGATCTACATAAATACATCTATGTTCATGTGAATCATTCATGATGCAGCTTCACCTGCAGCAGAAGTGAGTATAAGGGTTTTTTATTCATCTTAATAATGTGCTAGTTAGCAAGTTTCGCAGCTAACTAAACAGAACAGCTCATCACCCCATGGAACAGAGGGGTGGGGCGAGCAGAGCTCATTAGCATTAAAAGGTGCAACAGAATGGCTGGCTCTAAACAGGGCTGATTTTGACAAGGTAAAAAGGGTATTTTTTAAACTACCACTGAGAATTTTTAATTTTCTTATTGACTTCTCATTAAGACCCTAAAGAATCATATCAGCTTGTGGAAAATGGGCATCCGATGACCCCTTTAAATAATACATCTGGACCATCCATGAGCAACAATAGCAAAATACAGGTCAGACTCACCACACAAGCAAATAGCATTTTAATGAATGGGATAGCTCACTTCAGATATTATAAACCATCTTGCATTGAATATACTTGTGTCAAGACCAAACTATAGTTCAGTTCTGATGCGAAAATATATACGTATACCTACACCCAAAAGCATAGCCTTTCAAAGAACAGCATATTCCATATGACACTGTTCCAAACACAAATGCTTATAGCTTTGTTTCATGTCTGAGTTATCAGTAGTTCAGTAGTTATGAGCGATACAAATATCTTTGTACTAGGGCTGCCCCCTAATAGTTGACTAACCGTTAGTCAATGAGAAGAGGCTTGTTTAACCAAAATTGTATTAGTAGTCACAGAATAAAAAAAAATCCACAGGAAGTGGCGAAGTCACGCAGTCTGTGACGGACAGATCGTTAACGGTTGGTCTGTGTGGTAATACGGTACATCGGGCAGGACATCCATACGCTCACCTTTTCATCGTCCTCAAATATGGCTTTTCATCTGAAAGATGTATGAAGTAGCAACTTTACATGGCCACTCAATCTAATGTTATTCTAGAAAAATATGCGCTATTGAAGTGCTTGTGTGGAGTCTGGAAGCTCTCATGTGTATACTTGCCTTACAGACATGAAAAATATATCTATGGAGAGTGAAATGATGTATGAGGCGCATCATTACTGTAGATATGACGAGTCAGTGTTGCCAACTTCATCTTTTAAGCTGGAAACAAAGAATGCACTAGTTTATCAATAAATTATTATTATGATTATATGGCTTATTAATAAATGTGCGACTGATAGTCGACTAATGTTTAAAATGAACGACTACTAGTCGACCAGAGAAATCTTTAGTTAAGGGCAGCCCTACTTTGTACTCTTTTAAACTAGAGTATCTCTTAACCCCCTCACACAAATGCTTGTTGTTCTGTCACTTTTTGTACAATTGTGAAACAAATCACTGGTCAAGTATTGCCACCTTGTGCACTTTATTACTGAAAAAAATTAAGGTGCATGTAACAGTTGAGCATGCAGAGTATGTGTGGTTAGAAAAATTGAGCTGTGTGAGACTGTGCATACAATACCTGCATGCATCACACATAAAACTGAAGTATATGATGGGGTTTATTGTGACCGTAAGCAACCTCATGCAAAAGACATAGCAGAGTTATCAGCAATCCTTTGAATGATTCTCTTCTAACTGTTGCTAGTAGATCTGAAGAGTTTAATTAAATGTTCGCTATATAGCACCACTAGTGGCAACATTGAGAATGCAACATGTACTTGAGTTGTGAACTGCGTTCGATCACATTTCGAAACTGCTTATTCGCATAGATTCGCATATGTTTCAGGCCTAAGTACCTGGGTTCACTTGCCAACTGGCAGGATACCATCAGACCTGATTGGCTGTGACAGAAGCTGAACGAGTAATTGCTCTAACCACGTTTCCTAGTCCACTCAGTCTCGGGATGGGTGGGCCAAGGTGCTTCACTGATTCCACCTCTTTCTCAAACTGACATTTCTATAGCACCCTACCCCTCCGCCCTCTTTCTTTCCTCCGCGTCTTGGACCAGGAGAGGCTCTTCCACGTGCATCTGCACCCTCATTAGCGCAACAAGCATCCTGAAGATGTGCGCAGGTCCGACCGCAGCCGCTGCCATGTGCAGTTGGTGGAAAAAAATGATCTGATCAGTGCGACAGACAGACAGAGAGAGCAGAGAATGCATTTGCCACCCCCTCTGCCTTTGAAGGAACCAATAAAACAGGGTCAGTGTACAACTGAGTGGAAAGAGAGACAGAGAGAGAGACAGGGACGGAGGTGCTTGTATCAGGGGATGTATAGGTATATTACGGTGTCAGCTCCACTCAGAGGTAGCGCAGTACTCAGACAGTATAATGATATGTGTGTTGTCAGGAGGTTCAGGCTGGGCAGGACTCAGGGAGAGTGTAGTTACAGAGATTGAGGCTCTGATAAGATAACTGTGACAGAAATAAAGACTAGCTGAGCCAATACTGGACACTTGAGCCCTGACACCCAGACAAAGACCTTTTCTAGGAAATGGGATGCTTTTTTTTGTGTGCGTTCAGATTTATAAATCAACCACCAATAATGACTGTAATCATTTGTGATTATTTGTGATTTTTACTTATTTTCTTAAATATACACTATATATGTTTAGGAAACTAAGTGACAGAAAATTTCAGATTTTTGGGGGGTAGTTCACCCAAAAATGAGAATTCTATCATTAATTACTTACCCCATGTTGTTCCAAACCTGTAAGATCCTTGTTCATCTTCGGATGACAAATTAAGATATTTCTGAAGGAATTTGAGAGCTCAGGGGTATTACCGACAGCAGGGGTATTACCATGGTCAGGGCCCAGAAAGGTACCAAGAACATCAACAAAATAGTCCATGTGACATCAGTGGTTCAACCATAAATTTATGAAGCTACATGAATACTTTTTGTGTGCAAAAAAATAAAAAATGAATAAATAAAAATAAACATTGCATGCACATGGCGCTGCTGATCAAGAACACGCATACGCTGAGCCTCATTTACGCTTAGAGGAAAAGCATACCCATACATCATGGTACTCTCCAAAATGGCGCTAGGGTGATGCAGATGAGAAGAATCACTGAATATAGTTGTGCGCAACAAAAAGTATTCTCGTAGCTTCATAAAATTACGGTTGAACCACTGATGTCACATGGACTATTTTGTTGATGTTCTTGGTACCTTTCTGGACCTTGACTGTGGTATGACCCTTGCTGTCTATGGAGGGTCAGAGAGCTTTCGGATTTCGTCAAAAATATTTTAATTTGTATTCCGAAGATGAACGAAGGTTTGGAACGACATGAGGGTGAGTAATTAATGATACAATGAATTTTCATTTTTAGGTGAACTATCCCTTTAATTATGTCAGTAGTCACATTGTTTCTGAGACTCTTCTTTGCTTTTCAAAAACTATTCTGAAAAAGTTGTATGAAACCATTGATATTACAGAGCCACATACATTTGCTTACACACGTAAAAATTAAATTACACTTCACTGAAATAATGGCATGTGCTTTAGTATCACTCATATACACAATGGTTATGGTCTTCCCTGGAGAGCATTATGGGTAGCAGTGTAAGTATTTGAATGAAAACGGCTTTCATTTCTCTTGTGACTGTGTATGACTGACAGGCCTGATAGCTGGCCACAACACAATGTCATTAACCACCGTTTCCAGGAAGTAATAGTCCATGTGATATGCATCATTGTGGTTCCTTACTTTAAGAGGATAATACCAATAGGAAATAAGTTGATAAGAAATACCTAAATGTATACATCTGCTTTTGAATTGGATGGTCTCTGTGTACCCTCAGGGTAAAGGAGAGAGGCAGAATAAAGGCTTTGAACAACATCTCTGAATCTCTTCGTTGTTCTTCTTGCTAATTCTTTTACACAACAATGAACTTCCTCCACAAATACCTCAACCCTCTTGCAAACTTTATGCTATGTTGGGGGTTTGTTTGTAGAAGTCAGAGAGTCTTGCTGTGCTCAGTAAGAGGAAGCTTCATGTAATTGAGTTAACTATGAACACTAACTCACATCTGTAGCAGAGGAACAGATGTATGTTTCAAGCAGAAAGCTGAAAAATACATAGCTGTGTTGTTTTTTTATTCCCCTTTACTTTAAATGCTTTACATTCTAACTGAATCATTTTACCCATCACTGGATAACCACAAACAATGAGATTTTAACTCCATTACCACAATATCCTTCTACTGTGTCACAGGCAGAGCAGTATGAAATTTGATGAAAACTGACTTTTCTCTCATACGTGTATCACTACAATACGTACCACTTTATTTCTTTGATGAAAACAAATGGTGATATTTTGAAGAACGTCTAAGCTCTTGTCCATGCAATTAAAGCGGAGTATGATTTATACCAGGCCTGACTGAAAAAGCAATTTTTCTGTCCACAATGAAAGTGACAATGTTGAGCAAAATAACCAACAGTCAGTCAAAACAGTGCATGGATGAGTTCTCATTGTTTGTGCACACTCACACAGCACAGCTGAAAAACCAAGAAATTTCATGACAAATCTCATGATGCTTCTCCAGATGGTATCTATTTTATAATTGTAATTGTGTTTTTGGAGCTTGTAGCATTTGGCACAAAACAAGTTAACAAGTTATTTAGGTCTTTTTTTTTTCCACAAATATTTACTAGAGTCAGAAAAAGTAGCTTCTTTTTGGACTCGGGCAGCCCCTGATCTCTTCATTCTTGCATTGTATGGAAACTGGTCTCATGGCAAAAACGTACCTGGGGACCAGCGGTCACGTTAACCAAAAATTGTCCGTCATTTATGAAATTTTTTTAGCATGGACGGAAAAATCCGAAGGCCGTCCGTCACTTTGACAGATTACACTGAGGGTGATCTATTGTAACTTCGAATTGTAATTCCCACCCCTGCCCAGGTGGTGTCGAGTGCGCTCCAGTCTGGCAGCAGAGCACTGGATCCAGAACAAAAACGAAACTCACGAATGTTTTGCTATGTATTTGATTACACACAGGCGAGTACACAGAAGCTACAACGATCTATCACGCCACATTAAAGAGTGCCAAAATGGTATTTATTGCTAGAATTTTCTAATGCAATTGACAGAATTTGAAATTTGAGACTTTGTTTCATATCAAAAGTAACACTAGGCTTAGCAAATTGCGATTTATTGGATGGAAGGTATACTATGTACTGTTCATTCATCAGCTGAAAACAGCATAGACCAAAAGATCGATTGGGATTTATGAATCGACATTGGTTCATAAAAATAAAATATATTACAGTCGCTGCCACTGTGGAGTGTGGTGTTGAACATGAAAAGTTATGCAGTCTCATCTGTTCATCTGTTCTTTTCAAAATAAATGTGGAAGTCTATATCGTTCTGTAGATTTATAATTAAAACTGAAAATGTGAACAAAAATAAAAGCAATTAAATGTGTTTAATCAAAATGACGGACAATGTTACAGTCTAACGTAACCTCTGCTCGGGACACTTTTTCACGAGAAGCGAAATATGTATAAATACATATCACTGCAGTTCCCGAAAGAAATAAACACTAGAGGCAGTAAAACTCTTAACACCTTTTATTCCGTTTCGCACAAAGTATTTACAGAGTTTTGATTAATAAAGTGTCATTTTAGCACAATTACTTGAAGAATATTATGTTATGACTTAAAAACAATTTTAATATGCTGAGAGATTTGAAAACGGATGCTTTTGAATGTTAGCATCACATATCCAGCTTTATATCTATGGGTTTTCAAAGCCAGTAGGTTTGTTCGGTAGCTTACGCAGTAGGGAGGCGTACTTGAGAGGTGAAGAGCTCCGGTACGAATCCCGTGTAACTACAGTTTGACAAAACAGTTCAAATCTGCACACACAGATTTAAATGGCACGCTTGCGTCAACAAATGTGTTTTTATATCGGTTTTGCATTTGTCAACACTATTGGGTAGGTTTAGGGTTGGGTTTGGTGTAGGGCATATTTCCAACACGATAGAGCATTAACTTTTAGCAACAGTCCCTGAATATTTCAACTCTGAACTGGCGCAATACGTACCTGAAGCAACATAACAAAAACACAGCAATATGCACCTACATCACATCGCAAAACGTGCAGTAAGGTACGTAAAAACGGTGCTGCAGAAAAGTACCCAGAGGTACGTATTTTTATGAGACTGGGTTGGGAAACAAGCTGCTTAAACAATCTTCTAAATTTCTCCTCTTGTAATCAAAGCAAAAAAGACTGTCATACAAGTTTGGAATGGCATTAGGGTCAGTAAAATAGGAAAATGTCAATTTCAACTCTATGAAATGTTATATAAACCTTCAAAATCATATTCCTAAATTTTAACATAATTGTGAATCTTTATTTTCCTCCGATGCATTTGATTTTACACATAATTAGATCATTTTAATCAGTTCTTCCAGTATCTTTAAACAATATTTGTACTGCATGAAAAACAATATTAACTGAACAATTACACAGATAATCAGAGGTGAAGTACCTCATAGCTCAGCACCAAGACTAGTCCTGACAACCTGCATTAGATGGCTGTTTACTATACTTCACTGTGCCAACCTCAGGTAATATAATGGTGGGTAATGACTCTCATACGTACATACATACACACATGGGGAAGATGTATGCGGTCTTGTGTGAGCATGTATGACGTTGACATTGATAGAGCTAAATGAATGGGGCGCCGTTAGTTCTGGGTCATTACACCACTAAACTGGGGTTTTGTTGGAGAGGGAGCGTAAAACAGCACGGTGGTCGACTGCCGCTTTTGTGGTTCAGGGCCGCCATCGTTGTCATCACTGTCATTTCAGATAGGAGGCAAATGTCCTTATGCAGTATGTGTTGTTAGAAATGCAGCAAAATTGGAATTCATTTGACTTCTGATTTAATAAAAATAAATCTACTCATGGAGGATTCAGTTATTATGGACATAAATGTGGGGCAAAGATGTTCAGGCAAGTGAAGAATAACAGTCTATTCCTAAGGCCAGAACATGAAGGGGTTCAAAAAACAAAAAGTGGCCAAACGGAGCTAAAATTCCCTCCTCTTTTCCGCCTCTCCCTCCCTGACTCAATTATGGCTGCCGTTTCCCTCCTGTCCGTATAACCCCTTCAGCACACCGCTCTTCAAAAGCGGCTCTGACTCAATCAGCAACACTCAACATTAACACGCGCTAATTATTCATGAGGCTGGAGTCACAGCGGCCAAAGAGAAAACCTCACCGCAACTCCTCATTAATGTATACATTTCTATTCAACATCCCTCAATCCATGCCAAGACATCCAACGCAATCACAGCCGTGTTAAACCGGGTTTACATCTGGTCAGGGGAAAGCAATTCTACTCTTTTATGTAATCAATGAAATATGTCTGTCGTTTACTGTTGGAAATGTGATTACTGGCCCGTCTGTCTGTGGCTACAGTAACAAGAGCGCTGTTAACATCGTCACAGTAACGCTCCGGGAAAGGTATTGCCTGTCAGTGCCCAGTGAGGACGGAGTTTATTCCTTCTTAATAGGCTTTGGGCCGAGTTCCCACCGGAGAGTTTGGTTGACAATCTGACAAAGTTATCTGGAGATAAATGGGTTATGGAGCGGAGAGAAAGGGCCAGAGAGAGAGAGTGAGTGAGTGAAAATGTCTCAGATTTGATGGAGGTTTGATGGAGGATGTAGCCAGGGGTCCAGAGGTCTAGGCAAGTACAGATGCACTAGACTGTACCAAAAAAAACATACAAAGTCTGCTGGTCAGTTTCTAAATTTGTGGCCATGCACTGTTACTGGTTTCAAACTCAAACACCAAAATATTAGTTAGGTAGCAATATTGTGCTGCATTCTAAGATTATTTCACCCTTGTGAAAAAGAGATACACTTTAGGTTACACTTTTAAGAAGAGCACTTATTACGGAAATAATATAATTTAAAACCTCATTCTTAAGTGTGAAATGAATGTAATGTGTTTGAACACTAAATTGCATTTCATTTGCAATTAAATTAAAATGTATTACCAATGTATAGTTTAAATTAAACTTCATAGTTCATTTTTTGACCCTACTTCTATTGTCTTTGAAATATGGACAACAAAAGAGTATTAATAATACATTATGATTTTAATACTTTAAAGGAAAATGTTTAATTTTAATAGTGCATTAAAAACGTGTACTTATGTTTTTTAAGCAGCAAATTAGGAGCTTATTGAGGCAAAAGTCGTAGTTATTGGTTTGTTAATGGTGAGAATTGGACCTTAAACTAAAGTGTGTCCAAATATTGTCATGAAGGTTAAATGTCCTTGCATCCGAAATTTTTCCTATACGTCAAAATTTGTCACGCACAGAATGTCACGATGGCTCAGAAATGCCAAAACACCTCTCAAAATGCTTGCTATAGATGCGAAAAATGCAGAAAATTGAACCCAATCCGAATTTTTCTATGAGGGATGAAAGTTTCGGCCATTCACAGATGCCTGTCCTTGTGGCGTCACACTGACAGAGGCCACTCCCACAATAGTTGATTGACATGAGCATTTTACCTCAGATCAGTTGTAACAGTCCAACCTCGATGTTTTGATGCCGGAGCAGGGATCTAAGTTAGACAAGAACTGAGCGATTGGGGTGTTGTGTTGCTGGATGTAATAATGAACGTAGTGGTCGTCATTTACTTCCGACATCTGAGCTGCTGAAGATGCAGTGGATTATGTTTGTTTGTGAAGGGAACGCGCCTCCCGATCTACATATATTCATGTTCGCGCAAATCGTTCGTGATCCAGCTTCACTTACAGCAGAAGTGAGTATAAGGATTTGTATATGAATCTTTGCAATTGCCTTTCCTAATAATGCGGCTAAAGTAAACATGCTCGTCACTCCACAGAGAGAAGAGAGGGGCGGGGCGAGCAGACCTCATTTGCATTTAAAGCAGCCTCGACCAGAATGGGATGATTTTTGCAGAGCTAATTTTTGCAAGGTAAAAAGAGTGTAGTTTTACACAACCACTGAGAATTTTTAACCAAAGTATATTATAGACTTTTCATTAAGACCCTAAAGAATCATATCAACTTGTGGAAAATGGACATCCGATGACCCCTTTAATATATACACTTATACACTTAATATATACACTTTTATTTCATTAAAAGGATATAGATCACCCAGCTCACAAAAAATGAAAGAAAAAAAAAATCCATATTTTAAAGGAAAAAATAGGCTCATTGTCCAACTCCCCCTAGAGTTAAACGGTTGAGTTTTACCATTTTCTAATCCATTCAGCCGATCTCCAGGTCTGGCCGTAGCACTTTTAGCATAGCTTAGCATAGATCATTGAATCCGATTAATTATTGAATCAAATTAAAAATAAAAACAAGGATTTGTAAAGAAAAATGTCGGAGGATTTCGATATAAGATCAACAAAAATGGGTTCTCGCAAGACTACCCTTATGAAAATTTACCATGGTTTTACCACAAATAAAACCAAAAAACATGGTTACTATAGTTATACCATGGTTTTACCACAAATAAAACCAAAAAAACATAGTTACTATAGTTATACCATGGTAACCACAAATTAACCATAGTTTTGCTACACTAACCATACTTTAACCAAGGTATTTGTAGTAAATCTGTGGTTATACAAATGGTAATTAATACACCAAAAAAACATGGTTACTAAACTTTTACTATAATAAAACCATGGTTAATTTTCGTAAGGGTAGCGTATTCTCACGGAAGCTTATGCTACACCTACATCCTATGCACTCATCTCGTATGTATGATCGTTCCAACATCTCTGCTGAAAAAAACAGCTAAAACCAGCCTAAGCTGGTTGGCTGGTCTTAGCTGCTTTAAGCTGGAAGTAACTGGTTTTAGATGGTCTCCCAGCCTGACCAGCTAAGACCAGCCTGACCAGATAAGGAAGTGGCCAAAACCCCTCTAAAACCAGCCTTCTGACCAGCTAAGACCAGACTGGATGACCAGCTAAAACCAGCCAACCAGCTTAGGCTGGTTTTAGCTGTTTTTTTTTTTTTGTTGTTGTTTGTTTTTGTTTTTGTTTTTTTCAGCAGGGATGACTGCAAAACAAATTAATTTACCCAAAATATCAATATAGGTTAAGAGCAACGTTTAATATAAACATGTATTTCATTCATCTGATTAATTATGTACTGTTTTAGCTAAATATTTGTCAGTGCTTTGCATTTTTGTGCTTATTAGAGTAGTGAAGCAACATGCTAACTTCAAACTTTATTGTAAAGTTGCTACCTACTCTTTGTAGAGTGTTACAAATGTAGGCTCCAACATACTACCTTAAAAGATTGCAAGGCTGTTTGCTAGGGTTTGGAGCTGATATACTTTTATTAGCAGTTGTACAGTGCAAGAGTTAATGTTACAAAGAGTAAAAGTCTGTAATTTTTATACGCAGTTCATATGATGTGTGTGCCTGTCAGCTTGTGTTATGGCAGCGGCCTTCATGGCTGGAAAGAGAATGAGGCCTTTAAATGTCATGATAGCAACATCTGATCAGCCTAATTAGAGGGAGTGAGAGAGAGACCTAAACATTGAGGGGACCCGTCAACTACACACAAAATTTCAGAAAGCCAAAGTAAGCTGCCTATCCAAAATGCTACCTTGTAAGTGGTGGCTTTGGAACACTGTAGGCTATGTCTGACATCATCATGTAAAGTGCACAGAAACCGCAACTGATTCCGATGGCATTTGATGTTAGCATTTGCTATGCTAATGACACAGCAATACATAACCATTAAATAAACACTGGGTACATTGCTAACACAGTAAACTACTTTAGTACTGAATGCATTATATTTCTAATCAACATTTCTCTCGACTTGTCTGCCATCTTGGATGATTTTTTTTTCCTGAACTTGTCATTTTTGAAGCTCTTCATTTTCCATGAAATCACTCTGATCTTGCTCAGGTCAGCACTGTAAACTGTTGACTTGATCACTTAGTGCTGGAAAGGATAAAAAAGACAAAATGTTTTGCATTTGCAGCACAGTCGTCCAGTTCAGATGACAGTGTTGTAAACAGAGAACATGAGTGTGTGTGTTTGTGTGTGAATTGATTTTGCCCAGCAAGACAGACTCTGCTAATGGCGTCTTGGCCTGACTGAAACATATACCAAAGTGATTATTCATTACAGGGCCATTTCATGGTGTTCATCACTACAGAAGCTTCTGTCTCTCAAACCAGCCGTGCTGGAATAGCCTGAGGAAACACTGTCAAATCTGTGAGAGTGTGGCGGTCCTGCTAGCTCACTGAGACTTCCCCCAGCGTGCTTCACACAGAAAAAAATGAAGAATATGTTAAGGAGGGCCGCCTCATATGCGGTCAGACTTGAGAATAATGTTTAAAAAAATGAGTTCATTACAATGGTGTTGTATGGATGCTTTGTTGCATGATTATGAATTTTATATGCAAATCTGTGCATTAACCATGTATATAACTATAAGCAGGCTATGTGTAGCTTTGCAGCTCTGTTTTATGCATGTGCTGCAAAACTTGTTTGTCATTTTTAAGTCTGATTGACACCTCAGTAAATCTGCTAGTGAATAGAAATAATATTAGAACTAAAATCTCTTTAATATGTCAGTTGTTTCTCCTCGACAAATGGAGAGTTTTGGAAGAGACTGCAAAATTGTCCAGAAGAGATTGCAAAAATGTTTACATTTGCCAAGTTACCAAAGTTTGCAAGTCAGACATTTCAATAGAGTGCGTTAGGGATATATTTTGTAGGTCACAACCCAGAAACATGTAAGCATTTTAGCACTTAGGGTTGTCATCCTCGAATCAATGTTTGTTTGTTTTTTAATGGGTTTTTGGTTGCCTGAAATGTCTGTGGTATTCAAGATTTTACAACATAAAATACAGTACATCAGTAATTTCCCCTTGTAATTTTTTAAGCTTTTACGCTTTTACTTGTCTTGAAAAAGGTGGCTGCTAAGAAGCGGCTTAGTTACTACACAGGTTGTTGGAGACGTTAGGTGTCATCATGCTGAAGAGTTAACTCATCTATTCACTAGTCCGCATTTACACCCTTCTTGCATTTTGAATTGAGCACTTGCGACCATGGTGTGCTTTTTCATAGTCTGCGTTTAACTGTTTACTTATGCCGATTTAATTTAGGCTTCACAATTCATAAGTTGTTCTCATTTGTCAAGATTTTCATGATGAACAAAACGTGTCAAAATCATGAACTTTTATTGTTCACAAAGCTTATTTTCCACAATAATCCAAAAGTCAATGTAAAAATTATTTTGGTTTTTTTGCCGAAGAGTCAAGAGAGGAGATGCTAATGTGCTAATGTAATGCTATATGAACTCAATTTCTCACTATTCTCTGAAGATAAAATGATCGGAGCTATGTCATCCATATTAACTACTCACTACTCACATTAGCCTAGCCACATTTTATAGCTCTACATAAAAGTGTGGATATATTTACCATTGCTCTGCAAATCTTTGTAGTCAATATCTAGTAATTTCAGTAGGAATCTGTGCATTCTGCAGTTTTGCGAAAGGGTGAATGATTTCCCCACAAAGATTTTGCTCCTGTTAAAGATGGTCATGCAAAGTGACTTTTGTTTGAGCTGTGCTTCAAGCATTGCTACACTACAGACAATGGACCTTTTTTTGTCCAGAAATTTCACCAAAACTTCACCAATATGGCCGCACCTAAGGTTGCTGTATGGCAACAAATGTTTCTAATTTTATTTCTCCTTCAGAGAGGTATATGAGACAACATGGACATTTAAATTAAACATAAATGAGTGTTCCCTTAAGTCACATGAGCTATGAAAGAGCAACCTCTGAGCAATAAACTTTCCTCTGGGTGCACATGTGTTGAAATGTGTACACTCCCTTTGTGGACATGCCTGTCTGCACCAACACCTTTATTTCCCCTTTTGTTGTGTGTGTGTGTGTTTATGATGGTCAGAGCCTCAGCTGTCCCAAAGCTGAAATTGGCAATAAAGTTGAGCTCATATAGATCAACTGAGTGGGCTAAGGGTGGACCTGTCACTTGGGCCATCTTCTGTCTCTCTCTCTCTCGCTCTTTCTTTCTGCAACACAAACACATACACACAGTTTGAGAGAATATAGGCTATGTTTATCAGGATAATATATATGCATTGTATATGCAAAATATTAGGCAGGGGTAAGGGTCAGGAGTTTTGATAATTCTTAAAAATAAAATAAAATCTGGACTAAAATACATAATTGTAAAATAAGTAACATTCATGTCTTCAGTTTCTATTACCAATATATTCCTGAAATAAACTGATGCCAGTCACAACACTACATTTTTAAATTTTCATAAAAATTCTACCAAAATAAGTGTTCTAGTGCATTTGCTAGGGTGTTCTGGGTGGTCAGTATTATATTATACAAATTATTCTTGTCAGATTCCATCATGAGTTACATGCCAATAAATCAACATATGTTTTCCTAATTGAAACTTAATGGTTTATTGAAAGTGTTTTTTTTTTTTTTTTTTTTTGGACAAAAAGGTCATAGTTTTATACTATGCTCGTTTTGGTCAGGTAAAATCACATGACAAGCATTTTACCTTTCGGTTCATGATGTGTTTCTGTCATTTAGTGGGCTGTAAGCCACATGGCAGCTTGTCTTTGCCTTTCACAGAAGTTTTTGCATGCTAAAAGGACCGTGTTCTGTCACAACGCAGGCCTGCGACTGTGGCAGTTTGAAAGAGCCACAGTGCTCCCTGCTGGATGTGCTTAAAAAATCACCTAGTTCACTGGTTTAAGGATGACTGGTCAAAAATCCTGCTTTCTTAGGCTATGTAATTGTGTGTGTGAGTGTTTTGCACAATGTATGTTCACTATGATCTACTAACATTGTCACACTAATATCTGTGAGCATGTGTAATTAGCCAGGCGGGCAATGCAAAAAAAAAAAAAAAAAGTATGACTTTGAATGCTTCCTCCAAGAATTTGTCTCGTTTACAGACAACCTGCATGGCCAGTGGGCAATGGCAACAAAGATGAATTGACTTTTCAGAATATATAACAATCAACATCTTCCCTGTAGATGTTTTCCCTCATGGCTGGAGGAAACAGATTTCACAGCGTAATTAAAACTCATAAATGAGTGGTGCTGGGTGTGAGCGGCGGTCTGGGATTCACGGCCCCTAGCGTGACCCTCGGCCTTTGGCTGCTCTGCGTGTTGTGAAACAGAGGAACTGTGCTGTCACTTGCATTCAGTTTTCTTGCATTCTCTGTGTCTCGAGGGTCCGCCCTCTGTCGGGTGGACATGTTAATATTGTGTCACAAAAGAGAAGGAAAGGATGAGAGATGCCAGCAAATTTCCAGCATCTTTCTGTCACCAACCATTTTACTCCCTCCTTGCAGTGCATTTGCATGTTGCTTCACACGTGTGTGTGCATGGGTACCTCTTTGCCAAGGATTCTCTGTTTATACAACAAGAGCTTGTTCCATGCACTTTAAAGCCAACAAAATTTTTACTATCATAATGCACATTCCTTCCACATGATTTACTTCCCAGAATCTAATCAATTCACTATGTTCTTTCCCTGTTCTTTTTCACTGAAATAGAAACAGCATCTCAGTAACTCTCAGAAACAGCATCATACTGCATTGACATGATGTTACAGCTCAGAATATTTGCTAGTGACTGGCTAGAATGTGTGACTGTGCTGCCATCAACTAATTAGCATTGTGAGGACACAACTTTTCACAGCATTTCAGCTCAGATGATTGGTTCAGAAAAAAAAAATATTTAAGTAGAAATGAGCACCTATGATGTGTGCAGATTTCAAATTGCGTCTGCCTGGAAAGTCATGCTCCAGCCGAGTGACAGCCATTGAGTATGGGATGTTAACAGATAACCGTCCTTGTACGGACAACAATATTATCCAGATTAATTAAATTAAGCCATGTCCTACGTGGTGAAGGTTGTGGTTGATGTTGATATTAAGAACTGCACAAGCTGAAAGTCTTTAGTTGTTTTTTTGTTCGTTTGTTTGTTTTTGTAACAAAAGATCAATGAGAGGCATGCAATTTGTATATATATATATATATATATATATATATATATGGGTCAACAGCGTGACGCCTAAATTTTCTGTCCGATTGCATTTTTTTTTTCAGTTATTTGTAATTCATTTGTTATTTGTATTTCTGTGGTTGAAATATGAATCACTGCAACAGCATGCTTCAGTGAATGGTATTTTTAAAACTTTTTTTTTTCAGGTTTTTGCAATTTACAGGAAAAATAAGTCTGCTAACTACATTTAAGAAGGTTAATGAAATAAAAAAAAAAAAAAAAACTAAAATATAAGAGTATTTACAAAAACTCAAAATAAATACTTTGTTTCTAAACACTTTAGAGAACATCTAAAAAATGTTACCCATTTTAAGGAAATTAATTAATTTTAATATAAATCATGGTCACACCACATGACATTTTTTAAGGCTATGGCCAATTCATGGAGATGAAAAAACACTAAAATCACTTAATTTAAAATTTTAATATGAATTTATGTGTGCACAACATTCCAACATTCTTAATGTTTGAACAATTACAACAGATATTATATATATATATATGTAAACTGGCAGAACAACAGTCATGTCTTTTAAGGTCTCCTGTTACCTACTCTCCTTTCTCGAGCTGTGCGTGTGATGTACCGTGTAAATCTTTGGATTACCGGAGACAGAAAGAGATACGGAGCAATCACAAACATGCGGCCGCCGCGTCTGATATGTGCCTCTTGTGGCGTCAGGCCTGCGTTTCTCCTTCCTGTCACACAGTCGTCCCGCGTCCCGTCCCGAGACACGATCTGCCCGATGCCTCCTGACAGGCAACACGTCTGCTACCGCTGCCCATCTGACTGCGCCCGATCCCGCTGTACGTTTAAATATACAGCGGCTGCACTTACAGGTTATGAAAGGTAGCAGTGCAGACAGTTATGCACGGGACACGCGGCTCAACTAGACAAATCAGGATAACGGGAAGGAAATAAAGAAAGAGGGGTAGTGGGAGAGCGCAATAGCCCCACAGGCACCATCGATGACCCCATAATATATTTCTAACTAATGTGACCCCGCATTGTGTATCACAATTGGCATTGGAAAACTCCCACAGGCTACGGATTGTTCGGGGGAGTAGGGATCGCTGTCCTGCGTGCTGGCTCATACATACAGGATGTGGCAGCTCCGGGCATTGCGCAGCAGCGGCGTTCTGCGCTGCGCTGGCGGCGTGCATTCATGATAGTGCTACGGGCTAAAACTGTCTGACGTACCGCGACGCGCAAACAAAAGCAGAGGCATAAAACAAGAGAATTAGTCTTACCTTGTTCCTGAGCACCTAATCGTTTCTGATAGTTTGTGTATGTGCTCATTATGCATGTTATTTGGGCCAGCTGTTTTTATTTTCAGTATTTTTTTTTTTGTTTGTTTCCATAAATAATTTTTTAGATTTTAGAGAAAAAAAAACTGTAATGAATAGCATATGTGGAGGGTTGTTTAAAGATATCCAGTGTGTGTGAAGCTTGTATGTCTGCAATTTCGGGCAAAGTATGATTATGATTGGACTATGGATATATCCTGCCGCATATTCCTGAAACAAGACACAACATCACAGGAGGGCTTTGTGTTCCTGTTTAGGATTTGTGGGTTAGGATTAGATTCTGTCGCACTGTTTTAAACCCTCTTATTGTGCTCAAAAGTTGGGGTCCAATTTACCCACATTGCTTTCCATGCAATTTGCCAAAACATGAAAAACCAAGAGAAACACTAAAGATTAGTGTAAAAACAGAAAACAGCTTGTCAGAGACTATAAAATATATGTGAGAAATTTAAGAATTCCCATTTATTATTTCTATGTGTTCATATTTCCTTTTTTTTTTTTTGCAATTCACAACTATAAGTAAACTTTGAGTATAAACTTTGTAAGTTCTTGTGTATTTCACATATGACATACTACAATAAAGGTTATTTTTAAATTAATTCTTAATAATGTATTAATTAATAAGTATTGAGTGTTGAGTTTTGACAAACTGCATGCAAACCAATGAGGGGGTCACACAAAAAACAACAAAATTTGTGCACCCCCTCCAAAATAGATCTGTGTCAAAACTTAGTTTGCACATTTATAACCCTAAATGAAAAATGTTTACAACATTTAAAGATTCAATAAATAGTTTTATCAGTATTTTGAGCAGGTTAAAAATTGAGTTTGGGTCTGATTGACCCTACAACTCAACAGGAGGTAAAGGATGCGACGTGAGCACCATCAGAAGCATTTTTATGCATGCTGTCCCCCTTAAAGAAAAAAATAAGAGGTCTCAGCCAAGATCTGTGACAGACAGCGATTTGACTGATGGGTGCACGAGAAGCATGCAACACTTTCAAAGCTGCAGTCGCTTTCCATGATGTCACCCACACCTGGACCTTATAGAGTTAATGAGGCCGGTTTGATTGATAGCTGACATTTCATTATGGAGGAGTCATACAGTGATTGTGTAAATCCAAACAGACACGCAGCACGGAGGATGAGCAGGAGGATGCTGGGAAACAGACAGCCAAGTGAAGCAGAGGGAAACTTGCTGTAGGACTCGGGAAATTCTAAACCCTCGCTGTCATTTTGATTTAAATTTCCAGGATTTAGATGAAAAACAATGAGTAAATACATACATACTACTATAAACTGCACTGCAACTCTTTCATCTGCTGTACAGTTGTGCCTGATCTGACCGATGGCAAGATCACAGGCAATTTTTTTCTCAATTTTCCATCAAGAATATACTTATGATTGCATGAAAACAAACATGGGAAAATTGTGTATACAACACATCCATGCAGGATCTAAAAACAATCTGGATTCTGTGTCGGTGGGTTCTTCCTGTGAAGTTCAGCATCTCTTTGATCTGTATGATGGGTCTTGTTTCAGTGAACACTCATGCAAGTCACAAATTCTAACTGTGGTTGGAGCAATAAAAGAACAAAGACTCACTCAATAATTTCCTGATTGAGTGGGCCCATTGTAACTTGTAATTGTAATTCTCAGTAAATCTCAGTAACCTGGAAAATAAAAAATACAATGTGTCCATGAGCTCTCTACAAATGCTAAGATGTTTGCTGCTTTAATTTTACAATGCATAAGTGATAATATTAATAACTGTGTGTGTGTGTGTGTGTGTGTATATATATATATATATATATATGCCGTTCGAATATGCAAAAGATGCTGGAAAACTGAACAATTTGCAGGACATGGAGGGTTTTTTCTGAAGAACAGTGCTCAGTTTAATTGTTCAGAACATACAAGGGACTCATGAACAACCATCACAAAACAAAACAAAACAAAACAAAAAAAAAAAAAAACAGTTGTTGACCATCCAGGTAACCACAGTATTAAGAACTAAGGGTTCTCAATCTTTTGCAGGGGGGTTATTTTAATAATTTTAAGCTATTTTTTGTCTTGTGGACTATATGTAAACATCTTTTATGTAAAATATTTATTCACTTTATTAATGTTTATTTATTGAAAGTTGTAATAAATGTTCATTTTCAACCTATTTTGTGTTCATTTTAAGCAAGAAATTAAGAAGTTTGTCCATACTTTACCCAGCACTGGGTTGTATTAAACCCAGCATTTTTTAGAGTGTACACATACACACATACAAATGATTGTATGCTTCACTGAAAAAATTGACAAATTGGCAAAAAGTAGGGTGCTGAACAGGGCTGTAGGTCTAGGCAATGAACAAAATAAAATAAAATAAAAATAAAAGATTTTATGGTTTATGGCTAAGAATTTATGGTCATTCATTTTAGGGAAGTAATTCATGACATTAAAAGTCCTGGAAACAGAACTTAATTTTCTTTGTGGCTGACCACAAATTAAGAAAGAGAGGCTTCATTTAAACTTAACCCTCAGTCCAATCCTGGAAATTATGATATCAGTAATATAATTTTGTCAATTTTACACGATTTTACGTATTAGATATCATTTTATTATTTAATTTATTTATTTATATTTTGCTTGTTAAAAAGCATCATATATGTTACAAACATTTGTATATTGTAATTATAATTACTTTTAGTTTCATAGAAAATTGTATTGTATCAATATAATGTAAGTTTTTCTGCAGAAGAACTTACATTTGTGACCATAACATTTTTGCAAGTAAAAGTATTAGATTCATCTTATAGACATGACTCTGCAAGGTATTTCAGCACATGGTTGTCTCGTCTGTCCATCATGACGTAAGAGAGGCGCGACTAGAGGATCTCCACCAATCAGCGAGCGTTTTATGTGTCAGCTTGGTTTCCGGTGTGATCAAGATGGCGTTAAGGGAGCTGGGCTCGTTGGAGAGATTTCTAGGATTAAAAAAGCCAAATAAATACAGCACGCAAGGAGGGAAAAAGGTGAATCAAACGCTGAATGTGATATACTTGGAGTTACGATGCTGTATTAAATTTTAAACATGCGTTTGTGTGTGGTGATATGTCATATGTTAGATATCGTATGAATCAATAAGTTGTGTAAATGAATGGGTTTTAAATTTTTTTTCGCATTAAAGATTTCACATTTTCATGTTCAGCAGGATTTTAACATGGCTGTCTCATAAATTAATAAATTATGACTAGCTTTATTTAAACAAGCGATCGTGCATGTTAGTAGACTATTTGTAGCCTCACTGACAGAAATGTGTCACTGTGATCTGGAGCACTGAAGACACAGCTCCATGTGAGAGGAAAAAATCGCTTAATCTCTTTTAAATAACATGTTAGGGAGCATTCGAAACACACACACACACACACACACACACAAAACATTGGGTGATTTACAGATGTACATAAAACACTAGACTACAAAAAGACCACAAGACTACAAGAATGGCCATTTAGTTATCTTGTGTTGTTGCACGTCAACCTCCCAAAATATTATTATTTAGATAAATAAATAAAATAAAATAAATTAAAAAAAAAAAAAAAAAAAAAAAGTTACTATCCCTTTCATACCCAGCAAGGCTTATATACATTTGTAGTGCAATTAATAATAATACTAGTAACCATGTTTTTTGTAAACATTTTGAAAATGCTTTTAAATGTAAAACTCTGCAGCTGTGGTCACAACAATAATAAAATTACATATTAAACCACCAATTACATTTTATAAGTATAATATTAATGTAAATAATATCCATGTTAATATGTGTAACGTGTAATACCAATATGTGATTTAACCGGCTGAGTTTAAGGATTGATAACTGTGAGTGTGATTGGTCAACACTGTACATGAATAAGAAATTAATTTAGCAAATTCTGAATTGTTTAGGTGATAAATGTCTTCATCTGCCTAAAAACCTGTACAAAATTCAGTATTAGTTTATTAGCATGAATTTATGTATTTTATGAAACACTAACCAAAAATCCTTGTTTTTGTTAATTACTTGACAGCTAAACATTTTTCTTTTATTTATCATTTTGTAGGTCCCTGTTCTCCAGAACAACAATGGGCCAGCATTAATTGGTCTGGTCACTATAGCATCCCATCTGGTCCGTGAGGCTAAGAGACCTGAGCTGCTGGGAGACAGCGCTGAACAGAGAGCTGTGGTTCAGCAATGGCTTGAACACAGAGTAACTCGACTAGATAACTATGCTAAAGAAGAAGTCAAAGTTATTTTGAAGGTAAGATGATGATGATTAGGGATTAAGCAGTTCTCATAAAATAGTAGTCAGTGTTTACTAGTTCTCAGTCTCTGTGTGTTATTCTGCTGGAAGTACCCATTGTAAGATGGGTACCCTGTGGTCATAAAAGTATTGACATGGTCAGTAAAAATACTTTGGAAGGCTGTGGCATTTAAATGATACTCAGTTGGTACCCAAAGTATGCAATATAACCTCAACCTGAACCATTGATACAAGGAAGGATAAATTTATGCTTTTGTGTTGTTTATGTCAAATGCTGACATTGTCATCCGAATGTCACAACAAACCAGGCAACCTTTCTTCCAATTTTATGTTGTCCAATTTTGGTGAGCCTGTGTGAATTGTAGCCTCAGTTTCCTGTTCCTAGCTGACAGGAGTGTTCTTCTACCTCTGGTGTAAGTGGTTATTTGAGTCATTGTTACCTTTCTATGTGCTTGAACCAGTCTAGCTCTTCTCCTCTGACCTCTGGCATCAACAAATCTGCCACTCACTGTATTTTTTTTTCTTTTTGGACCATTCTCTGTAAAACCAGTTGTCCATTGCACATTTATTAGTTAAAATAAAAAATGGCTTAATGTCTTTATAAGCTAAACATTTTTGTTTTTACATAATGTTTATACATGGTGTTACCCAATTTTATTTCATCAGCAAATATATAACAATATCGCAGTTTCGATTTCCTGTCTTTTCCGTGTGCAACCCCAATTCCAGAAAAGTTGGAACATTTCGTGAAATGCCATTAAATCAAGAATATGTTATCTGTTCATTCTCTTTAATCTTCATTTAATTGACTAAAGTACAAAGAAATAAATGTCCAGTGTTTCAGTGGCCAACTTATCATTTTATTTTGTAAATATAAACAAATTTTGATATTGATGGCTACAACACACTCCAAAAAAGTTGTGACAGAGGCAAAATAAAAGTGAAAAGATTATAGATTATCCAAATTTAACTGTTTTGAAACAGTTCACAGCAAGCAGGTAAAATGGAATTAGGTGAGAATATCATGTTTGGGTATAAAAGGATCATTTCAGTCTTTGCAAGTGAAGCTGGATCATGTCTCATCACTTTGTACCAAATTTCATGTTAATAGTGTCAAACAAATCCAAAATCACATTTCTCAATAGAAAATCACAAAGAATTTATGTCTTTCACCAACTACGCTCATCTCAGATAGTCAAAAAGACGATGAAAATGTGTGCGTTGGTCAACGCTTCAGCTTGTTTCTGGGAAAAATGGACGTCGAGTTCTCAGTACCAGAGACCAAAGGGACCATCCAGACTTCTATCAGTAACCGATGCAAATGCAAGCGAGTATCATAGTATGGAGGTGCAGCAGAGCAAACGCCATTGGTGACTGGAATATGTGTAAAAGTACCATTGAAATGGAGGCATGTATTGGATTGTACAGACACTATACTGCCATCAAGATGACGGGTTTCATAGGAAGTATATGATTATTAGATCAAGACAATGCCAGGTCTCATTCTACATCTGCTACAACAGTATGGTTTCGTAGACGCAGGCTGAATGTGTTAGACTGCCTGTCGGCAGTCCAATTCTGTCTCCTTTTGAAAATGTATGACCAGTCATGAAAAGGAGAATCAGACAATGACGGTCATAGAATGCTGATCATCTGAAGTTTTTTATCAAGCCAGATTGGACAACAATTTTTCTTGCAAAACTTTAAGTATTAGTATCAAACAGTTAAACATTGTAATTAAAAGGAAAGTTCATGTGGCACAGTGTTAAACATGTCTCGGTCCCAACTTTTTTGGAGTGTGTTGCAGCCATGAAAATCAAAATTTATTTATATTTACAAAATAAATTAAAAGTTGGCCAGTGAAAACATTGGAAATGTTTTTTTTGTACTTCAGTCAATTAAATAAAAGTTAAAGAGAATGAACAGATAACATATTCTTGATTTTATGGCATTTCACGAAATGCCAACTTTTCTGGAATTGGGGTTGTAATTTTCCTTTGTAATTATTTGATTCCTCTAAGAAGTGTCCAGAATCCTGCATTGATTGCAATTATTATATGGTAGCGGCTATTTACCTTGTGTAAATAACGATAAAGGCCATTTACGCTAAGTGCAAATAGCAGGATTTTAGTTACTGCAAATAGTGGCAATTATCACCTCAGTATTGTAGTACATTATAAAACAGTATGCAATAATAACGTATTGAGTGTAAATTATAATATTAATTCAAATTATTAAATGGAGGCCATCTTATTAGGACAATAAAGCCCTCCCTACACCTACCCTTGATTTGATTATTTCATTCATTTGTATTGAAAATAAATCCCTTTCTGATGTGATATGAGATTTGAAAGGGGAGTAACAGGGGGTAATGGTACACGCTTTACCATCTACACCACTGGAGCTGATGTTTGACAATCATCTTTTGTAGTGTTGACTACCTCAATCACATGTTGGGAGGCGGAGTTAGTGTAAATAGCCTCTGCCAACAAGGTGGGCTATTTGCATTTAGTGTAAATAGACACGCCGTTATTATATATTTACCCATGTCATTTATGAAGACTCACATCTAAATCAGTTTGAAAACATTGACATGACATCCTCTCATTGAATCAATTGACTGTCCAAAAAGAATGCCACTCCAAACTCAGGATCTGTGAGGTCACAGGGGTTTCTCAATAATAGCATTGGAGTTTTGGATCAGAATCATCCACACTGCAGTCTGTCAGATGGGCTTTAATTGACATGCTGAGGGTAGCAGGGGTCACACGCTGTCTTGAGATCATTTCAGAAGGGATTAAAGGTAGAAAACGTCTGTCTGTGGACAGTGAGAGGCAGTCTCGTTAACACAGGCACTCAGCAGGACGACGCCTCTCGGCAGTAGCTGTCAGTGTGTGGCATAGGGCTGTCCGAACATGGCTCTGGAGCAGAGTGCCGCTGATCGCTGGTTAATAGTGGCAGTTTAAACAGTAATGAAGGGCTGACGTAATGCCCACGGCACGCACTGTCTGACCAACTCGCAGCACTCTGTAAGGCAGGATCACAACATTTAAAGCAGGAGAAACTGGAGTCCTACAGCTGACAGGAATAGACACTAGAGTAACGACAAGACTCGAGAGAGTTTACAATGACCACAATAATTTTCATCCTGGACGGATGTATTTGAAAACAAGAACTGTTGAATTGACTGTAAGAGAAAGTTTTGTTTCAGAGTAGAACTTTAAGGTGGGTGATATTAGAACCAGAGTCTTTATATTGAACAGTTCTATAATTTGGCAACTAAAATTAGAAAATTGGCTTCTAAATATTGTATTTTAGGATGCAGTGGCTCCATGGTAATGCTGTCAATCTGGAGCCCTATTTAACATTAATGTCTGTTTTTCCACTGTCTGTACAGCTTAAATAGATAGTTCACACACACACACACACAAAAGAAAATTTCATTTACTCACACTCATGCTGTTCAAAGTCCAATGCATTTGAAAATTATGTGAAGGTTAGTAAATGTTGAGCCAAATTTGGAATTACAAAAAAAAAAAAAAACTATTAATAAAAAATTAATGAGAACATAAATCTATTGGATAAAATGAATTTAGCATGAGATCAAAAGTAAATTATGACTATTTGAATGTTTTGTGTGAACAATCCCTTTATAACCAAATGTAGAAAACATGTTGCTCATTCTTGATGGTATATAGTAGTTAATAATAACATCATATCACTTGGTACAATTGTGTGCAGAATTGTGCACAGTGTTGAGCTTCATTTCAGACAGAATATATAAACCCCCTGGCCAACATCTCATAATTCCGCATGGTCCAGCGTAACACAGATGTGTCTGTAGGCTGTCCATCCACTCTTTCTTAAACAAAACAAGAGTGAATTTGATGTAAAACTTTCCAAAGCCTAGACACTACAGCAGGGGTGGTGTGTGTGTGTGTGTGTGTGTGTGTGTTGGTGCAGGTCTCAGGGGACAGGAGCATCTTCAGCACTTGTGCACAATACAGCGTAGCGTCTTGAGGGCTAATGGAGGCAGTGAACAGTGTTCAGATCAGCCACTCTTTACACACACTCAGACAAGCACACACACTTGTATGCCTGCACTCCATCAATCAGACACCCTTAATACCACTATTACAATTCATTTGGTTACACTTTATTTTAAGGTCCATTTTACATACTAATAAACAGCCAATTTGCTAGCAATATAATTGCTAATAAGAAACTAGTTAATAGTGAGAATAGTGGACCCTAAACCATTCATGTTACAGTCACTGAAGTATTTGAATACTTCCAACCTTAGGTCTACCATTCTCACGAGGCCTTTTATAATACAAATGTTTCCAGCTTTAAAAGCAGAATGGATGAGCTACATTTAAAGTGATGAAGAAAGCAACAAGTAGAAAGTGGGTGTTCTTAAGCACAATACAGAATGAACCTTTTTTAACTGTAGTAAACTGACTGTGACACTAGGCCACTGTTTCCCAAACTTTTTTCTGCAGCGGCACAGTTTTGATAAGTAAAAAATCCCATGGCACACCACTAAGAAAAAAAAAATAGAAAGGGAAAAAGGATTTTTTTTTCTTCCCAATAATTAAACATGCATCATCAGTTGGTATTTTGGCTCCACTTCCAAGGAAAACTCCACTTCCATAACAACAATTCACAAATAATTTACTCACCCCCTTGTCATCCAAGATGTTCATGTCTTTCTGTCTTCAGTCGTGAAGAAATTATGTTTTTTGAGGAAAGCATTTCAGGATTTTTCTCTATATAATGGACTTCATTGGTGCCCCGATTTTGAACTTCCAAAATGTAGTTTAAATGCAGATTCAAAAGGCTCTCAACGATCCCAGAGGAAGAAGGGTCTTATCTAGTGAGACGATTCCTTCATTCAAGGAGTCTTTTTTTTTTTTTTGTAAAATATATATATATATATATATTTTTATATACTTTATAAGCACTCATGTAGCACAGGCTCTGGGATGCGCGTTCCCGACGCTAAGTACTATTGAATCACGTCGAAAGGTCATGCAGAACGTAGGCGGAACTACAGTCCCAGTGTTTACAAAGCGAACGCACAAAGACTAAGAAAGTGCAAGTAAGTTTGTGAACGCTGTTTACAAACAAAATGCTTTCCTCAAAAACCATAATTTCTTTATGACTGAAGACAGAAAGACATGAACATCTTAGATGACAAGGGGGTGAGTAAATTATTTGTAAATTGTTGTTCTGGTAGTGGAGTTCTCCTTTAATATATGACATTTTCATCAATTCACAGGTTATAAAGTTTATTGTAGCTAAATTGTTCAATACATTTGGCCAAAATCTCATGATATAATTGATGAACAAATATTTTCCGATATTAACAGGATATTTAAAATGTGCAAAAATATATTGGCTACACCTAGATGGCAAGTGCTAAGACTTTTCTCCGCTCTTCAAACACACAAAATCATTAGCCTTTATATATGATGTTTTTTGAGTAAAGAAAACGCTGTACTTGTTCAAACATCAGTTCTTCATTTACCTTTGCCGTTGCAAAGAAGTATACATCTGTCTTCAAACTGCGTGTTGCGGCACTTCATTATGAATGGAGGCGGAGTGGAGTTATGTGGTTTGACTGACAATTAGAGGATCCAGTGGCATTACAAGGTTTAGTCACAAGCTCTTTTGAATGCTTTTGATTGGTTAAATATTAACCCACAAAACCCACAAACAGACACAATGATGACCAATAGCACTGATTTCATATAATAATAATAAAATATAATAGAGTTAGGACGTATTCGATAATTTTCCCGACAGCCTAGTGTGCCGTGGCACAGTGGTTGGGAAACACTGCACTATGCCTTATTGTTTTTATCAAATGGTGGCAACAGCAATGATAAAATACACCAATATTTATACAGTTAGAGGTCTGTAAAATTGATTTTTTTTTTAAGGGAATTATCCAGCAGGGATGTATGAAATTGATCTAAAGTGACCATAAAGACATTTGTAATAACTTTATTTTAAATAAATAAAAATGTTTTTAACATTGATGATAATAGAAACTTTTTTTATTGAGCAGCAAATTCCTGAAGTATCATGTAACACACTGAATCCTGGAGTAATGGCTGCTGAAAATTCAGCTTGACCATTACAGGAATACATTACATTTTAAAATATATTAAAATAGAAAGCAGTTGTTTTAAATTGTAATATTACAATACAATATTGATATTTTTACTCTACATTTGATCAAAGAAATGTAGACTTGCTTAGAGACTTCTTTCAAAACTTTTACAATATTAATGCCTGAATATAATTTATTGCAACATGACTGAATGTGTCATATGGCTTTAATAAGGCTGTTGTAAGTCTCAAAAATGAAGGGTCACATCTCAGGTTCTTGGTTCATTTTAAATCAGACATAAATGGAAAAATACAGTGAGTTTAGGATTGATTATCTTTATCACGGATTGTTTTTTGTGTTTTTGCATACGGTGAGCAAAGCAGACAACAGAAATATGCCATATAGCAGTGAAAGAAACACTCCCATGCGGTTTAAAGATGCAATTAACAAACGTCTCACTATGGTGAATCTGATAAAGTACATACTGATGCAAATAAACTGTTGCAAATAGATTTTAAATTGGTGCAAATTCTACTTAAAAAGTCTGCAAAGTTACATTTATTCTCTGTCTGGAGCCCTGTTAAACTGCCAACAGCTGTGATCTCTTAAACTGCAGTAAATGGAACAACAGTGTTCTAACAGTAAGAGTGCTTTTATATGTTGGTGATCCTGCTAAACTATTCATGAAACAATTTCCTTATCAGTGTACCATATAATGTGTTTTGTTTAAAGCAAGCTTTCAGTCTGTTCATGTTAAATGCATCTGAAGTTTTATTCCTGTATGACCCTGCGGTATTAACCCTCCAAAATTCCCATTTTTGGCAGTACAGCAGGCCCAGAGTGACGTCCTTTTATACTTCCCTTGCAGGAACTTAACCAGTACCTGGAGGATAAAGTTTACCTGGCTGGGAATGTCTTCACCCTGGCAGACATCCTCATGTATTACGGCATTCACCACATTGTTGTAAGTCCCTCAGCGGTAAACTTCAATCGTTTGAGAGAAGTGATGCAGAGCACCCAATTAAAACAGTAAGATGCTTAAAGCACAGGAGAAACCTGACACGGCAGAAAAGATGAGACATATAGTGATGTCATGTCCCAGGACAGCAGCCAAGGAAGTTTAAGGAGCCTGAAGGAGCCCATGGAGAAAGGAAGAAAGGGATTAAATGATAATTAGAGAGAAAGGGAATAGAAGATCACATCTCTCCATGTCAGTGTTTGTAATTGACTGACTAAATGACTGACAGAGAGTTGTCATTACCCAGAAGGCATTAGTGTGTCACTCAGTTTAAATCTCCTGAAGATAAGGTCAGTTAGATGATCAGTTTCTAAAATAAAACAAATAGTAGATTTCCCTTTTTTTGCTGTATGATGGACAGTGTTTGGTTTTTAACAAACATGGCATTTAGTCTAATGGCCAGGAAGTTTATTTCTACTATAGTCAACTAAAAGCCATTTACTGCTTTAACTATTTTTGCGAGTTAGAACCAGTTGCATCACTGCGACAAGTAAGAGTGTCCAAGATTAAGGGCCTTTCACTGAGTAAAGGAGAAGTCCACTTCTAGAACAACAATTTACAGATAATGTACTCACCCCCTTGTCATCCATGATGTTCATGTCTTTCTTTCTTCAGTCATAAAGAAATTGTGTTTTTTGAGGAAAACATTTCAGGATTTTTCTCCATATAATGGACTGATATGGTGCCCCGAGTTTGAACTTCCAAAATGCAGTTTAAATGCGGCTTCAAATGATCCCAGATGTGGTTGTAAACGATCTCAGCCGAGGAAGAAGGGTCTTATCTAGAAAAACGATTGGTTATTTTCATTTAAAAAAAATACAGTTTAAATACTTTTTAATCTCAAATGCTTGTCTTGTCTTGCTCTGCCTGAACTTCCTGTATTCTGACTCAAGGGAGAGTATGTTGAAAAACTCTGATCATATTTTCTCCCTCAACTTCAAAAATCATTTTAAAATCATCCTACATTACTGCAGAAGTACCAACCCAGTCTTTGCAAAGTGAACATGCAAAGAAGATCAAAAACCCTTAACAAAAAAGGTAAAACAGCGATATAGGACGAGTGTTTGACATTAAAATGTATATAAATTGTATTATTTTTATGAAAATAACCGCATTTGAAGCCACATTTAAACTGCATTTTGGAGGTTCAAACTCAGGGTACCATAAAAGTCTATTATATGGAGAAAAATCCTGAAATGTTTTCCTCGAAAAACATAATTTCTTTATGACTGAATAAAGAAAGACGTGAACATCTTGGATGACAAGGGGGTGAGTACATTATCTGTAAATTGTTGTTCTGGAAGTGGACTTCTCCTTTAAGCTACACAACATGATGATGTTCTTGAATCAAAACAGTTGATCCATATGGATCTATTCACACTGTGTGTAATCAATCGCGGCAGCAATTTGGACCCGTGTGCCAATTTTTTTTTTTTCCCGTTGCCACACGATGAGACAAGCTGTCCAATTAGATTATACCTTTATGCTGCTTTCCTGTGTTATCGGAAACTTTCTACTTCCCACTTGTGAAGTTGTAATTACGACTTTGTTGTGTTTAAGTGCTTTGTTGTTGGAAAGAATAGAAATCATGGTGGATGAGTTCATTCTTGCCAGTTTCTTAGGAAAATCTCATTAAATCCAATAGGTATAGGAGATATTTAGTCAATATACAACAGGTTTTGAATAAACCATATAAATATTATATACCATATATAAATATTTAGCTGGCTGATGATTTGTAAATTCTGGTCAAATAAATGCTGTTTTTGTTGTGTTCAATAATACAATATGCACTAAATGGTTATTTATACACACAAATATACATGACTAGCTTCAGGAAAAAGCAGTGTAAAATGTAAAACTTTATAGTACTACAATAAAACTTTATAAATGAATAAAACTTTATAGTACTACAGCTATGTATTTCTCCTCTAACATGTTTTACATTTATGACCTGCCCAACTCAGAAATTCAGGTATCACAATTATTTGAGTTTCCCAGTTGTAAATATGACTTGGGAGGCCATTCATGTCCAATTTCCAGCTAGGAAACTCATATTTACAATAGCTCCGATAGCACACAAAGGCAGCATTAGATTTCCTGGAGGCACTGCTGTTGCGCAAAAGGTTGCAAAGTAAAAGTGCAGAAAGTCTATTTCGTGAGCATTTTGAGCAAACTACAATAGGTAAAGCTATCAACAGGGTGGACATTAACAATATCGTCACCAGTTCTCATTTATAATCGATACTATAGCTACTTATCAAGATCGTTAGTCTGTATGATGTTCTGTTAATGCATGAACTTCACATTATTTGTAATCACAATAAGCTTTGCACTTTGTTTACTTTTTATTAAGCAAATTATCAGCTTTAAAATTCTGCCAAACACATAACACAATTCAAACAATAAATATGGTTTTGGCATTCATTGATGCGTTATGAATGATGGCTTTAGTTTAGCACCCCAGTTCAAAGCGACACATGAACCCATCATATCTTTGTCTTTTACTATAGTATGAAATGAACATGAATAGACATCAAAACGTAGGCTATTTTATAAGATACGGTACAACTCACTGAAATGTCTCATGTAATCCCTCATTCAGTGTTTCAAACTTCAGAAAATGTGTAAAGCTTAAACAATGCCACCTTACAATGTAATTACCTCAAAAGAACCATTCAGCATCCATAAGCTCCTCTGTCAACTAGAAAAAAATAACTATAAAAAGGGACATTTTACTAAATTTATGCGCTATTTTGTATATTTATATTTTACTTAACCTGTTGTTACTAATGAAGAGGAGAAGCATTGAGGAGAAGCCCAAAATACACTCAATGTCAAAGTAATGCTGATATAGTTGTGGTCCATGATATTGGCACAGATTCTGTGTAATAAACAATTCTTTGAGACTGTATGTAGTTCTCAAGTTGGAAAAGACGTTTAGTTGCCACTTTAAGTGAACCTTAGTTCCCAGGACATCTACAAGATGGATTAAAATGCTGATAAAGACAAGGAAAGATAAGACATAAACACATGACAGTATGACTGAAATGTTAAAATGTTAAAAATAATGAAATAAAACGAGCCCTGGATATGTCTGTGATTGGCTAATTTGCTTAATGCTGCAAAAACATATTGTAAACAGAAACCTTTGGCACTCCACAGAACACAAACACAAATAGCAACTGGAGTGTTTGCCAAACCTGTTACACTCATGAAGCCATTATTACAGCTTCAGCTGGGTGTGCTCTTGCTTTTGTTTGAGAGTGCTTAGAGGGTAATTCCAGGACTGGCTTAATTAACTTAAGGCAATCCAACGTTTCGCAGTTGATGTGAAAGCACCGTCAATCGGCGATTCGCCTCACTTTTTCATGTCGCTCTCAGTGGCCCTTAAAAGTCCAGTTTTAAGATTTTATTAAATTTTATTACTTTAAGATACTTTTTTTGACCTTGGAACAAGTTGACCCAAAGTGTGCCATGTTAAAGCGAGTGAATATATATAATATTGTAATAGGTCAATATTATCTTAATTTAGATGAATGCTGTAGAAAGAAAGAAAGAAAGAAAGAAAGGAAAAAGAAAGCCTAAGCAGCAAGTGCTTTTTGTAGACATTATACTGGATGTCTCTGTAGTGTTATGCACTGCATAACTACATAATTTCTTTTTCCATTTAATGTTCACCATATCATGTTTGTCTGTACTTTTTCCTTAGGTGGAATTGGCTATTCAGGAGAAAGAGCGATATCTGAATGTCACCAGGTGGTTTGATCATATCCAGCACTATCCAGGCGTACGACACCATTTGCCTCCTGTGGTGGTTTTGAGGAACAGAGTTTACCCAAGTGGTCACCACTGAAAGCCTTTATAACTACTTGTGGGCTGTCAAATAATCCAGAACTTACAGTCACAATGTATGGTGTTTCACACCACAACTCTAATGTTAACTCAAACAGTCAGAACAAATAAAGCAGGTCTTGTCTGTTTTGTTTTTATTTGTCTTGTGTGAGCAAGTTTATGTTTATTAGTAAAATTACTTTTATGTGCGTTTATGTGAGTGTAGTTTGTGGAAGGTTTATTTAAAATATGTGGATTGGAGTACCTCAGAATGAACGATGAGAATAGTGGCTGTGGTTAAATAAAACGTTTGCTAATGGAAAAGCAGTTAATTTAATTTAAATAACCTAAATATGAAACGAGTAAATCTATTAATAGCATTTTCACATAAGGTAGTCATTACCTAAATAATAAGATAACATGGATGTCACTCATTCCAAGCCACACATATCCTCGTTTGGCATTTTCTTCTGCCGTTTGCCTCTTTCTCCTAGTCTCGGCGCTGGTGTGGGCAGTACTCTGGGGTTTGACAGGATGTCATTTTCTAGCTCTGGGGCAGTGGGCAGACTACCAGCTGTAGCCGCACAGACAGCACTGGTGTGTTCTGATTTTCCTGTGCTTTTCACTCCATCCTCAACCAGTGTGTCATTTCCCCCAAAATCCACTTCTGTGATAGCTATGAATTTCTTTAGACAGTTAAAGTGTTCAACCACTTGATCCACTTCTGTGTTATATAAATCACTGGCTGCGTGATGAGGCATTGTTGTAGAAGATCTGCACTTGTGTTTTCACAGCACAAAATGAAACATTTTTTGTAAAGGGTTTAAGACTAAAACGCTTTTCCGGTTCCAGGAGACTTGTTCCTGAGAACATAGCAGCTTCATAAAAGCTTCATGATCATAAAAGGTTGACTCAAAACATCTTTTGGGAATCTGAGTGCTTCATTCAACATACAACATGTGGCCAATATGGTTTGGAGCTGCTCTGTCTGTAGCCTTTATGGTGGAAAATCCTCTTCTTATGAAAGGGAGATGTGTTTTTGCACGTTTACTTATCTGCTGTGCATACACTGACAAAAAGTTCCCTCTGTTCTTTTTATTATACTTCCTTTCCTGTAAGCCGCCTTTATGAAATGTCTGCTGTTCTCAAGATCAAGTTTGTGTTCTTTAATGTCAACAGAATGTTGTCCTGTGCCAATAAATGAAAAAGGGAAAACAGAACTATCAGTGTCTCTTTTTTATGTGTCCTCCTTCTGGATATATGACATATCCCATTTTTTTGCAGAATTCAAAGAATTTCCATCTGACATTAAGTGTGTTCATAGAGGAACCGCAGTGGAACAAAGCAATGTGTGTTTGTGGGATAGCAAACTGAAGAAGCGACAGAAATCTTGCAGTCATCAGAACAGGCCTTGTGACCAGATAATGGAGATACCCACAGTGGAGTCTCTGTCTGCCTGTTTATTTCTGTCTCTAGATTTAATTGGGCGGCTAATCTGAAAGAGGCTTCCCTCATCAAAATGAAATTTATCGCCTCTTGCCCGTCCACAAAAGATGACCAAACCACATGTAGCAGATGTTCCTGAATGGAGGGCTTTAAGGAGGTTTTAACTGAAGTTTTCCACATTTTCAAACATCAGTTCAGGTGTCATGGGGTCACTATTGCTTTAGCTTGAAGTTGAGGAAGATGAAAGATGTTTTAAGTCATGAAAGATCCACAGCAGGAGGTGTAGGCCACTCCAATTATTTTGGGCCTTTGTCTTTTATGCAAAGTTAGAGGCGATTCACTCTTTATGGCAAATAATTTGACTTGCAGCTCTCAAGAAGTCAAAGTTCTAGAGGTTTGGGGCATTAGCTCTCACATGCCGGTTCATCTTGCAGCATGCCACAAGGTCAGCCAACCGCCTATTGCTTTCCCAAAAGGCTGCAGGGACTTCAAGAAGAGCAATCTGGATGTGCACTCTGACACGGTTATGTCTTTCTTCTGATGCACCAGGATCTTGGAGAAAAGACTAAGTAGCACAGCATGACAGTTACACAGTACTTTTGGAAAGTTTAGTACTCCAACAGAAGAACATGGATTCCTGATTCTGCTAGAATGAAACAGACTTGCATCATTGACAGCTACAGACCACAATGGATAGATGGATACACATTGACTTTGCCAGGCTGTGCTCGCATTTTGTTTGCATCATGTCCCCTGAAGTGCCTGAAGTTTTCACCAACTGTTCATTATGTCTCGTTAACAAGATAAAGAGCTGCATGCCAAGCGAGATGTGAAGCTGGGAAAACAGAAGACCCTGATTGATTCAATGAAACTATCAGCGCTGCGTGGGGCGCATTAGCGCAGGGTAAGTGGTTGTGACAGCTCCCGTGTTATCTGCACCCAACAGGAAGTGACAGTTCTACCATGCGCCCATAAAGCAGGCATCTGATTGTCTACTGCAATTACATGACTGAAGCAAAACAGGAAAAGGAAAAAAGTTATGCGGTGGTAACGCATCCGCACGCAATTAATAGCTTTACTTTCGAACGGCGAGAAGCAAATTTAGGTGGAAATGCTCCACTTGAGGCAGTGTAATTGTCAAAAACATTTGTGAGTCTGCGAATTAATATGTCTCAGAGGCAGAAGCGTTTTACAGATCCAGCTATGCATATTATCGTGGATTGAGGTATTTCAAGCTAAACACTAACATCAAAGGCTTGTCACTCTTACTTAGTGATGGAAATACGCAATGGTTCAGAAAAGAGAGTAGCGTCTTTTATCTCGAGCGTTGCCTTTGTATTACCCACTTACCTATGTATAAGGGTCTTGCAATAAGACGGAAGGATCGCAGGTGTGGATCTGTGCACAGAGTCTTCAAGATGCTTCTTGCTCACTTCATCAATCACAGAAGGCGTCTGATTTAAAAGGTGCTAAAGTACATGTGTGTGACCCCAGGCACCATGATGGCACCTTAACACTGACACGGATGACAGAATTTTCCAGAAATAGACTCTGATGCACGGAACCCTGTCCCAGCTGCACAAAACGCACTCCTGAGAGGGATATGTGGGCCTTGTGCACCATGTGTGCGTTGAGACTTTCATTTAAGGGGTTATGGATTTGGCTTGAGGGTACCGGAGGTTTAGGAGGTTTGGGGGGAGATAAAGACATGAAAATGTCCTCCTGGATCTCGAGAGATTATGGGCCAAGCATCGAAGGTGCATAGGCACCTATTATAACTGTTCTTTAGTAAGAGAGTCTGTGGTAGCCCCTACTAACATGTATACTAACATGTTCAGTAAGATTTGGCACATGCATTCAGGATTGATTACCATGCCAAATTTGGGATTTATTTTTTTAGTGCCCTTCTAAGGCACTAAGGTCCTAATTTAGTATACTGTAGCATACTTATGAGCACAGGGGAGAAGTACCCCAACTTTAATAATTTGGTCCCTGACCCAGGTAGCATATGAACAAATCTGAAGGAAAGAATGGCAAATAAAATTATATATAAACATGGTTGTTGCCCTTTTGACTAAGTCCTGAGATTTTTCTGTGCGGTTTAATAACAGCAGCACAAACTGGTAAAGAAAAAAAAGACATATCAATTATTCCTTGGAAAACAACAATCCCCATTTTTACGTGGTCTGCTGTTGTAGATCAAATCTGCTCATAACCATTGAATCTACAAATGCTTGGTTATTTTTTTAACCCATATGCTGGGTTCAGCCCATTGGGTCATTTTATTGGGTTATTTTTAATATTTTTAAACGTGCTGTTTTTTTTTTTGTTTGTTTTTTAACCCCAAATGCTGGGTTCAACTTCTTGGATCATGTTAATTGGTTATTTTTAATATTTTTACTCAGGTGCTGGGTAGTTTTTCTGTAACTACGTAGTTGGACTGTTTTTTTCTGGTTCATGACAGCTAGGGTATGTCGAAAAACTCCCATCTCATGTTCTTCCTCAGCTTCAAAATCGTCCTATATCGCTATTTTTATTTATAAAGTCTTTACTGTGCTGTAAATTGTATTATTTTACACAACGCAACATAAGGACGAGATGTCAGCTGCATCAGCAGTGATCGCTTCACATGATGGAAACGCCTTTGCCTTGTATAAAATTGATTTTATTCCATAAAACTGAGTTTAATTTAATTTGATGTTAAAATATGTTCTCTAATGTCAGTGTCGTTTGTTTGTAGGCAGGTTTTGGAGTCAGTCACGGCATCTTCTAGCTACAAGTAAAACAAGAGGCCGTGGTCTGAAGTTCGCAGTTACCCCAGTAAACAGCAGCCCTTCACCGGCTCAGATTTCAACGACACACCGGCATGAGAATTTGGTAAAAAGCGATTACAGAGAACGGTTGAATACACTAAAATTAAAATGATACTTTATGTATAAAATGTGTGTTAAACGTGTTTAAATGTATGTAATATTGTAAACTATGCTGTATTCACCCACTTAAATTCAATTTGTTTTGTATTTTGTCCATGTGTTCTTGCTTAATAATAAATGTTCACCTTTGATTACCTTGTGTTTTATAAGTTCCAGGCCATTTTAAGCCAGCAATATAATATTTAACATTTAACCCAACCAGCTGGGTAAAAACCCAGTATGTGTTCTATCTGATATTTACCCAGCACTGACTTGCCAAATAACCCAAGTTGGGTTGTTTTTAACCCAGCATTTGTTAGAGTGTACATTTGTGCTGTTTTTGGGGTTGCACGCATTGCTTCCATGCTTTGGCCAAATTATTTCTGCTTGTTGTGTAGCCTGTATTGTTTTTGTTACCAAAATAATTCCTGTATCATAGGAGTCTATCTGGGTTGAAGGAAAATTGTGAAATTTGATACTAATTGGGAGGAACCTGAATATTCCCTTGAGCGGGATTGGGTTCTTCTAGTCAAAATCTCTAGCGCCACCATCAGTTTGGAATTAGTCTTCTGTTCTTTTCTAACTTAGCTTTGGCCCTTTTGCACAAAGGAAGGAAAAAACATAAGCTACAAATTCAACTCTGGCCACAAATTAATAAGTCGTGGGAATGTATTCTTAATTAGTGGTCATAATATGATCAAATAAAATCTTTATCTCAAGTTGATCTAATAAATTTTAATGTGTGGGGTTTGCACAAGCGGTAACTTGTTGCCCCAGTTGTGTAATTTCTACTGTTGCAATTAAACAAATCACATCAAATAGGATTACCTGATATCAGGGCTCAATTTACAGAAAAAAAAAAAAAAATTCAACTGTTGAAATTGCACCTCTTCTCTGCTATCTTCACAGACAAGCGGGTATCTTATCTCCTCTATACTCCACCTCCTCCGGTTGCCCCCTTTGCCCCACAGGTCTTGCCAGGAACTTTAGTAAGACCTCCTGTGTTAATGTCTTCTGATAGGATGTCTCGGGGGGTGCTGTGAGAAGTGATACTAAAAGTAATTCCAACTGAAATGGCACGACAAAGAGAATACTTTTTATGAGCTCCTCAGAGCTCCAGAGGCACAAGGCTGATAGACTGGAGTCCAGCCTGCAGTTGTTTATCCGGGTTCATGTGTCACGGGCAGTGCAGTGCCCTCAGCTACCCTCTTAATGGCCACTGGTCAGAAAACACTCAAATAACATCCCATTAGCATATCTTCCATTCCAATCTGCATATTTGTCACACTGGTTGTGAATTTTTAATTTGTGCTTCATTATAATGCAGGTTTTAATTCATCCTGACTAATTTATTTAAACCTGGAGTGAAATTAAGAGTTTCTCTCAAAGCCACAATTTACTTTTCTCATCATACTTTTGTAATGAACACAGAAATGCAGAAATCATGTAGATTTGACAAAACAAGTAAATATGAGTTGATATTATTAAAAGTGATGAAACCTAACCATTTTTTGAATAATATAAATTATGTACTTATGTACTAAATTATGTATGTACTTACTTAATATAACTTCAGAGCACACATAATCAAGCAACGTTTATTTCACTTACAAAAGTATAATAACATAATCTGGCCAAACTATAAAAAAAAAAAAAAATGTGATTATTAAATATTAAATGCTTTATTAATATATATTCAGCTCAAAGAAATTAAACTCTGTATTAGTAAAATACCTATGTAATGCCTATATTTAATATTTAAGCGTGTTTATTCCATGTCTACTGAATTTCAGTATTATTGTGTTTCTGTCTACATTTTATTGGCATGCTTGATCTCTAGATATTGGTACCGGCAAATAGTATGAAGAACACGAATTGTTGCTGATACTGACTTCAGATCAGTGATAAAGAGACATAGGTCATATTGTAAGTCTGAACAGTGAATGAGCTGCCCAGACCATCTTCCCATCTCTGTGGATGTTTTCAGTGGGAATACCTCGGCCACAGCAGCGGCTGGCAGTCAGACGGCCCGTCTCTAATGGATTAACCTTGACAGGACATGCTTATGAACCAGAAATGTACCTTTTAGTCCTGCATGACTGTGTCCCTGCTGCACGGCCTTCACTGCTCACTGACTGTGTGTATGTCTGCGGGCATTAGGCTGTGGCTCTGAGTGCTCTCTCAACATACATCCGCCAAACACATACTCCGACCAATCAAACCCCTTCTCTGGGATCTTCAATAGCAATACTACCTCAAGACCAGACAGGGTTTTTGGTTCCTCAGAACTACTTGAGTCAGTGAAAGCATCATAACATTACCATTACATTACCATTATTTGTATCTCTAATAAATAAAATAATCAATAAATAAAATCAGAAATGCAATAAAACCCAGCATCATTTTATTTCACAGTCTGATTCTGCATGTCCATACTATAGTTGTTACAATACCTAGCTAATTAGTAGGTACTAACCATGAACCGAACCCTAAACCTTCTCTGTACTTTCTTGTACACTGTTAGTACACTATAAATGCACAAACTGACAAGTAAAGAGCAACCAAAATTCTGTACTTAAAAGGAGAATCTGGAGTTCTTATATTTCATAGAGATTTGGAAGTGGCCTTTATATGACTTAGCAGTGCAACTCTTCACAACTACATGATTTTTTACAAACCACCATCACAGGGAGCTCCACTGTGGTTCAAGTGTGACTCACGCTTGCCATGACTACAGGACACATGCATATTTGTGCATTGGGTCATGACAGAATTTAACAAGAATATATTATTGCTTAGGGGTTGCTCTATCATAGCTCAGAAGACTTATATGAAATGGATTTTTTCATTTTTGTCATTTAACTTACTTCGTCTCTTCCGTTTCTTAAGGAGAGCAAATCTGCAATGACCCAAAACATCCTAAATGCATGGGCAAATACACTAATTTCAGAAAATGTAAACATTTATTTATATAACAATATTCTGAAATGATTAATTATTTTAGTGTTTATCATAAATTACATTTTTTGTTTTCTTGTCATATTCATTTAGACTTAATAATACTCTGAATTAGGATACACTGTATTATTAAGTGTAAATTAATATGATTTAGTTTATTGTGCTTTATGTTGTAGGGGGGAGAGAATAAAACACACACACACATACATAATGGTGCACTTTTGGCAGAGGCTAATTTACATTACACTAATTTGACCCATCAGTGTCTTCTTGAGCCAGACAAAATTACAAAAGAAACGTGTCTGGTACCAGGAACAGTGACATGGAGAGTAAGGATAGTGCATGTAGCTTTTGATGCAACCAACCAAGTTCAAATTTAGTTTTTTTTTCAGTCCCTTTCTTCTCCCATTTCCCATCGCATATCAGCGTGAAGAGGTGTTTATTTTCGACATGAAAATGAAGAAGAGAAATTAATTAGAAAAAGGTTAAATAAAGTTAGTATTTACAGTTGAGGTCAGACGTTTACATACACCTTGCAGAATCTGCAAAATGTTAATTACTTTACCAAAATAATAGGGATCAATGCATGACATGCATGGTATTTTTTTTTATTTAGTACTGACCTGAATAATACATTGTCTTGACTCTTAATGTATTGTGTTTCCTTCTGAAGCATCAGTGAGCGTTTGAACCTCCTGTAATAGTTGCATATGAGTCTCTCAGTTGTCCTCAGTGTGAAAAGATGGATCTCAAAATCATACAGTCATTGTTGGAAAGGGTTCAAATACACAAAAATGCTGAAAAACCAAAGAATTTGTGGGACCTGAACGATTTTTCTGAGGAACAGCAGGCAGTTTAACTGTTCAGGACAAACAAGGAACTCATGAACAACTATCACTAAACAAAAAACACAGCTGTGGATCATCCAGGCTACAACACGGTATTAAGAATCAAAAACTTTTGAACAGGGTCATTTCTATAAATTCAACTATTATTTTATCTTGTGGACTATATGTCTTTTATGTGAAATATCTTCAGGTTAGTACTTAAAAAAACATGCATTTTGTATGATCCCTCTTATTTTGGTCAAATAATTAACATTATGCAGATTCTGCAAGGTGTATGTAAACTTTTGACCTCAACTGTAATAGGCATTTAATTTTAATTGTAAGCATTGCTATTTGCACTTATTGCAAACAGCTTCTGCCAAAAAGTAAATCTGACAAATTAGTACCAATTTTATAATTAAAATCTAAATGCTACAGAAGGTTTTCTCAAAACTTTTGCTCAACAACGTTTGATTTTTTTTTGTCTCTATTTTTAACAATAGATCCATTGATTTATTTATGTTTGTAAAATTTGCTTGAAACGTATTAACTTATTGCAGTTTGCTTTAAAACAATGTTCATCAGGAACATTTAAATTATATATGATTTGAATTGGTTGTGATGTTTGCTGTTACTGTATATGCTGTCATATAATGCAGTGATATTCAGACATTTTAAGTGTGACTTAAGTGTCCAAATTCTTCTTGGGGCTACTGTATGCTGCTTTTGTCAATACAGAGAGAAAAAAATATGGGATAGGAAAAAAAAAATACTACTTAGTCGTTGTTAATTGCCATACTATGACATTAGTTACATCTGATTTTAGAAACACCAACAGTGCCTTGAGAAATGTGCAACGCTGTAGGGTTCAGGAGAGGAAGTGTTCACTTTCCACTCAGTGGAAGACCTGTGGGCCGTCTGGATCCATGACTGAGGATGCTTCATCCTGTTCAGCCCTTCAGTCACTGAGCTCAAGGGAATCATATCGTACGATGAGCCATCATCTGCTTGTTAGAGACTCCTTGTAGAGCTTCATTTTTCAGGCTATATTTAAGCGCACATGACAAACTGCTGATTCTTGGCTCTTTGAAAAACACATACGCTCGAGGCTGGCGTGAAATCGACATTTGCACCCGTCTGCAGGGCGTGAGGACGCGGGACAAAGCTGCCGTTATTGCGCTGCGGCGTAATCTCTTGTTCTCCTCATCACTCTCCTTAACTCCCCTCATCATCGCCACAGTTGTTATTGGGCTGCTCTCCTCAACGCTTCCATTCCTGAGCTTAAAGTGTTTGAACTGGAAACACTGTGGCCCCTGAGGGCCCGTACTGCTTCATAATCAAAGATATTTGGGATGAGTTTGCTGTGGGTGGAAAGGTTATAGCTGTATTTTATGGCTTTAACTCGACACTCCAGCACAATGAAGCTACTGTCACCCACATCAGCTTTGAGACACAGCCAAGATGTACATAACTGCAATATTCCTGTTTACTGATTGATTTTGCTTTAAGATTTTTATTTCTTACCTCTCATCTTGTGACTGACCTACCAGGACTCTTTTGCCACAGCCACACTCACAGTTAAACATGTGACATTCTCTTTGGTGCTTGATAACATGGCCCTTGACTTAATATGGTATGTTATTGTCTTTAATATAATTTCATGGAGTGTTTCTCTGTAAATAAACAGATGATTTGGATTTGAAATATATGAGTTGTGCTGTGTCTCTCATCAAGTCGTCTATACAGTATGCTTACAGTCCCTTCAACAATTATTTGCAAGGCATGTAAATATGAGCAAAATGGAGTGTGAAAAAATGGTCAATTGGACAATGTACGTTTGGTACTGTTGTTGCCATAAAATTAAAAGTATTTGCTCATTTTGAGTTTTTAACATTTCTAAAGTTGTACTGTAGTCATCACAAAAACTACATAAATAGTAAAACTACACAAAACTACTAAATAGAAAACCACAATTTTGAATTTTAGGTTCACTTGACAGGTGTGTGACCTTTGAAAATATTCTTAAAAATTAGGGCTGTCAAATGATTAATCACGATTAATCGCATACAAAATAAAGGTTTGTGTTTGCCTAATATATGTGTGTGTGCTGTGTGTAATTATTATGTATATATAAATACAAGCATACGTATATGTATATAAATAAACTATTGTATACATAACATATTTCTCTTAAATATATACATTAATTTGTGTATATTTATATATACATAATAAGTACACACACATATATTAGGCAAACTCAAACTTTTATTTTGTATGCAATTAATCGCGATTAATCATTTGACAGCCCTATTAAAAATGCAACTTTAAATTGAAATAAAATTAGTTTTACATTTATGAAATTTATGAAGAAATTTTTAAGAACATGTGCCACAATTATCGGCACCCCTAGAAATTCTACCAGCAAGTAAAAACCTTAAAACTACTTCATTATATTCCCATAATATCATACATTTTCATATGTGTGATTAGGAGCACTTAAAGGGAAACCCATGACCTGTATTACTTGGCACAAATATGATGGACACACAGGTCAAATTTCAATAGTCATCCAACACTATGGAAAAAGACCTGATAATACAGAAAAAAAATTGTGATGAAATGTTGTTGAGCAGCACAAATCACTAAAGAATTGTAAAGTGTCCATTTCCACTACCAGAGCAATACTTAAGTCATCTTTAGATGTTCACAACTATTAGGAACGATTTGTCCTCAATGTACTCATACACATATTGAATTGGATAGTGTGACTGCTTAAGGATCACAGCTAAAAAAAAATACAGATGCTAGTTGGTCTTAAGATCAGAAAGTCTCTGAGATTAAACGCTATCTACATAACCATTACTTATTTAGCTATAAAAAAGCCTTTGGAAGAACAAAAATAAATAAATAAACAAATAAATGTACTGTTTCCCAAGTGACTGGATCTTTCTATGGGACTGTTCTGTGGTCAAACAAAGCCATTGATTTATTTATCTACTTATTTTTGTATTATAATTAAATTGGGACTGAAAAAATGTAGTGCTTTAGGGTTAGAGGCAATACTGGTAGTTTTCAAGACTCCTAATGACACAACACAAATTTATCAGACCAGGATCTTCATTTCTGCTGGGTCTATGTGTGTTTGTGTTTGCATAAATTTTGCAGTTAATTTCCATCCAGATTTCCCTCAAGAGATTCAAAATTCAAGTTTTATTGGCATCATAAAAAGATTTTTGCCAAACCGTAATAACATATTCTGAAGATGTGGGAGTTTATATTTACTTTTGCTTAAAATCTTTGTGGTTTGTTAAGTGGGAAAAGAAAGTGTTGTGTGGAAAGAGGGAATGAGGGCACAAGGTCGAGAGCTGTAGTTGTGTTTCTATGTGTGTGTTTTTCTGTAATACAATGTTGCAGTTTGCTTTCTTTCTCTGTTTAGAGTGACATATTTTGTTATATTGCTGTCCAAGTGCTGTTAAATTCTAATTAGCTCCAAAATTCCCTGTACTGTTTCAGTTTTTTTTTTTCTCTCTCTCTTTTTGATGCATATGGCATATTTAAAAAAAGTGTTTAAAATTAAAGTGCAGCCACATTAGCAAAAATTTAGACAAATTTTTGCAGGCAGCTATCTGTTGGTCATTGCGACAAATCTGTGTTGAACCTACTGCAAAATCTACATAGGAAAATTGCTCCCCTCATGCAAATTCCAAATTTATTGGATTGGATCCTATTGAAATAACTGGATTTTGTCCACAAAAGTTCACAGAACAACAGTAAATGTGACCATACTATTAGGCCTATTTTTAATCCAAATTTATTGGAAGGTGACTTTCATGTTCAGATGTATTAACTTGAAATGCAGGTTTTAACAATATATAGTACACTGTAAAAATAATAATAATAATAATAATAATAATAATAATTTTAACGGTAAAAGACTACAAAAAATGCTACAGCAAAAGCCTATTAATTGGTTAACGGTTAAAAGGTTAAAAGTTCCCTTACATGGTGAAAAACTGTAATAGACATTTCATTAAATTTTATGCTTTTAAAATACCTTATTGCAAGTTAAAAAAATAACATATAATTTACAGTGAAATCTGTAAATTGAAATTCGTTAAATTTCATAACTGATAAGTGTTTTTCTCTCTTTCTCTCTCTCGCCAGTTATGTTCTTTAGCGTTGTATGTTACATGTAATGTTTATAGCATTATTTCAGTATCATGTGTGTTAGCATGATGGTGTTTAGTATTTGTTTGAATGACACTGCGCACCTTCTGTACATGTTAGCATTTTCTTTAGTTTGCGAAAAGCTGTTTGTGATGATCTTTGATTTATCATGTGACTTTCTCATGACCACCTCCTTTTGGTGGTTATCAATGTATTACAAAGGTACAAAACAGATTTTAGTGTTTTAGGTTGGTATATTATCAGTTAATGATATACGGTTTTTAAATGTAAATTTAAGTTAAATCTGTAAAACTTAAAATGTTGCTACCGTATTTATATTTTTTATTCTGGCAAGCACAGCTGCCATTTTTGTATCAAATTGTATGCATTTTTTTTCCAGTGTATTTTAAAAAAATATTGGTCTTGTGTTTTGTTTTTTAGTTTGATTTATTGTGGTTGAAATTACATCTAGAACAATGTTATTTTTATCAAAAAAAAAAAAAACATAATGGCCTCAAGTATCTTGTTTGTTTGTTTCTTCGCTTAAGATACCATTCTGTTTAAAGTCACAACACACGGTATGAAATTAGATCACTTTGTTTTGAACAGAATAAGAAACATAACTGCAAAGCAATGGGCAATGATTGTAAACCACCACAGGCTTAAGCAGTGTGAGTACATCTGTACGCGCGTTCGCTCATGCTGGTATGGATGTTTGCTTTTCTGTCTACTGAACACGTGCATGTTGTGTTTTGTTCACCGGTTCATTATGTTATATATTTTTAATTTATAAGCAGAGGAGGCAACAACGAATTAAAGCACTTTATAGTAGCCCCTGTTGAGTATGTGGGGACACATCGCTTCCATCTTTCCAGATCTGTGAGTTAATTTGACAGCTCACGGGGTGTTGTGGAGTCTCCTCTGTGAGACAGGTACCCTAGGGCGAGCCAGCTGGATTGTGGATGCTTACAGATTTGGCTGCAGCTTCCTGCTGGGTGTCATCTGTCTGCGCGCTCTGCCGCTGCATGGCTAGATTTTTTTTTCCGTCCTCCTGACATCATGTGGCTGAGCAGTTTGTGCCTGGCAGGGTTTGTCTTTCCAGGTCTGCCATCAAACTCAGCCAGCGAGGTCCTAATCCGGCACGGCACTGCTCCCAACGCCGGCACCCCTGGGCACCCCCGGCATCCCGCGCGGGAAACCGCAGGCCGCTAAAACTTCCACAAGCGTCAGAGGAGATCGCTGCACTCCTACACGCGGTTGTGGAGGGGAGGAGAGAGGTGGCGGGGGGAGCCGCTGCCAGCGGACTTGTTTTGCTCACACACGGAGAATGTCCCCACTTCCACCGCCGGCCTGTCACTTCGATTGCGCGCTCCGCGCGGGATCCGTGCTTCCACAGGTTCGGGCATCTCTCCGCCTGTTGCCGGCAGTTTGACTCGGACACCGACGCAAATCCGCAGGGGGAAGTGACAGCGACGAATCCGCGCGCACTCGCACTCGCGCGGCCATCCGTATTCTCTGGCCCTCAGATCTGCCGTGAACATTAATTGTGAAAGACATAACGATTCCACCCAAAGAGCTTTACAGTTTAGCATCGCCAGACAGGCCTGACAGGGTTGCTGGGGTTTCCAGAAAAGCACATGATGATAAGTGCATATGTTGATTCTCAGACTACAGGAGGGGTCCAGTGGACTCTGTTCAGCCCCCGAGAGAACGCACAGACAAACTCAGACACCGGCCGTGACGGGCTGTTTTCCTCTCTGTGCTGCTGGACTCTCAGGGGGTAAAACGGTACCAAGATTGGTGACCTGCTCTTTTGCCCAGGGTTGGATCTGACTGATGGAGAGAGAGGCAGAGCAAGAGAGTCGGGCAGGTTGGTCAGCCCCAGGATGAGAGCTCTCGCCAGGGCTTCGGGTCACGAGAGATCCTCCACCTGTTCCATGCCACCACCGGCCTGCCGAGTCCCTGCAGCCACCTCTGAGGCTAGAGAAGGAAAATAAAAGACAGTGAGAGCGAGTAAACAGGAGAATGAGAGGATAGAGAGAGAGAGAGAGAAAGCCATTCACTGTAAAATAATGATACCCATTGGGTAATCTGAGCTCCGTGGCCTGAGATGGCAAGGAGGGGGAAAGTGTGCATGTGAGTGTGTGTGTTTGAGTTGACCCTGGTGGGGGTATGTTTTGTAAAGCTTATCTCAGACCTCCTACTAAAGACTTTGTGTTCACTAACCGCTCCAGGAGTCAAGAGCTCATCTACAGTAAGAGCACTAAACAAGACCTGCACATAATTTTTTTTTTTTTTTTCAATTTTTGTGAAAGTCAATCATATCATTTTAAAATAATTATCATGTTCAAAAGATATAAGATATAAAATTAAAGATTGATTTAATTAAACCTAAGGGTGAAATGCCTAAGACTAAAAATGTTTGAGATTTTGGGCTATTTTGCTTCTATATTTTGCCCTTTCAGTGAAATACACATTTAAGTGTTTGTTACGCTTTATCTATTTGTGTCTGTAGATTGCATTAAATCTATATCTATATATAATCTATAAAATTATATTTTGAAGGTTTTTACAGAGAGGTTGAATAATATACAGTTTACCTGATATATTTACCATTTTATCCCTAAAATAATAATGGTATATATATATATATCAGGTGAATGATATATTATCATATATATCATGTATTTTTGCTTGTTGGTTTTCTAGTTGTTGATCTTAGTGACAAAAAGCTGTTGAACATTTTCAAAAATGGGGAAAAAACGAAACCTAAAGTCAACGTTAACACAGGCATCACATTCTTCCCCTAAGTGGATTGTACATTTCTCATGATTTAATGCAAATTACATACATCAGTTTGTCATAACACTACACACTAATTTCTCTAATCCAAGGTTCGAGCTTTCAAAACATTAGCACAGACATCTACAGTAAAGCTGTATTCTCAAATGCTCGTGGCATGTTGTCAGATGGCATCATATTGAGCTCTGCTATAATACACACAGCAGAGGAAATGCTATTTACTACATTGTTCACACAACTATCACGATTTTGCTGTGTATAAAATGGTCCTTAGTCAAAAACGAGAGCAAACATATAATGAGGACCCTGGAAAAAGATGTGAGGAAAGATCAAGTGCAGGTGATGTAAAGCCTCAGAGCCACTTGAATTGACCATATTATTTATTACGATCTCTTGCTGAGAGACGGTCAATAGTAAGGAACTACTGTACTTAACATAAATTAACCTACAGTGGTTTCAATGTCAATGCTAAGGGTGAAAAAGTGAAGTCATGGGCAGCAAGGTTAAGGGTGTTATTTGGAAATCTATGTAAAGTTAATCAAGAAAGCAAGTAATTTGCATTGGACTTTTGACTCAAAACCATATCGCTGTTGAGATATAAGCCCTGTGACAACTAACCCCAGGGCCACATACTATATACATGTCTACCATTCAATTTTTTGGATCTTTTCTATTTTTTTTTACATTAAAGTGATCAAAAAAGACTGTAAAGATATTTAGAATCTTGCACAAGATTTCTATTTCACATATAAATCATCTCTCTAAATCATCTATCTCATATTTTCCACTACAATTAAGCTGCACAACAACAAAAATGTTTCTTGAGCAGAAAATTAGCATATTATAATAATTTCTGAAGGATTATGTGACATTAAGGACTGGAGTAGGCTAATGGCTTCTGAAAATTCAACTTTGACATCACAGGATTACACAACGTTTTAAAATATTTTCAAATAGAAACAATTATTAATTTATTATAATATTATGGTTTTCATGTATATTTAATCAAATAAATGCAACGATGGTGAGCACAGGATATTTTTACAAACATTTTATAAAATCGTACCCATACCACAAACTTTTGAATTGTAGCGTGTAAATATCTATTTATGTAATATTTTATTTATATAAAAAGACATCTGTGGTGTTGCGTTATTATTTTATTTTATAATATATTATTATTTTTAACAACACTTTATTATACAAAATGATAATATAAATGTTATATCATATATGTATCAAAAGTATTATTTCAAAAATGTTATTTTAATACTAAAGATTAATTTTAAATTAAAGCATGACTAGAGATGCCTTTCTGCATCACTGAGCAAAGAACAAAAATATGGCTTCATTAGTAACAAATAAAGTTATGCTTCCGTAACTTTTCAGCGTATCTTTTCTTTGTCCTGTAAAAGCTTATTATTTGATAAAACCTAATGTTCTATTTGTTGTCTGTGAATAATTAATAGCTCAACTTATTGATGACTATGTTGCACTGTTATGACTTTTCCTAATCTTATAAACAAGATTGTAAATGTTATAAACGCACACACAACAACAGATTCTGTGCGACCCCAAACTTAAGAAATAAATGTCAGTCTCTACAACTGTAAATGTAGAGATTATGTATGTGCGCTGACACTGGTTTCACGAAGCTTAGCATTAACTCCAATAGAGATGATGATGCTGAGAGACACATTCTCATTACAGCAATAACAGTCCTGTCTGCAGACCCTTCTCACTCTCAAACATACTGAACCAACAATACACTATTTATAGGCTCATTAAAAAACAGAATATCATATCCCTTTTCTTGTTCTTACTTCTACTCTTCTCTTTTTTGCTACTAAAGATGTAAAAATTATTTTACAATATTAATAAAAAGTACACAAAATAAGTTCATGCATTTACTAAAATCAAACTGGATTATTAGTATGTCAATATGTATTTAAAGTAAAAGGCAGGAGTGCAATGAAAGACTGAAACAGTAATATCATGATACATTTATTAAATTCAGCTGTATCAGACTTTCCTTAAGTGCGCTGTGAAGTTTCAGATGTGCATAAGTGTATATAAATACACTGGTAACACACACTACAGTATGGTCTTAATAGTTTTGCATTAGTTAATGCATTAACCAACATAAACTAACAATGAGCAATATATTTTTTACAGCATTTATTAACTGAAATTATTAAATGCTGTGTAACTAACGTTAACCAATGTACAATTAATTCTTAATATCTGCACATGTGACTTCATTATTACATTTAAATACAAGATATGTAATCAGAAGAATAAAAAAAGTGAAAAAAGTTTTATAACATTTTACAGTATCCTGGATTAATAAATAAATAAATAAATAAATAAACAACATTTAAATAAATTTAAATATGCACTGAAAAATGGCTTTGAAACCATTTTTACTTAAAAATCGCTAATAAATTTCACCAAAAAAAGAAAGAAATGTCAAGTATCAGACTAAATTAGACATGAAATTTTGATGCGACTGAAATAGTATTTTCTTGTAAAATTCCAAAAATCAGGGGTTTTTTTTACAGCTCTAAATCTGTGTGTGTGTGCGTACCTGGTATTTATCACGTTATGGGGACCACATGTCCCCACAAGGATAGTAATGCCGGTAAATTTTGACCTTGTGGGGACTTTTTTAGGTCCCCATGAGGAAACAGGCCTATAAATCATGCAGAATGACTTTTTGTTAGAAAGTAAAAGTGTGCACAGTCTCCGGTGAGGGCTGAGTTCAGGTGTAGGGTTGGTGTAGGGCAATAGAATACACGGTTTGTACAGTATAAAAACCATATAGCTAAAAATGAAACACAACATAATACAGAGTGTTCATTTGTCTCCATCTGAGCTTAAAAGATTTCTTATAGCTAATGTAATACTTTGTCTCCATCTAGTGACAGTGAATTGTGAGCTTGTTAAAAAATCTTTAAACCATAGAAGACAACCGTAACTCACATTGGACATTTGATGTCCTAATGTGCAGATTGAATGATTAACAGTATGTTCAGGGACAAAAAGAACAGTTGCTAAATTTCACCAAACTACAGTGTACTGCAGAGTACTGTGGGCTTGACCAGGTTGGAATTTATGGCTGGGCTGTCACTGCAAAATCACTTATATCCAAGCCATAGTACAGTGACACATAATGCAAGAAGTAAAACCTGGAAAAAAAAGTAATATGTTCTGATCAATTATCCCACACCCTGTTTTGTAAAGCAGAACACAGTCCAGACTGATTGATCACAGGCCAGCGCTGCAGGGAGAAATCAGATACTTCATGTGGGAATTGGAGGAAGGTCTGGTTTTATTATATAACCTTTTATTCTGACACTTGCTATTAAAATGAATAAATAAAATGCTATTATAAAGTGTATGGCTGCGTCAGAATTCCCATATTTTCAGAGTATGTATCGAATTCAATGAACTTCTCAACTCTTGTGCTTTCTGCCAAAACCTAAAGTCTGTTGGCAGCTGTTATGCATTAGCAAATCTCTAAAAGTATATTCAGTCTCAGGTGTTTAATACCTATAATATTGAGTATTATTCTAAAACACACATACAAAAAAAGATGAAATTATACAAATAACAGAATGTTAACTGTTGTATAAGCGCACATCTCTTTGCTTAGGATAAATAACATAATAATAAAGTTAGCATTTTAAAAACTAGTATAAGTTATTAATAATAAGCAGCTATCACTGCAGATGTGTCTAAGTGTGAGGGGGGCAACAGAGAGGCCTAGGGCTGATTGCATAAACTAAGCCTCTGTGTTAAGACAGTGTTTTAAGAACTAGTCTGACCATGTAGCAGAAGGGTAATCAGTCTTATTTTTTGGATTCATCTTAGACTAATCTATAGTTTTATGTAAGAAAAAAAAAAAAAAAAAATCAGTCTAAAAGAAAAAAATTAGCTGACTAACTTTTAAGACTAGTCTAAACCTTTTATGCAACCGGCCACAGGTAATATTGGGACCATCACTGGTAGCAAAATGTGCATATACAGACTAGTTCAGTTATAAAGCTGTACTACTAATACTGGCATTAATTAATTATTATTTTTAAATATTAAAAATATTTTTTTACTTTTTTGTAGTAGTTTAAAATTTATTTGCTCACCCTTGTTGATGATGTTGTTATTGTCCATACACTGAAAGTCAGTGTTGTTTGGCCCTCACTGTTCTTCGCAGTTTTGTGTTCTTCATGAGCTTGATGAGCTATTTATTAAATGAAGAAATTAAATATACAACAAAATATGTACAATAAATAAATCCGTATATTTGGAACTTAAACTTACTGATTTTCTCAAAGTTTAAATTTCATGTAAACGCTGCTGCTGAACGTGGAGGGACTTTTGTTTTATATAGCCACTTTTATTTTGAACTTCACGGTGAGACTTTTATTTTGGAGTTATTTTCTGTTATTGTTTGCATGTGACTCGTTGAAGAATGTGACATTTTGCAAAGAAACATTTCACTTTAATTATTTTAAAATTCTCAGTCATCAGACTTTGACGATAGGAAACATTTGGCTATATAATCGTGTAAGCTTGTCAGATTAACCAGCATCTCGTGGTGATGGAGAAGGTAGTTAAGGGTGAGTTATTATGTTAATTATGTGAAATGTTACGCACTTCAGACGTCTATCGTTGCGGTTAATACAGATAAAATTATTCGAGCATTAAATGTGTAATGATATTTACACTGGCAGTTTTCAATGCTGTCTATGGCTGTGACTTACAGCATAGTGAGCTTCCTATCTAGACGATATTCAGGAAAATATATAAATTTATCAGTACTTGGCACTGTATGAGATCACTGAACAACTGTACAGAACTGAGCTAAATAACGACATTATATAATAACTAAGATTTTGCAAACCAGGTTGTATGAACTAATGATCGTTTAAGCATTATTCAATCCAGTAATTTTAGCAAAAATTACATTTTTAAAATATTCAAATGTTTCTCATAATAAAGGCCATTAGATATGTTAGACAAACTATCACCTAACATAAACCTAGCATGAAATATAAGTAATTTAAAATACATTAGATGCCATATTTAATTTGATACTTTTTGTTTGTTTCATTGTGATATTCATTTAATATATTTAATTAGTGTATGTTTTTATTCACAGATGTTGGTGATATTCAGTCCAGACTGACTGATCACAGGCCGATCCTGCAGGGAGAAATCAGATACTTCATCAGGGAGTTTGAGGTTATTACATAACTTTATTTTGATAATTGGTTTTTAAATGAATTACAAAAAAAAAAAAAAAAACATAAATGGTTGCTTTCAAAGTTCCATCTTAAACTATTTATGAAAATTCAGTGAAGAACTTGTCAACTGTTGAATTGTGTTCTTAACAGATGTGTAGTATAAATTCCTGGACAGGCTACTGTACATCCACAATGGTGTCATTGTCCTTTGAGTCATATGTTCTTTGATCTGTAATATACCAACAACAACCATATTTACACCAGAAATTGTTTGTGTTCCCTCAGGAAAAGCGTGCTTTCAGAGAATGCCGCCTACTTGAAAATCTGAATAAGATGACCTCGGACACCAATGAACATGATCTGCCACGGTGCACTGAGAGTATGCATGAGAAACTATGTGACGCTCTCACACGACGTAAGTCTCTTCATTTACAGTAAAGCAGAGTGTGATGAAGTGTCAACATTTATCTGTGGATATTTCTCTCCTGATTCAGATGACACCACTTTTTCACTGGAGAAAGCAATATTATGGATTATGGACTTGTATTTTATATGGTTTAAAGTTAAAAAAACTTTTTTTTTGCATCACAACGCAAGCCGTGTGTATTTTTGTGATGTGTTTATAAGCTGTTTCAACTCTCATTCTGAATGCACCCATTCACTGCAAAGGAGCTATTGGCAAGCAAGTGATGTAATGCAAAATTTTTCCAAATCTGCTCCAGTAAAGAAACAAACACATTAAGTCATTTAAAGAGGCTTAGACCAAACTGTCAGGCCTTTGTGAAACATTGCAAAAATGAATTTAAATTTATATAAATTATTTTGGCACAAATTTTTAGATCTGTGCTATTTACTGTCGCTGCCAGTCAGTTCCATGAAAATGTTTGTTGCAGTTTTTTGTCTGTATTTACTTATTTATTTAGTTAAATGTTTTAAAAGCAAGATTACTGTATTGATGGAAATATTGTATTGACATTTGCTTTTCTATTTGTAGTTGAAGCAGCGAATCATATGGCACAGAGGATCCAGCAGAGGGAGCTACAGGTTGAACAGGTACATGAGGAGGCTAGAATTGCAACATTATATAGAGCAGGAGCTAAAATTTGCAGAAAGGTAAATCTCCTGGAACAGGATTGGTCAGCCCTGATATTAAGTAGCTATGTTCAGAATACTACTCTTACTAATTCTACAGTATGTAGATTTTCTACTTGGATTACCTACTGTACCTTTATTAAAAAATGCACTGTAGAACAGAGCATACAGCAGTACACAATACTCTACACTGCACTTGCTTGATCTTTTTATGCTTGACTCTTTATTTTACATTAATAACATTTTAAGTCATTGTAAAAATCTGTATCTGTGTAAAAATCCACATGAATCAGTTAAGTAATTGGATAATTTATATAATTTGCTGAAGTAACTCAAAATCTCAGGCAATTTAGGTTATCTTTAAATGACCTAATTAAGGAGTCTTGAAATTAAATTACATAGGTCTTTAACAGGATTCAATTTATTCAATTTCATATTAGTTGTGTGAAATCACTGAATTTTAAGGTTAGCTACTGTTATTAGTGATCTGTGATTTATAAATACTGCTTTCTGAAGCTTTGAAACATTTGTGAATCATTTGTTTCGAACCATTGATTTGGAACATGTATCAAAATGCCAAAGATTTCTGTAAATGAGACTTTAAGTAATGGTTCGTTGACCATTCTGACCAGCAAGCATGGCATTTCAAGTGCTTTGAAACAATGAAACAGCTGGTTTAACAAAGTTTATTTTTTCTGATCATTACCTGTAACTGGCTTTTAGTAATAGTACATTAGCATTTGAAATATTATTAATTACATTTTGAGTAAAACAGCATAAACAATCCCACCATAAAATAATGCTTAATTTCAACACTTTACTCTAAGAATCTACCAGATTGCTAATTTTAGGTAATTACATACAATAAAAGCAAAGAAATATAGTAAAAAAAATTTGTAGATCACAAATGAAACAAATCCACTTGCTGAATTTAGCAGTATAAAGAGGTCATATGACAGCAGTGTAGCATTCTACAGTTTGAAATATTTATCTGTGTCTAAAGCATACTGTTTCACTATTTTCAAAAAATGCTAGGCATTGTAAATTTCACTAGGTAGTAGTTCATAGCCACTGTGTACTAAACAGTTATTTAAACTTTTATTTTTATATATATATATATATATATATTAAAAGTTTTATACATATATACACACAGTGTTGCTGGAAAGTTTGTGAACCCTTTAGAATTTTGTATATTTCTGCATAAATATAACGCAAAACATCATCACATTTTCACACAAGTCCTTAAAGTTGACAAAGAGAATCCAATCAAACAAACAAGACAAAAATATATACTATGTCATTTAGTTATTGAGAAAAATTATCCAGTGTTAAACATTTGCGAGGTGCAAAAATATGTGAACCTTTGCTTTAGGTATCTTTTGTGACCCCTGTTTGAAGGAATAACTGCAGCTAACGTTTTTGTAACTGCTGATCAGTCCTGCACAGCGACTTATAGGGGTGGGAGAAAGAATTGTTTCTCTGATGAATCACGATTTTCTCTTCAACGATTCTGAATCAATTCTGAATATTTCAGAATCGATTCTGAGCTTGTTTTTTTCCCCCACATAGAGCCCTGCACGGGCCTCAAATATAGGCCCTAGCCTGGCCCTTGTCCGACAGCTTATCAGAATTCTGGGCCCGAGTCCGACCCGAGCATGTCTTTTTTCCCCCCTTCTCTCAAAACAGCTTATATTACCTTTTCAGCTTTTAAAACAGTTCAGAATTATATGTAATGGCAAAGTGATTATATTTCGTTTCGTTTTTTTATTAGTCTAAGTTAATTTACAAGAACGTTTGAAGCATTTTTTTGTTTGTTAAATATATGTTTTTTGTTTTAAAATGAACGACCGGCCAGGGGAAGACTGATCACAGTCTGTTTGATCAATTTTGCCTTCTCAAACCATCACAACTTGCCTAAAAAAAAAACAGTTCAAGCATAAACAATGTTGGTTTAAACATTAAACCTATATTCGATCATTTGTGCGAAGAGTGGAAACTGAAGTTTCAAGCGCGATCACTTGCATTTTTTTCAGTGGAAACAATTTAAAATATTAAATTAATATATGCTCCAAACGTTTTTCTAAATTAACTTAACAAAAGAATGAAACGAAATAAAATCACTTTGCCATTACATACAAAACTGAACTATTTCAATAGATGAAACAGTAGTATAAGTTGTTTTGGGAGAAGGGGGGAAAAAGACGGGCTCGGGCCGATAATTCTGATAAGCTGTTGTACAAGGGCCGGGCTTAGGAAATATATATGAGGCCCGTGCAGGGCTCTAATGAACATTTATCTGAATACTTTAATTATTATTCAGTGTTTGCAACACAGAAATGTAACCTATACCGTGTATCCTGGTCGTGAAGCTTGTTCAAACAAAGCTTAACTTACATGACCAGAGCGCTCTCTGGATCAGCGGTTGCGCGAAAGCAGGTTTAAATATTCTAATGTGATTGCGATTTCAAAGGTTTTATAGGCATGGCGAAATCATCATCATATAGCAATAAGATTGCGTGTGTTTGAATCATGAATAATCCACTTGAGTCTATAGCCTATGTATTTTTGTATGTCATAATTTGCACCAGACCTTAAAATTTACCGGGGCCCAGGCCCGGGCAAACCCCCATTCAAAACATTACCTTTGTTCTTGTTAAACCATTTTTTGGTAGAGTGACTTGTGCGCTTGGGGTCGTTGTCTTGCTGCATGACCCACTTTCTCTTTAGATTTTAGTTCATGGACAGATGTCCTGACATTTTCCTTTAGAATTTGCTGGTATTATTCAGAAGCAGCAAAACAGGCCCCAACCATACTACCATACTACCACCACCATGTTTCACAGATGGGATAAGGTTCTTCTTATGCTGGAATGCAGTGTTTTCTTTCTCCAAACATAACACTTTTTATTTAAACCAAAAATTATACTTTGGTCTCAGCCGTCCACAAAACATTTCTCCAATAGCCTTTTGACTTGTCCACATGATCTTTATCAAACTGTAGACAGGCAGCAGTGTTTTTTGGAGAGTTGTGGCTTTCTCCTTACAACCCTGCCATGCACACCATGGTTGTTCATTGTTCTCCTGATGATGAACTCATGAACTTCAACATTAACCAATGTGAGAAAGGCCTTTAGTTGCTTAGAAGTTATCCTGGGGTTCTTTGCAACCTCAGAAACTATTATACATCTTGCTTTGGAGTGATATTTGTTGGTCGACCACTTCTGGGGAGGGTACCTGTAGTCTAGAATTTCTTCCATTTGTACACAATCTGTCTGACTGTGGATTTGTGAAGTCCAAACTCTTTAGAGATGGTTTTGTAACATTTTCCAGCCTGATAAGCAACAACAACTCTTGTTCTGAGGTCCTCAAAGATCTCTTTTGTTTGTACCATGATTCACTTTCACAAACATGATCACACTTTAATAGACCCGTTCTTTAAATAAAACAGGGCATAAACTGACACTTAATTGTCATCCCATTGACTGAAAACACTTCTGAACAGAGAGACTTTAATTTCACCCTCAAATTAACTGCTAATCCTAGAGATTCATATAGATTCATATATCCTAGAGATATACATTTTTATCTCATTTGTTTAATTTATTTAACTTGTGTGAAAATCTGATGAAGATAAAATATAGCATTTTAATAGTCAAATTGCAAACAAATTCTTATGAAAGCTAATTTTGCCATGTTGTATGTTGATGTGTGTGTATTCAGAACACACATCTACAGGTGTGTGCGGAGAGGCGGAAGCAGGACTGGGAGGAGTTCCAGAGGGAGCAGTTTCGTCTAAAGGAGGAGGTGGATGAGGAGCACGCTAAAGCTGTAGGCAGACTTAGCGCTCAATACAATGACATGAAAAAAGACCTGGCCAAATACAGCAGCTTCTGAACCTCAATGAACTGTTAATGAATGTTTTACTTATGACATATCAGTGTAGTGCAGTTGTTTCCTTTTTCCATTTTGTTGATGCTGTCAGTGATGACATTAAATAAATATTTTATACAAAATGGAAATGTGTCATCACTAACCAAGTCTCATGTCATTGAAACCTCTTGTGGAAAAAAAGGACATTTTAACATCTTTAAAAAAAAGGTAACATCTAATTTAGAGTCTTTACATTCATGAACTTTTAGCCTGTAAAAACATCCATCATGGCACACATGTGCCTCTAACATCCTTTAAGTTCACATTTAATCACAGACATTTACACATTCTAAAATTCTAAATTATTATTTGAAACATTCTGAAAACTGTAAATACCCTCTCGTATGACAGTTTTTTTCCTACATGTGTTTGTACTGTATGTATAAAATCTCTTGCATTAAACGTGTCTGAATGTGTTTCAGGCCATCTGTTTACCTGCTTTAGACTGAAAAAGATCTTGGCCAGAAATCTGTCCTTTCTCCTCACATGTCTCTGTGTTTTCCACACAATAGTAAAAGGTCAGAAAGCACATTCAGTGAATCTGAGCTGCCTTTGACATGGGTGGAGCAATTGGATTGTCAATTCTTCGCATGCTATATCCTGAGCATTTACACACTGCTAATGTAACCACAACAAGTCTGTTTACCATTAGTCAAGGTGTTTCTCTGTGCGGATGCATCAGTGGAAGGTATTATTTCAGAGATTTCTATGAAATGCTGTTGGTCATGGTGTGGCTTTTCCAGCTTCTTTCATGTAAACCATAATAAAATTTAGTTTGCTTCCAGTCTGCCATAATTGAAAAAAATCCATAAAAATAGCCAGCGAAACATTTGTCCAATCACTCCAGCGCACTCCAGCGATATTACTACTGCTGTTGTGTGTCTGTCAACTAAATGCTATGACCAAATGTCAAATGCTGTGTGACTGACCACTAAAATAAGTATTTTACGAGGTGGCAATATGAATTGAAATAAGATATTAAAAATAATTAATTAATTAATTAAAGTAAGTGTGGTTGCACCTAAACTCATCAGCGAACCATAAATTCATCACTAAACATAACTGTCACTGAGTCGTAAGCAGTTCGTACTAAAACGTATATGAATTAACCACCAGTTCACCAAAACTTAAAAGTTACAAATTGCCATGAGATTGTGTGTAGTGTTTGTCATATTACTATTGATCATACTTACGGTTAATGATTTTTCAAAATAAAAACTATGAAGTTAGAACAATGAAATTTGAATTATAGATCAAATTCATTTAACAAAATGTAACCGTTTTCTAAGGCCACGTTCACACTGTCAGTTTTTGGGATTTACAACCGCATTTACTTACAGGTATGAGTCTTGAAATGTCCTGTTCACACAGCAGCTTGCAGTCACTTTTCGATTGCTGTCTGTATGAACGTGCAGCGGGTTTCAAGCCCGTATTCCTTACGAGTAATCATAGCAACAGAGACCAAAGCAATATCTAAGATGGCGACATCTGTAAAACTGAAATTATTACCACTTTCTGACGACAAGAGTCTAATCGAGCCGCGAGTTCATCCATCAGATCATTAACCGACAGCAGCTTTTAAATTTGAGTGGAGATCGGAGCATTTGAGCTTATCTCCTGAATTTCAAACTTTGCAGAATCATCAAAACACATAAATGATACCGCAGATTGTGTAGCTTTTGGAGGTGTGGTGTGCTATTAAATGAAGGAATATATTATACAGAAATAAAAATGCTGTCATGATTATGGCATCCAATTAATATATGGAAGAGAAGAGCCAACACATTCTAAAAAAAAAAAAAAAAGATCTGCTATGGGGTTCCACAGATTACTGAAAGTCATATGTGCTTGCAACTACAGTGCAGTGGCTGTCAACCAATAGGGGGCCTCGGCATTTTCGAGAGCCTCAAGTCTTTATTTATTGAGTATTATTATTTAAATTTAGTTACATTAACATGCAGTGCCTTGTGAAAGTATTCTTACCCCTTCATTTTTTTCATGTTTTGTTATGTTGC